>NC_137794.1:80887442-81249681 GCF_963383645.1 Muscardinus avellanarius
CTATTATCAGTATGATAAATACATTTACAATTGTATGGCATAAATCAGTGAAAGTAGAAACGAAATGTAAATTTGTGTATCAGTGTTATGGTTGACAAACTGTATCTGCCAGCATTTTTGCAGCCATAATCTAAATATCTGACCACATAACTTAGAGGAAAGATTTATTTTCTTATGATTTTTGGGCTCAGTGCTCTTGAGGCTGGGAACCATGGATCTCAGGGCATGATGGCAGGAGGTGAAGGCTGAGCACATGGGCTGTGCTCTTCTGATCATGTAGATCAGAAGCAAGAAAAGGAGTAGGGGAAACAGAAACCCTTTATATAATTCCCAGAGCTACATAGTAAGGGACCCACTTCCAGCCACACTCTACCAACCTAATGGGTACTACCCAGGTAAATCTCATTATAATGATTTATACACTTCTGGGATTACAACCCTCATGACATAATTACATCAGCTCCAAATAATAAGTGATATCTTTAGGGGACATATTATATCTAACTATGCTAGCAAACATTCCAGATAAAATTATAGGCTTATGTAACTAACAAACATTTTTTTTCCCTGAGAAATAAAATAAAAAAGTTTTTGTAGCCTACTGAGGTGATTTTAACTTCATAAATGTAGTACAAAATTCTTTTCATAAAATTATTTATGACTTTTACTCCATTACATTCTGTTTTCTAGAGTTAAATGTTGTTACAAAGAAGTTAAATAGGAATAGTAAAAAAGGCAATTCTTTCTATTCTCTTCTATATTTTGTATTGCATTTTTTTTTTTACTGGCAATGAAGCCCAGAGGCATTCTACCCCTGAACTACACCCCCAGCCCTATTTTTTATTCTTTATTTTGTAACAGAGTCTCACTGTGTTGCAAAGGACCTCACTAAGTAGTAGCTGAGGCTGTCTTTAAACTAAGATCCTCCTGACTCAGCCTCCCAAATGCTGGGAGTACAAGCATGTACTACCACACCTGGCTCATTATTTCTATCTTATAAATCTATTTAGATAAATTTTTTCTTCCCAGATGTGGTGGCTCGTGATTGTAATCCCAGTATTTGGTTGAGACAGGAGGATGGTGGTTAGAAGACAGCCTTAGCTACTACTTAGTGAGGCCCTTTGCAAGTCAGTGAAACCTTGTTTCAAAAAATAGAGAATAAAAACTAGGACTGAGGGTATAGCTCAGAGGTAGAATGCCCCTGGGTTCCATTTCCAGTACCACAAAATAAATAAATAAGTAAATAAAGAAATAAAAATTTCTCTTTTGCATTGAGGTTTTCTGATGTGCTGCCAAAAGATAAAATAAATTACAAAATCATAAACAATGTATCATTTAGCATTTGTTTATACATTTAGTTAATAGTCTTACAAACTATTTTTATGGCAAAACATGGCCTGGCACCAGAAGCTTGATTTCTCTCAGAATTTCAAAGTTATTTAATATGATAAAATAGTAATTTAATCTATTAAAGTTTTAAATCAAAGGAAAAATAATAGAGGCAAATAATTAAATAATATTCAACCTCAGTGAATGATACAAGTACTATTAACAAACACTGAATAAATATGTATTTCCTCTCCATGATAAAATGTCTTTTCTTGAAAATTTGTTAGGTACATGATTAACATTCAAAATTCAGTTGTAATTTAGTACTTTGGAGGCTGAGACAGCAGGATCTCTGATTCATAGCCAGCCTTAGCAATTTAGTGAGGCTTTCTGCAACTTAGTGAGACCCTGTTTCAAAATAAAAAAATAAAGTTGGGCTGAGGGTGTAGCTTAGAGGTAGAATGCCCTGGGTTCTAGTCACAAAACAAAACAAAACATACAAAACAAAAAAACAAAAAAAAAAGCAAAAAAAGTCAATTGCTTTTACATACAACAATAAAAATCAATGTGATGCTGTAATTTTATGAAAGGTATAATTCATAATAGAATACTGTTAAGTAATCAGTAGTAAATCTAAAAATATTTTAAGTGTTAGAAAGAAATAACAAAACTATAAATATATATATATATATATATATACTTATAATATACTTATGACTAAGAAGATCTACTAGTTTAAAGGTAGTGAGAACTAAAATTCAAATAAATACTCTATAAATTGAGAAGCTGGTTTTAAAATATGTTTAGAAGAACTAGGTAGAGTATAGTTAAGAACATAAATTTAGGTAATTTGCCATACCAGATATCCAGATATAATGGGATAACATACAGTTATAGTGCTTAAGAGTGGCAGATAATTGGATTGAAAATACAGTGGCTTAAATAAGTTTTCTCAGGAGCTTGTGGGTCTGTTTGCAGCTCTGCCGTTTAAAATGTCCAAAGGAGGCGGGTGTGGTGGCAAACACTTGTAATCCCAGAATTTGGGAGGCTGAGACAGGAGGATCTGGGTTATTGGCCAGCCTCAGCTACTACTTAGTGAGGTTCTTTGCAACTCAGTGAGACCCTGTTTCAAAAATAAAGTCTAGAAAATAGGGCTGGGGGGTGTAGCTCAGAGGTAGAATGCTTGTGTTCCATCCCCAATACCTCAAGAAAAAAAAATGTCCAAAGGAGACTGAAAGATGTGATATTTAGGTAGGAGTAAAGAGTACAATTGAAGCTATTAATTTATCTAATGTTTAAAGGAGGGTTGAGCAGCAATGACAAATTTGGAAGTCCCCCAAATTCTTCTCCATGGCAGAGAGCCAATGCCATGCCACCCCATTGCTCATTCTCTTACCATGCTTGGGCCGTGACACCTGGCAACAACTTGTTTTGGTAGAATTGCCTCTTCCCTCTGATTAGCCCTGATATACACCATCCAGAGAACCCTAAAGGGTCACCTTCTTCTTTCATCTGGGCCCTGGTGCACCACACTGGATGGCTCCTGGGTAATGCTTTTTTTTTTTTTTTTTTTTTTTTTTTACTTCATCTGTGCCTGATCATCCAGCACAGGGGTTCTTGTGGCATGGAGGCCTTGCTCACTCTGCTTGACTGGCACTTCACACTGGGCCCTTTCCTTTCTGTAGGCATCTGTTTTGTTCTGCTTGAAAATTAAGGGATTTAAGTTTCAATTGCTGAGAGAAAAAAATGAAGGGAATTTTAAAAGGGAAGGAAAGAGAAAAGAAAAGGAAGTAATGAAAAGAAAAGCCAATTGTCAAATGTATGTCTTGGTTATTTTTTTATGAGGATAAATTTTGTTACATCTCATTTCGATTGAATGTATATGCTTTTGGCTAACTTTATTGAAAATTTTTTTTTACTCTCTTGCACTTTTAGAAGACTTTATTAATCTGACATCAGAAAATCAAGTGAGATAAGTTTTAGGGTCTAAAAACTTATTTAGATATTATAAACTTATTTAAGTATTTTGGTTCACATAAATATTTAGAATTATTTCATGGAAATATAAAATTAATGCATATCTTATATATCCTTCATTATATTAGAATGTTAGCATTTTATACATTTTTCTTAATCTACTAGACTAAAAAAAATATTTGGTAGTCCTTCCCTTATCTGTGGTCTTGCTATCTATGTTTTTATTTATCTCTGGTTAACTGGATTCCAAAAATACTAAATGGAAAATTGCAGAAGTAACTCATAAATTTAAGAAAACTGATGTTGTAGTATTTTGTTTTGTTTCATTTTATTACTGGTTATTGTTGTTTATTTTTATTATTGGTTTTATTATTTATTATTGGTTAATAGCCTACCGGTTAAACATTTTTATAGGTATGTATGTACATAATATATATATATATATATATATATATATATATATATATATATATATGATTTGGTACTATTCATGATTTCTGGCATTCAGTGAAAATCTGGAAGTCTAGAAGTATCCACTGTGGATTAGGAGGGACTACTGTATTGCTAATTCATTCTGTAAAGATTTAATGAGCACATTCTGTGGTCCCAGCAGTATTTTAGGCACTGAGAACACAGCAGTGAAGAAGATTGACACAATTTCCACCATCACTGTGACTAAGATGCTACATGATGTTTGGTAGGGATGAATACTGTGGAGAAAAATATTATAGGTGAAGATATTAGAAAGTTATTGTTTTGACATTTTAGAGAAGAAACAGAAATGATAATTTTCTTTATAAAGGAAAAATGCTTAAAGTAATAAAGTCATGTTTTTGATTTTGAGCTGTCATGCTATCAAGAAAAGAGTAATTAATAAATTTAAGGTTTTATCTCTTAGTCATTTCTAGACCATGCAACTGCATTCGGATTAAAATTTTTATAGGTTTTCTCTTCCTAGTTTTCTTCTCAGAATTCAGTTTATATTTTCAAAGTTTTAAGCCTACATTCCTCACAGTACATGGGAAAGGAAGTACCTAATCTTTTTGATGTGGGTCAGTTCTATGCAAGTAGCTATATAAATGGACTCACTTCTTAGCCTAGTTAGGAGTCAGTTGTCTGCTTACACCAAAACCCTATTAGTGAAGAAATTTAATTTTCTTGAAATCATCAACATTATTAGTAGTATCACCATTTTACTAAAATTATTCTTGCTGAATAAATAATAGTGCAGACAGGATTGATATAGGATAGGAGAAATAAGTAGGTAGAAGGAGACAGACAGGAAGGAAAAGTAAAGTATAACTTTAATATAAGAACCTTGGCCTACAGTGTTTCAGCCTCTAGTCCACAAACCAGTTCTTTTTCCTAGGCCTGACTCTCCCCAAAATTCCTGGGAAACCTGTATATACTAGAGTTAACAATATTTCCAAGAAAACCTATAATTTAAGATATTCCAGCTTATTCATCAACCAACCCAAAATCACCCATCCTGAGGCTGACCAGAATACCTGCCCATCATAAACTGCCTCGAGACTACTGGACTGAGCTTATCCTCACATACCTTTTCTAGCTCAACCCTCATGAAAATCTCCTATAAGAAGAGAACCCTGAATTCCCCAATATGCCTTCCTCATCTTGAGGTGGCCCACATTCTCTCTTGAATGCGTATTTCCTTCCCTATCCCAAATAAACCACTGTCCATGTCTCTGACTGGCGCGTGCTGAAATTCTTTTTCGTCACGTTAGCCGAGGACCCTGCAGATTCTGAGTTCCTGAGCTGAGGACTCACCCCAACAAGATGAGTCCTCAGAGCAATCTGGTTCCTTACTGAAGTTAAGAAATTTCAACTCATCCTAGTTATATTAAAGAAAGGTTTTTGGCAGTGGGATGGGATGGGCTATTTCTTGACCATCTTATATCTCAACTTGACACTTTAACATGGATTCCTCAGTAAGCTTCTTCTAAAAGCCGGTTTAGAGTTTTACTGCAGATGAGAAACTTCAGATGAAAATATTGGGGTTCCCATCTTCTGCCATATGTAATGTCAGGATATCAGGGCACATTTGTTATTGTTGCACTTTCTCTTATTTTCCATACAGAGTCCTTCAGTGCTGTTCATCTTGTAACTAGGTTAGAGCTCTTCTTACATGGTTTATGGTGGTAAAGAGAATGGTCTTATTGTTTCTATCCTTCAGACTTTTAAGCATCTTCTTGGTCTCACAGTATAATAGTAATTTTTTATACTGTTGGTGCAGTGTAATTATACATTAAAATCAGATTCAAAGTGATATAAGCAGACTTGCACACAGCACTTGGTGTATTTCCCTCCACATAACTACCATTCTTTCCCTCCCCAAACATGTTAGTGAGATTGGTAGTAAAGCCTTGTATGGACATAACCTTATTTGGAGTGTTCCCTTCTTCAGTCCTTGTTAGCCTGGGAAACCTTGGAGTAGGTGGCACATAAATTTTGTTCATCTTTGGGAACCCTGCCTATACACCTGCCTACCCCTATTACATGTTACATAGTTAAACCTGCCCCTCTTTGCTCCCATTGGAACATTGGGGGATTTTCTTCCTGACAGTATTTAAAGGTTACATTAAATCCAACAGCTTCATAGAAGGGAGGCTTTATATCAAAGCATAACCAGCAAGCTTGGGTGGCATTGGGATTAGAATAGTTTAAGGCCCCATATGCCGACTGTATCAGATTCCACAGTGGGTGCTGTGGGCTCTGCAGTTTTGTCAGTTGTGTTGGGCAGGAATACTCTTTGTGGAGGTTGCAGGACTAGGTTGGGTCCTATTCCCTGTTCTGCAAGGGCTTGAATTTCTTGACTGATTACCAAAATTTCAGAGGGATGATAAGTATTCCAGATTTGTACTCCCCATCTAAGACCCAATATCCACTGGCTGTCCCTTTTCCCCTTTTCATTGAATTTGACTATTACAGTGTCACAGGTAAGACAACTCCGTAGAGCATACCAATCTGGATCTTGCAAACTCCCTTTGAAGGTCACGGTGACTAAATCTTCCTTATTAACTTCCCATTTTCACCACCCATCATTTGATGTTACACAGTTCCAATTTTTACAAAAATAATAGTGACCTCCCCCACAGTTCCCGATGTTTCCTTTTTGGTGGCCCGGGTAACCCATTCTCCTGATGAACCCCGGGTCCATTGTAGTTCCTGTGAGCTTAGCCAGGGAGAACTCCAGATCCGGCCACCAAGTGTTAGGTGCCCTAATTTCAGTTTTAGAAGTTAATTCCTCGAAGGTCTCTCCATTTCGAAGTCTCCGGGTTATCTGGTAGGGCTGGTGGGGGTCGCTGTAGACCAGGGTTTGTAGTCCTACCACTATCTCCATCAGTTGGTTCATTTTAGTTGAGTCAGCTTCAGCCTTAGCGGATTCTGCGGATCTGTAGTCACCTTCCAGTCAGCTTCTGCCTCTGGCTGTTCCTGTTCTTTGGCTCAGCGGACAAGTGAGTGATATATCCAAGGGCTGATCCCATCGACCTTTAGGGCTGTGGGGTTGTAAGAACAACAATGTAAGGCCCTTTCCACCAGGGTTCTAACATTTTACAGTTATGTGTTTTTACCCAAACCCAGTCTCCAGGTTCGAAATTATGACCGGAGCCTAATGTTTCCGTGGTCTTGAATACAGCCCTTATCTGCAGCCACATCTCTGTACATTGTTTAGTGCCCTCATGACCTGTATTAGGTCTTTTGAGGAGGTGTCTGTCAACTCATGTATTTCGGGGAGAATTGGCGGCGGGGAGCCATACATTATTTCAAATGGGGTTAGGTTTAAAGCATATGGGGCATTTGGGGCTCGAAAGAGCGCCAAGGGTAGGAGAGTCACCCAATCTCCACCAGTCTCTATTGCTAATTTGGTAAAAGTCTTCTTTATAGTTCTATTCATCCTTTCTACCTGCCCTGAGCTTTGGAGGTTATATTCACAGTGTAATTTCCAATTCACCCCCAGTGTAGCAGCGACACCCAGAACAATTTTACTGATAAAAGCTGGTCCATTATCCGAGCCAATATATTCCGGCATCCCATATCTGGGGACTATTTCTTCTAACAGCTTTTTAGCCACCACCCCAGCCATTTCTTTCTTGGTAGTAAAAGCCTCTACCCACCCCAAAAAAGTATCTATTAAGACTAAGAGGTACCTGTAACTGAACTTTCCTGGCTTAACTTCAGTGAAGTCATTTCCCAGTATCATCCTGGCCTCCTGCCCCGTACCCTAGTACCTGTATGCTGGGCTGATATTTTTCCTGGCCTCATGACCTGACAGGCCCGGCACTGATCAGTGAGGTCTGCAGCCATCTGGTTCTGGTGCTGGAACTGGAACTCAGCCACTTCTAGGAACTGTTGCATTTTCTGTTCCTTGAGGTGAGTTGTCTGATGTATATTTTCCAGAAGGGTTATTCCTAGCTGCTTAGGTAGTATCAATTTATTTATCTGGTCTCGGTACCATCTGTTGCTATCCATTCGGCCCTGGGCATGTCTCTGGATCCACTCTAAGTCCTCTTGTGTATATGTCGGAGGAGGAGGGCAACAGCTCCGTGCCCAGTGAAGGAAGTCTGGCTACCAAGAATTGTGAGTCCTTAGCCAGTGCTGCCACCTCCTGGTCTGCTTTGTCCACCACTTGATTTCCTCACGCCTCCAGGGAATTTCCCTGTTGATGTCCAGAAATATGGACCACAGCCACTTTATGATTTACGAGGACAAAGGGCTGCTGTGAGTAGTCTGATGATCTCAGGCATATTTTTTATTTCTCTTCCTTTGGCCGTTTTGAGCCCCCACTCCCTATATATATCATTCCATGAACATGAATAGTATGAAAGGCATAACGACTGTCTGTGTATATGGCAACCCTCTTCCCTTTTGCCCGTTCCAAGGCCTCAGCCAATGCTACTGATTCAGCCTTTTGTGCCGAAGTCCCAGGGGGTAGGGCCTCTGCCCAAACAGTCTGTTCCTGATCATCAACACAAACAGCTATTGAAACTTAAGTTGACTTAGCTAAGAGTAATTAGTAAGTGGATAGGAGAGGGGAGGTAGGACTTCCTCATTCTAAAGACAGATTTACATAATAATTGGATAATCTAGTTTGAATGGGAGGAGGGGTTCAACCTTTGGGAGAGGAGAAATATGAGTGTAAACTAAGTTCGGTGGGAAAAGTAAGGGGAAGTACTTTACAGGGACTTTTACTATGTCAGAATTATTTGAAACAAGATGGAGGATATCATGTATATAAAGTCTGTTCCGTGTTCTGTATTTTGGTGATTTCATTCGAAGCACCCTGTCATGTTACCTCATAGGTAACATGAGGCTGTAACTGTCTTTTGTATTTCTATCTTTTTAATAAACTTTTAAAAATCTTCAGCAAGAGTCCAGGCTATAGCATATTTATCCTTAGCCAAGGACAAGAACCCATGGTTTTTGTTTTCTTTGGAGAATTATTCCCAAGAGTCTAACAAAGGTCCCTGGGGACAATTCCCCTAGATGGTAACAGTCACAGTCCAAACCATAATATAAGTTACTTTGGAAAAATTTCAGCTATTATCTCTCAAATTTCTTCTTCCACTTTTTCTCTCTTGTCTCATTATAAGATTCCAATTAAATGTATCCAAATGTTTGAACTGTCTCCATAAAGAGGCTTTTTCTTTAATATTCAGTTCACCTAAATTCATGAATTCTCATTTACACTTTGATGTTTTTTTAAAAATACTAACTTTAATTTTTTTTAATGTGGAAAAATATTTTAGTCTATCTTTAAGTCTTTATTTTTATGTGGTTTTCAGGCTAATGTTATTCTCATGAAAGAAATTCTTCATCTCTGATAGTCTAATAGGATTTTCTTTTAATATTTTTATAGTTTTCTTCTCTAATGAAATTATCCATTAACTTTCATGTGTGCTGTACACATAATTGAGTAAATGCTATAACATATTTATCAAAATATTTATTTATTTATTTATTTATTGCAGTAATGGGAATTGAACCCAGCGGCATTCTACCTCTAAGCTATACCTCAGCCCTATTTTTTTTTATTCTCTGTTTTTGAAACAGGGTCTTACTAAGTTGCAGACAGCCTCACTAAGTAGCTGAGGCTGGCCACAAACCTGTGATCCTCCTGTCTCAGTCTCCCAAGTACTGGGATTACAATCATGTGCCACCACACTTGGCACCAAAAGTATTTATTAGTTTTATATAATAGTTCTAATCTTTGTGTTTTCTACATCTATATTTATTACTTTATCTTTTGACAATAGTTAACACTTTTTGTAAATTGTTTTTGTGTGTCTAATAGTATTTGATTAAATGTCAGAATTATGTGTAAAGTGTAGCAACACCTGATATAATCAGTATTTATATCCCATAATTGGTAAGCTTCTTTATCTCTAGTCAATATGAGAAGTTGAAGTAATCTAACTGAACAGGTTTGGTTTGTTACTTTTATAGTTTTCTTCAGTGCATCTAAAAAAAATCAAATCCATCTAGTAGTGGACTGCCCCTACCTGTACTTAGTGCTCACTAGAGAGGTTTTTTTTTTTTTTTATTCTTATCCTACTGTCAAATTTTGGCAAACCTCACATGTACTCTTTCTTCTTCCAGCAATAGACTGTTTTTACATTCACTAGCATTCCAGCAATAGACTGTTTTTACATTCACTAGCATTCCAGCAATAGACTGTTTTTACATTCACTCCTGGTGTTTGATATCAGAATTCTCCGTTCTGCACAAATCTGCTGAGGGTCTTCTGTGCAGTTGGAGTAGGGAGAATTCTCCCAATTCTGATCTTTTCCTATCATAGCAGTTAAACTCTCCTGTTAGTGATCTTTAAGGGAGTGAGTTTTTGCCGTTCACTAGCAGTAGCAGTTCTTTTGATAAGGTAGAATAGAAGAAGTAAAATTTTAGGGAGAAAGGAGATTTATTGGGAAAGAAAGAAAAAATATGGTTTTAAAATCTGAACTCTTCAGTTAAAAACGCTTGGTCATTCTTAAAAAAGCCAGGCCCATACTTTTAAATCATAATGGGTTGGCTCAGGAAATTTCTGAGGTGATTAAACCTGAGAGAGCTTCACCTTTTTTCTGCCCTGAGGAAGACTTCCAGAAAAAGTCACACCTTTCATTAAAGAGCCCTGCACCCTGGCAGCCCTGACTTCCTGACTCCCTCCTAAGGAGGAGTCCTGTCCCAGAGGGATTTTCACCTTTTGTGAACCAGGAAACTTCAAAGAAGGAGACATCATTCCATGTGACCTGGCCACCCGCTCCCTAGTAATACCTGTAAAAGGTGTAGATCTGAGGAGCTCTTGGCCATTTGGGGGCAGTTCTGGGGCAGCTTTTGCAGCTATTTCCCCTCTCTCCCTGCAGCTGCTCTGGTGCTCTGGAGATGCTTACCCATGACACTTTCTGTTGTGTTATCACAGGGTCTTGTGCATGAGTAGGTTTCTGCTCCTCTCATAATGTCAAGGTTTTTTCCTTTTATCACTCTCTCAGCAGCAAGCAACCTTTTCTTAGGAGGAGAAAATGAGTTTTGACCTCTTGCAGCATCAGGGGACTTTGGCCTTATATGAGAAAATGGTCCAGGTACTGAGCTATCTCTCACCAAGAGCCAAACAAACACTACGCGAACATCTTCTTATGGTGAGAATTACTGCAGGTCCTTGTACTGTACCAAATTATTGTCATGAGTTGTATGATGGATTTCAAGAGAAGAGCTATTGAGTTAATCTGTACTCTCATTATATTGGGGATCTCAGGCATTCTACACTATCCCTGTAACTTACACTGCTTTTGAGGAGGTAGAATAAGAAGTAGGTAGATAGGGAAGAAGTCTTGGTAGAAAAAAAGCTTAATTTCCTGAGGGGCAATGAATACTAATTAACTTTCAAGGCTCCTAAAAGAGATCAGCTCTTCCAAGGTTCAGAGATAAGAATAACCAAAGCTTCACAAAACCATCTGTTTACTAATCAACAAGCTCAGGAGACATCACTGGAGCAAGTCTGACACTCCTACTGAAAGAAGACCCTTCAAAGGACATGCAAATACCCTATAAAAATTTTGAGAGCTGCTTCCCAAACTCCAAGCAATAGAGAACATGCAGACATATATAAACCCCTGGACCAGCCACCAGGATGGTTACCCACTCTGGGAACCCCTCCCAGAGCTTCTCTCTCTCTTGCAGGTCACGTTAGCTTTGAGAGAAGGTAGAGTGCAACTGAAGGCACTTGGCCTGGGATACACTCAGGTAGTGACCTGCAGGTCTCTGCTGGACATCAAAGCTGACCAGGGCCCCTAGGGGTGACCTGGACTTCTTTTCTGGCAGATCACATGGACTTTGGGAGAAAGTAGTTTGTAACTGAAGGCACTTGGCCCGGGATACACTCGGGTAGTGACATGAAGGCAGCTGCTGGACATCAAAAGTTCCTACAGCCCTTAGGGGTGTTCTGCCACTTTCCCTATTCCTTTCTGGCAGATCGCGTGGACTTTGGGAGAAAGCAGCTTGCAACTGAAGGCACTTGGCCCGGGCTACACTCAGGTAGTTACCTGAAGGCAGCTGCTGGACATCAAAAATTCCTACAGCCCTTAGGGGTGTTTGGCCATTTTTCCCTATTCCCTGCTGCTTCCAATAAACCTTTTACTTCCCTTCCTGCTGTCTGTGGGTGTCATTCTTCACTCGCCACAGACAAGAACCTGATAAGGAAATGCCAGGTTTCTTCTCAAGAAACCCTGTTTCACTTTTAAGAATTTTTAAAATTTCAGTTGTTTTTGTCTTAAATACATCATGACAAAACTGTTCACATATCTCATTTCTCCTTGAAAGAATTTGATGTCCTCCAGAATCTGGTTTACCTAGTGACTTTTATACATCTCTGATCAAGATAAATAAAATATCATTTTATATGTTATCAAACTTTTTCTTCTTATAGTGAAAGTGATATTCTCACATGCGTTTACCTAAGATGAAGCAGATGGCCTGCATTTTTATATCTAGGAGTATTTTGGTCACCTCAGTTCACAGAGTTCTTAAGTAATGTAGAAAACATACCTTTTCTGCTATATTACCTAGAATAATACTAGCACACGATGTAGAAGAAGTAGGGGGAAAAAAAGCTAGAAATGCTTCCCTTTTTGTCCCGATGTATGTGGGGAAAAGATGGAACATGAGTAGCAACAAGAAATCAGATATCACAGTACTTTTATCTCCTAACCCTAATTTTTAGGTGTTTGGGATCTATAAAAGCATTTACAGATTTGGAACCCAAAGAACCTCACAGGACAGCCCTCTCAGGCACACTAGGAAAGCTGATTGCAAGTTTTGGAGGAAATCTCATCAGAGGCCCTTCTAACATGGCATGATGGGAAAGAGGCTAGAGAGAGGAGCCTGAGCTAGCACACTTGGATCCATGTAGAGTAGGAATTGGTATGAGGAGATACAGTTTCTGTGGTGCTTCATGGTAAATCAAGCATATCCTGAAATTGCATAACCTCTCAATGTGAGAAAGTTCTTTGGCAATCACTGACTTAAGGGGAGGGCCTGCTTGTCACGTGGTAGCAGAAACAGTGACTCTAAGGTCAAGCAGAGAGAAGAGAAATCTTGATTATCTTACTTCTGGGCAATAAAAATTTAATCACAAATAAATTGTAACTGCATTTTTTCCTCTATGAAATTCTCTTCTGAACCATATGGGTATCTAGTAAAAATCAAAAACTCTTAGCTGATCTTTTTAGCTGGTATGAATTTTAGAATACATATATTCTTGTGTTCATAAGATTTATGCAAAAAAAGCTAATTTGGGCAAGATTCATCTGATTTAAGTACTCTTTGAAGATACTGTGATTTGAGAATATTTTTTGGATCTTTGATAATTAAGAACAAATGGCACACTATTTCACCTATATACAATCTAAGATCAGTCAATCCTAAAAGGATTCTTTATACATATCCAGACCTCTAATATGCATGTACCATTCTCATATGTAGTAGATCCAACCCTCTAAATTTTGAGAAGTAATTATAATAGTAAAAATAAAACAGATGTTGTAGAGAAGTTACTGAACCACAGGCTAATATGGACATTTCTCACAGATGGTGAAAATAGACAAAGCTCTGCTGAAGCTGAGGAACAGGTGAAACACATTAAGAAAAGGATGCCATTAACAGGAAAAAGAAGCAAACATAGAAAGTAGATTTTAAAGTGAGGGTTTCAAGTGTAGAGCCAGCTTAGAGTAGAAGCACCAGAAAATATTAAAAGTAGCAAAAACAGTATAGCTGATAAGAAGTACTGATAATCAGAGCTGGGACTGAATACACAAAAAGGAAGGTAGCAGTCTGAGTGATCAGTGAAGGGTCCAAAAGGCTCATCCAGGCATTTAGGTGTTCCTGGTCTGAAGATGTATCGTCTATCCCTTCAATTTGAAGGTATTGGTAAGAAGAAAGACCTACTGTTCTTTGCAGAACAGTGCCTATTCACAACATGGTATTTCAGGCAGAGAAGATTGTGATAAATTGAACATTACAATAGACCATGGAAGAATTCATTTCCTGCAAAACAGTGATAAGCCAAGGCAATGTACAATGAGGTGCTGTTGTCAGGGCTGAGAGCACAAGGCCCCTGGGAACTGAGAAAACTCCAGAAACCAAAGGTCACTCTGATTCTCTCTTACTACTTCCTGTAAGAGTTGGCTGTAAACGAATTTTCTGACCCATCTCAATAGAAAGTAGGTCATAGGACTCTCACTAGGTAAGGGTTCTGCCCTATTTTCAGAAGAAAGAAATGCTGCAAACATAAGCCGCAAAAAGTTGGAACAATCAGTACGTGTTGAGTTCCTCCCCATTTATTACTCTTAGATCATATTTTGTCCAATCACATTTCTATATGACTCTTCATTCTCCATTGAACCTAAGCATATAGGTACAGTCTTCTCTGGGTCTTTGGTTTTTTTCTTTATGAAATTCCTAGAATCACATAAAATGGGTTTAAATAAATTTGTTTGGCTTTTATCTTGTAATCTGTCTTTTGTTATAGGGGTAGCAGCCATGATCCATGCCATGGGAGAGCATAGGATATTATTTTTCTCTACAATAGGATGTATAAAATTGCTGAGCATAATAAACTAAGATAATTTTACATTAAATTTGAGCAAGGGAAGAAGAAAAATCTATGCTTAACTCAAGATTCAGGAATAAACATTCCCAATTGGTTAATTCATGTATATTTTATAAAGCAAAATTCAGTAGGATAATTGATAAAATATATGCATTTATGCACCATTTATAGAGTGTAAAAATTGCCTGAAAAAGTGAAAATAGTTTTTAAGTTGTTCTACAACATGTATGTACCTAAAATGAAGAACATTTCTAAGTATTATAATTTCTCAATGTTACATGTTACAGTTTGGGGAACTATTCCCAGGGACCCTTTTAGGGTCTTGGAAACTGTTCCTGCAGCCACGGGTTCTTGTTCAGAACTAGGATATATGAAACTCTTCCTGAAGACTTAATTGAGTTTATTTTTACAGAGATCAAAATGTAGGAGATATATTATGGCTCTATACTATCTCTGGATAGTATAAGGGGGTGACTCGAAAAGAAGTCACCAGAGTTTAAAATACAAAACAGCTTTTATAGATACATAATCCTCCATCTTGCTGTATCATGTAATTCTGTGACCTAGGTTTAAGTCTGCCCCTTAACTCTGTGCAGGCCTCTTTTGTTATACTAATGGGGATTTCTGGCCAAAAAAAAAAAAAAAAAAAAAAAAAAACAATGAAAAAAACAAACAAAAAAAACTTCTGGCCTTACTGCAGGTATAAGCCTAGGTTTCTTTGTTAGGACCAGAATGATTCACAAGGGCAGGGGCCACATGGTATCTGCTCCCCTTTCACAAAGGTCAGTACCTTCCTCCACTCTTGGACTCTTGGGGAATTCTTAGCTTCTTGCTAGATATCATTTATTATGCAAACCTGTTTTTAGAATGTCAAAGTCCTAGGTCCCAACTCTTCTATCCACTTGCTACTTACTTTTAGTGAGGGTTCTTTGCATTATAACAGCTACCTGAGTGCCTGGCAGTAACCAGGCCCTAACTAGTTTTCTTTATACAGATCTGAAATCCACTTTCTAGAAACTGATTATATATATATATATGTGTATTTATACCAAAATTTCTTTTTTGAATAATGGTACATTACTCTAGGTATTTTGATGATAAAAAGTTGTAGTGAACAATCTGAAAAGTAAAGAAATAAAAAACAGTATTAAGATATATAGGTAAAATGTTACTTGCATGATGAAAGAAAATACAAAAGAGAACCAAACAGATATTAAGTGTAAAAGTTAGAGTGGCTGAAATAAAAGCCCAATAAATGAGTTCAAGATTTTGACTGAAGAACTATGTATAAAAGAAGGGATGAATGCAAGAGATTTTGCAAGGGATGTAGGAAGTTAATAGGGTCAAATGAATAAAATTAATCAAATATCTTGTCAAAATTTCTTTTTATCTTAGAAAATTGCCTAATATAGAAATGAATATATAATGTATATTATAAATACAATATAGGCAAAAACATATTATACATACATGTATTTCTATATATGGATAATTTAAAAATATGTACCCCAAACTAGAATAATATCAACTACATAATGAATGGATAAATGAAACATGGTATATATGCACAATGGAATATTTGCTAGTGCTTCTGGAAACTGTACCAGTATTGGAAATGGCCTAGGAAGATTTGGGAAAGAAGCTCTGATTATTAATAAATATATTTCAAAAATAGGTCACAGAAAATGAAGCTCAGAGTTGTCAGGAATTGGTTACTGCTAGGAGACAGATAGCTGTTGTAATATAAATTAACCTAGATAAAAGTAATTAGCAAATGGAAAGAGAAGGGGAGCTAGGACTTCCTCATTCTAAAGGCAGGTTTACATAATAATTGATATTTGGGAGGAGGAGATTGACCTACCTGAAAGGAGAAACCTGGGCTTAGACCAGAATTTCAGTGGGGAAAAATTAAGGGGATGAACTTTACCTATGTCAAAATGATGTTGAACAAGATGAAGGGCCTATGTCTATAAAAACTATTCCAGGTTTTGTATTGTGGTGAATTCATTTGAACCACCTCCTCATGCCACTCTTGAATGGCATGGGGCTATAACTGTCTTCTGTATTTTTATCTTTTTAATAAACTACTTTAAATCTTCAGCAAGAGTCTGGGCTATTGCATATTTATCCTTAGCTCAGGACAAGAACCTGTGGTTTTATGGGAATTGTTTCTGGGAGCCTAACAAAGGTCCCCCAGTACAGTTTCCCCAAACAGTAACCCTCACCTCAAACCGTAACATCTTAAACTGTAACAGTAACAATAAGCCTTTTGTTTTTACAGATTTAAGTTATTTTGTAAGTGCATTACCTTTCCTTGCTGCAGTAGGTTCTGGCATAATGGGGACATCTTCAGACCCAGTCAGGCCTTTGCCACCACCCAGGATCAGAAGAGTTTTTGCTTTGATGTTTCTGGCTGTTGTTCATCCTTCCCTGAAATAATGAACAAGAGAAGTGCCTTTTATTAGGTTCCTTCTTCAAGTTGTATAACTTATATCCTTAAGATATGACAAGAGAATTCCTTTTATTATATGACACTATTTGTCCAGGACTTCTTTGTGTATTATACAGTATTTTTCTTCATATAAAATTGTTAGTTGTTGCAGCCGGGGCCCGGGTTGCGGGACTCTGGGCCCCGGGCCGGACCGCGCATAGCACGCCAGACCCCTGGAGAAATTGGGCCCAGTGCCCTGGGTCCCGGGTGGGGATCGCGCAGGGCATGCCAGCCGGGGCCCGGGTCGCGGGACTCTGGGCCCCACGCAGAGTAGTACGGAGCATGCTGGACCCATGGGGAAACCAGGCTGGGTCACAGTGCTACTGAGTGCCTGATCCCACTACCTCCTCAAACAACACATACTGTCTTCTCTTATTGAGAAAATAAAAAAAGAAAAAGAAAAGAAAAAGAAAAAAGAAAAATATCGGAGAGGGGTTAAGAAGGCTGTTGCGGATGCCAGGATACTGGAGATGCAGACAAAACTTATCCAAATGCACTGGAACTTATGGAAAAATTTCCCATGAAGGAGGACTGCTGTTTCTCTATATTGTTAAGAATTTTGGACATCACCTGTAAGGAGAGAGTTTAGCGGAGACCAAGGAGAAAGGCGGTATTGAAAGTGGTCTCCGCGATGGCAGTAGAGACTTGTATTCAGGAGAAGCAGATTCTTGATCCTACCAACCTTATTTTTTTTTTTTTTTTGAGAAATTACACCAAATGTCGAATGCTACCATCATGCATGCTTAGGAACACTGGACAACATTCAGAGTGGAAAAAAACTTGGGAAAGATTTGAAATGGTGGAGGCAGTGGCAATGGCAGTGGCCAGTACTCAGGGGAGGCAGAGATCTGATGCTTTACACCTGGAACCTTTGAGTTACAGGCAGAATGCTACCACCACGCACCCTCAAGAACGTGGGACAATTGGTTGGGCGAAGACAGTGCTCAGATTGGAGCCTGCCGAGGGGTGAGGCCGGTGCCAGGGCCAGCAAGGCTGGGATTGGAGCCTGCCATGAGGCAAGGCCGGTGCTGGAGCTTCGAGCCAGTGACTGGAGCCTGCTGAGGGGTTAGGCCAGTGCCAGGGCCAGTGGCCAACATTGGAGCCTGCTGTGAGGAAAGGCCGGTGCTGGGGCCTTTAAGGCCGGGATCGGAGCCTGCCGAGGGGTTAGGCCAGTGCCAGGGCCAGCGTGGCCGGGATTGGAGCTCACTGTGAGGAAAGGCCGGTGCTGGGGCCTCTGAGGCCAGGATTGGAGCCTGCCGAGGGGTTAGGCCAGTGCTGGTGCCAGCGAGGCTGGCATCGGAGTCTGCCATGAGGCAAGGCTGGTGCTGGGGCCTCCAAGGCCAGGATAAGAGCCTGCCGAGGGGTTAGGCCAGTGCCGGAGCGAATGGCCGGCATCGGACCCTGCCGTGAGGCAAGGCTGGTGCTGGGCCCTCCGAGGCCAGGATAAGAGCCTGCTGAGAGGTTAGGCCGGTGCTGGGGCCAATGGCCTGTATCAGAGCCTGCCGTGAGGCAAGGCTGCTACTGGGGCCTCTGCAGCTGGGATCGGAGCCTGCCAAGGGGTTAGGCCAATGCCAGCGCCCCACATCGGAGCCTGCTGTGAGGCAAGGCTGGAGCTGGGACCTGCGAGGCTGGGATCAGAGCCCGCCGAGGGGTTTGGCCGGTGCCGGGACCAGCGGCCAGTATCAGAGCCTGCCTTGAGGCAAGGCCGCTACTGGGGCCTCCGAGGCTGGGATCTGAACCAGCTGAGGGATTAGGCTGGCCGGGGCCAGCGAGACCAGAATTGGGGCCTTCTGTGAGGCAAGGCCGCTGCTTGAGCCAGGAGGTCTGGATCAGTCCACCGGGTAGCCAGGCCACTACTGGGGACGTCAAGGGTGGGATCAGTACTTGCAACGCGGCATGCACAGAGAAATATCGCAGAAAATAAAAATCATATGCTTCCCCTAATCAGCAATAACTAGGAGGAAAGGGGCAACAAGAAGAGGTTGAGCTATAGAAAGAGCCCTATAGTGAAGCAACTAAGGTGACCAATCGGAGGGTATGGAATAGGGGAGGATGGAGCCTCTTTAAAAAGCAGGAGATACATAAACAAATGTATCAAAGTTAATCACCAAAGAAGCATGGGATGGAGGGAGGGGGAGGGAATGGGATGGGGAGTGGATGAGGGCTAATTGGATGATGTGTTTTTGTATGTCCTCTCAAGTCTTGTATTCCAATGTGATGTATGATTACAATGTACCAATTAAAAAATAAAAAAAATTTTAAAAATTGTTAGTTGTTATGCTACATATAATTAATATTATACATTGTAGAAGGACATTATATGTTACCGACACCACTGTTTTTATACAACATTAACAGAAAATTTATCTATCCTTTCCTCAAAGTACACCACAAATCATGAGCACACAGGCTGTTTTTCTACTGATGAGCAAGCTAGTTTCTTTAACTGAAATTTCAGATCAGCTGTGAGATATTAGAAGAAATGTCTTTACAAAATTGCTTTGAGACTAATCAAATACATGATCACATGTGGGTAGAAGAAAACAATTATGTTTTTCCTAAATTTTCAATGACCAAAATAAAATACATTGATTAAATATAGATATGGATTAAAATAAATGATGGAAAGGTGTGTTTATTACTTCTCTATGATATTAATTCATTAGATAAAATTATATTTTATATTTAAACAAATTTTTTCTTTTTGTTCTTAAAAATTTATGGTAACCTTATAAATGTTTGTAGAAAACATAATTAAAATAATTTCTAGCCAGTGTAAAATATGAACTCAATAATGATATTTGAAGTTAATTTCTTCTAGATGTGTGTGGTTTAATAAAACTAATTTATATTTTATATTTTTTCTTTACAAAGAAGTATATACCAAGGATTTACATATATGAATTCTTAGAAACAAATTTTTTATTTTACGTACAATATTGCTTAATTATATATCTGAACAAAGTTGGGATTTCAGAAAAATAATTGTTAGGGTTGCTAAATACTAATAAGTTTCTCCTCTGTTGTATATGCAGTTACCGTCTAGTAACTTTGATGACCTGTTGAAATACATGTGAAATGCATATACTATGTCCTTGAAATTTTCAAAATTTTTGAAGATAAGTATTAACCTAAAGTCATCGTTCTTTAATATGCTAAAGGAATTTTGTTCTTTTTATGACATTTTTTTCTAGAGCAATAGTGATTTATAATCTTAATTTTAAACAACAGATCTAATCATTGAGATTATAGTGATGAGGTATAAATACTTTTGCATGAACTAACTTAGAAAAATTTTTTGATGAGGGGTAAAATGTGAGAAAAAATGAACGCCATTAGCCTGTCCTGGTGTTACACACCTATGATCCCAGCATTCGGGAGGATGAGATAGGGGAATAGAGGTTCACTGCCAGCCTCAGCTACTTAGTGAAGCCCTCTGCAACTCAGTGAGACCATTTCAAAATAAAGAATAAAAAATAGGGCTGAGCATGTAACTTGGAGGCAAAATGCCTCTGGGTTCCATCCCCAGCAATCTGAACTTCAAAAATTAATTCTTCTAAGGGTTTTTTTCTTATTTCTAAAAGCTGAATTTAAAATACCAATCTGTTTCTGGGTGTGGCCTATAACTCAATAATTAGGAGGCTGAGACAGAATGATCGCAGTTTTGTGGACAGTCTCAGCAAGTAGTGAGACTCTCATCAACCTAGTGAGACATTGTTTCAAAATAAAAATAAAATAGGGCTGAGGGTGCAGCTTGGATGTAGAATGTCCCTGGGTTCAGTCCCCAGTACTACACACACACACACACACATACACACACACACACACACACACACACACACACACTATTTTCAATCAACACTCTCTGTGGAGTTGTTAGTGATGATGGCTATGTTGATATTTAGAGCTTACCTATTCTGGCTGTAATCACTACTCATACCTTTGGTCTGGAATAAGCTAAGTACTTGCTTTTTTCCTCACCATCCTATTCTTCTTGTCTTATACATTTCATTTCTCAGTATTCCATGTAAAAACCACTACTGCACTCCAAATCAGAAAGCCAAGGAGCTATCTTCTCAAGTTGCTCAGAGCTTCCAGAATTCTAGAGCATTGAAAACTAGGATAGTAAGTTTCAGAAACTTGAATATTTTTTCAATAAATGTTAGCTTCATTTTTACTGTTAAAAATAGTACTGATCCTTTTTTATTTAAACTGCTTCTCCTGTTTTTGTTTTTTACACATGCTACTTTGTTCTGATGTCTTTTACCTTGTTAGAGGCTCTCCCAAAGTACCAGGTAATATATTGTCTATTTATTTATTTGCTTGTTTGTTTATTATGTATTTATTTAGTATGTGATGTAGTACTAGGGATTGAACCTACAGGCATTTTTTTTTTTTTTTTTGGTGGTACTGGGGTTCCTGGAAACCCTTCTACCTCTGGGCTACACTCCCTATTTTATACTTTTTAATTTGGAAATAGGGTCTCCTAAGCCAGCAAGGCTGGCTTCGCACCTGTGCCATCCCCCTGTCTCTGCCTCCCAAGCGCAGGGATTACAAGCATGCGCCACCACACCCGGCAACCTATGGGCATTTTACTTCTGAGCTACATACCAGCCCTTTTTATTTTTTGAAACATTGTCTCAGTAGATTGATGAGTCTCCCTCTGTTACTGAGGCTCTTTTGAACCTGTAATCCTTTGTCTCAGCCTCACATGAACTAGAATAGAATGACAGACTCTTGCCACTGTGTCTGGCTGTTTGTCTATTTTTAAAAGAAGCACTTAGAAGATTTGTGATGGTGCCAGTAGCTTTTTCCTCTTGAGCTCGCTGCAGCTCCAGAACAGACACTCAACCTCCTGCTTTGAAAGTGAAGATCTGACTGTGAATATTCTTAAAGTCCAGAGGGAGAAGGCAGGAGTCAGGGCGGGGTGTCAGTATGCAGGACACCTTGCTCACATGCATCTCCTTTCTCCGTGGTGTCCCTCCTTCCTCTGTGATTGGTTGAGACTCAGCTCAGGAGGAAGTCAGAGCCATGTCAGGTCACTCTGGTTGACTCCAGAGAGAGGAATGGCAGGCAGCTGAAGTCTGTGAGGGACTCTGTGCATAGATTGCTTCTCATACTTTCAGTCTCCCTGACATGTGGAGACTGAACACCACACTTCTGAATGAAGAATGGGTCATAGAAGATGTAAGAGGTGAAATCAAGAAATTTCTAGAAACAAATGAAAATAAAGAAACAACATATCAAAACCTCTGGGATGCTTTGAAGGCAGTATTAAGAGGAAAATTTATAGCACTGAGTGCTCACATAAGAAAAACAGAAAATCTTCAAATAAATAGCCTTATGACACACCTCAAAGCCCTTGAAAAGCAGGAACAATTGAACCCCAAAGCCAGCAGAAGACGGGAAATTATTAAAATTAGAGCAGAAATTAACGAAATAGAGAATAAAAAAACAATACAGAAAATCAACAAAACCAAAAGCTGGTTTCTTGAAAAAATTAACAAGATTGATAAACCAATAGCCAACCTAACTAAAAAAAGAGAGAATCAACCCAAATTATGAAGATAAGGGATGAAAAAGGAGACATTACAACTGACAACGTAGAAATCCAGAGGATTATCAGAAACTACTTTGAAAAACTATACTCCAACAAAATGGAAAATCTGGAGGAAATCGACAACTTCTTAGATAAATACAACCTTCCTAAACTGAGTCAAGAAGATATAGAACACTTAAACCAACCAATAACAATCAAAGAGATTGAAATAGCAATAAAGAGCTTACCATCAAAGAAAAGCCCAGGACCAGATGGTTTCCCAGGTGAATTCTATAAAACCTTTATAGGAGAACTAATCCCAATACTACTCAAACTATTTTGGGAAATAGAAAAAACCGGGACTCTCCCAAATACATTCTATGAAGCCAACATCACACTAATACCCAAACCGAATAAAGACAGTTCAAGGAAGGAAAACTACAGGCCTATATCTCTGATGAACTTGGATGCAAAACTATTAAACAAAATACTAGCAACACGCATTCAAAACCACATCAAGAAAATCATTCACCATGACCAGGTAGGGTTCATCCCAGGGATGCAAGGCTGGTTCAATATATGAAAATCAATCCATGTAATTCACATATAAACAGAATCAAAGACAAAAACCACATGATCATCTCAATAGATGCTGAAAAAGCATTTGATAAAATTCAACATCCATTTATGATAAAAACACTGCAGAGAATTGGAATAGAAGGAACATATCTCAACATTATTAAGGCAATCTACAATAAGCCCACTGCCAACATCATATTAAATGGGGAAAAACTTCAAGAATTCCCCCTAAAAACTGGAACGAGACAAGGATGTCCACTATCACCACTTCTCTTCAATATAGTACTAGAGACTCTAGCCAGAGCAATAAGGCAAGAAAAGGAAATCAAAGGAGTACAAATAGGAAAAGAAGAACTTAAGCTTTCACTATTTGCTGATGACATGATACTATATTTAGAAAACCCAACAAACTCAACCAAAAGGCTTATAGAACTGATCAACAAATTCAGCAAGGTATCTGGATACAAAATCAATCTTAAAAAATCAGAAGCTTTCCTGTACACCAACCATAAATCCACTGAAAAAGAAATTTAGAAAACACTTCCACTCAGGATCTCCCACAAAAAAATAAAATACCTAGGAATAACTTGACCAAGGAGGTAAAAGATCTCTACAAAGAAAATTATAAAACACTGAAAAAAGAAATCGAAGAAGATCTTAGAAGATGGAAAGACCTTCCATGTTCATGGATTGGCAGAATAAATATCATTAAAATGGCCATACTCCCAAAAGTGATCTACAGATTCAATGCAATGCCCATTAAACTACCAAGATCATTCCTCACAGACATAGAAAAATCAGTCTTTAAATTTATCTGGAATAACAAAAAGCCCAGAATAGCCAAGGTAGTTCTCAGCAACAAAAACCACGCAGGAGGAATCACAATACCTGACTTTAAACTATACTACAAAGCCATTGTAATAAAAACAGCATGGTACTGGCAAAAGAACAGATATATAGACCAATTGAGCAGAATAGAAGACCCAGAAATAAGTCCACACACTTTCAGCCAATTGATTTTTGACAAAGAGGCCAAAAACATACACTGGAAGAAAGATAGCCTCTTCAACAAATGGTGTTGACAAAACTGGTTAACCATATGCAGAAAATTGGATGTTAATCCCACTTTTTCACCCTGTACAAAAGTCAACTCACGATGGATCAAAGATTTGGAAATTAAACCAGAGACTTTGAAGCTCCTTGAAGAGGGCATAGGTCCAACACTACAACACATAGGCACAGACAAACATTTCCTCAACAAGACCCCAAAGGCACAACAAATTAAAAGGAGAATCAATACATGGGATTGCATGAAACTGAAGAGCTTCTGTTCAGCAAAGGAAACTATCAAGAATCTCAATCGAGAGCCAACAGAATGGGAGAAGATTTTTGCCACCTACACCACTGATAGAGGACTAATATCTAAAATATACAGAGAACTCAAGAAACTCAACACTAAGAAAACAAAGCATCCAATAACAAAATGGGCAAATGAACTAAATAGACACTTCACAAAAGAAGAAATTCAAATGGCCAATAAATGCATGAAAAAATGCTCAACATCACTGGCAATCAGAGAGATGCAAATCAAAACTACCCTGAGATTTCACCTAACTCCAACTAGAATGGCCATCATTCAAAACACAAACAACAACAGATGCTGGTGAGGATGTGGAGAAGTGGGAACTCTAAGACATTGTTGGTGGGATTGCAAATTAGTGCAACCACTTTGGAAAACAGTATGGAGAATCCTCAGAAGAATGGGAACAAATCTACCATTTGATCCAGCAATACCACTGTTGGGTATCTACCCAAAAGAAAAGAAACCAAACTACCAAACTAATGCATGTGTATCTATGTTCATAGCTGCACAATTCACCATAGCCAAACTATGGAACCAGCCAAGATGTCCATCAACAGATGAATGGATTACAAAACTGTGGGATATGTACACAATGGAATTTTACTCAGCCATCAAAAAAAACTCAATTACATCATTTTCAGGGAAATGGATGGAACTGGAGGACATTATGCTAAGTGAGATTAGTCAGGCACAAACAATAAGAAATCAGATGCTTTCCCTAATATGTGAGAGTTAGGGAGAAAAGAGGAGCAAACAAGACAACCTAAAGGAGGATAAATGAGGGGGGAAGAGGAAAATCTCTAAAGCTCACAATGTACTTAAACATATCGAAGTCAATCACTAAGCCAAGCAAGGGAGGGAGGGACGGGGAGGGAATGGGGAGGGAGTTGGGTAGGGGTTAAATCAGCGATGAGTACATGTTTGTACATAAAAGTTTTTTACCCCAATAAGTTGTATGAATATAATGCACCAATAAAAAAATTAAAAAAAATTAAAAAATGGCTATTATGACAGTACACACTACAAAAGGTAATTAATTCTGTGCCATATATCCAGCTTAATCTACCACTCACATATAGTGCACAATTAGTATAAAGTAACTATTGTCATCATGACAAGAGGCAGCAAGGAAAGTAGTAAAAGAACATGGGTTTTGAAGGCAGATCATCAGGGCTTAAAACTTGGTTCTGTATTTAAGTAGGGTTGTCGCCATGCAGTTCACTTAGCTTTGTCAAAAGAAAGAGTATGACCTACAAACATCACATCTCAGTGACCAGCCTCTGTGGTGGGTGCTGCTCAGAGGTGTGGGTTGGCAGCGCATCTGTGATGATCTTTCCTGGCCTTACTCTCATGGGGCTGACCTCACTGGCCCAGCAGGACCCATAGAGGGCTCTGCCTTGCTTGTGACATTCTCCATAGTGGTGGCAGAGCTGCAAAAAACAGAACCCAAATTTTAACAATTTGGTGGTATGCTGTATCAAATCAGATAATATTTTTTACTGTCCAAATCAAGATATATGACTGAGAGATATGCAGAAATTTTTGCCTCTCATCAGATATTAGGAGAAGGGGTCTTGTAAAGTGACAAAAGACAGTATTGTAGGGAGTAGGGAAGAACTGTGGTAGTACCTCCAAACTACTCCATATTGGCAAACAACTTTACAATCTAATCAATTACTTTCTTTAAGCAAAGATATTAAAAAAAGGTTCATTTAGGATAATAGTAAAATTTGTGACCTACATAAACTCCAATAAAACTCTGTAGCCTTGATTCTAAAGTTGACTGGCTTCTGTATATCCATGTTTTTGTTTATAACAACCAAAGATTTTTTAAATCATTTTCTATGGCCATGTTCTTTCTTACTCATTTGATCAACTAATGAATGGATCAAAAGACAAACATTTGGAAAGGTTTCTACTGAATTTCACTTCTGCTCTTCTGCCTTTTGTTCATTTGCCTGGTGCCCTCTTCTTTTTCCTCTCTTCTTCCCTTGCAATCTGTTCAATACACTGTTACTAGGGCTTAGTGCTCCTTGCTCAAAATCCTATGAACTGATCTTTTTTCATCTTCATAGACAACCGTGGTATATTAGTAAAGAGTACTGAATCCAAATTCAACTAGTGTCATCAAAGGTCCATCTCTGTCACTCTACACTTCCAGGCTGGGGAAGGGAGGATCCCACCAGCAGGGGAGTCAAGGAGATAGAAAGTGTCCTCTGAATTAGGTTATGTCCCTGGCAAGAATAGTGCAAACATCTTCTGTTTGTGATATCTTTCATATATGCTGTCAAAATAAAATTAGATCATCTAATTTCTAGAATCTAGAATATACTCTGATGTTTTAACAAACCTTCAAATATGTGTATGGTGCTATGGGAACATAGAAGAAAAGGAAGTGTTTGATTTCACCTCAGTTTGGCTAGAAATAGTTGGAAAAGAGGTGACATCTGTGATGAGACATGAACGAGAACATTTCTTTAGATCCATGTGAGGCAGTATGACATTTTATGGAGAATAAAAATGTTTGCAAACTACAATTTATGACAGCCCATAGGAACAGGATCCTGGATTATATAATTATAAAATGTTTACTACTTTTCACTAAATGGTTTATCCCTGAAGTAAGTGAGAAAGTTTAGTTTCTTTCTTTATTTATTTTTATTTTTTTACTTTTTTTGTGGGTCTGGGGATGGAACCCAGTGGCATTTGACCTCCGAGCTACACCCCTGTCCTTTCTTTCTTTCTTTCTTTCTTTCTTTCTTTCTTTCTTTCTTTCTTTCTTTCTTTCTTTCAGTGGTACTGGGAATGGAACCCTTCTACCTCTGGGCTACACTCCCAGACCTATTTTTATATATTTTTTTATTTGGAAACAGGGTCTCATAAGCCAGTGGGGCTGACTTCCAACCTGCGGGATCCTCCTGTCTCCCCCTCCCAAGTGCGGGGATTACAAGCGTGAGCCACCATGCCTGGCTTATTTATTTTGAAACAGGATCTCACTAAGTAGCTCAGGTTGTCCGACAACCAGAACCTCGATCCTCTGGTCTCAGCCTCCTGAATGCTGGGATTACAAGCGTGCATCACCATGCCCAGTGAAAGTTCAGTTTTTAGGTCTCTCTCTCTCTCTCTCTCTCTCTCTCTCTCTCTCTCTCTCTCTCTCTCTCTCTCTCTCTCCTGTTTCTCTCTTTTAAATCTCCAATTATTTAACAAATTAGATAGGACAATCAGATATCTATTTCACTAGAATGCTCAATGTTTTAGGGACTCCCTGACTTAAAAAAATTAACAGTTTACAAAGAAATCCTGTGTTCAGTGATCATTTTGAGTTAGATTTCTGAAATATTTTTCACATTGCCAGAGTTTTATTTAAATATTTTATATCCATTCATTATATGATTTTCAAATATAATGGGCCTAATTCAAAAACATAAAATGCAAAGTAAAATATTAACAACAGATGGGCTGATACTTTCCAGGTATCAATTTTTAATTATATATATTCATATCTACTCAAGGATAAACTAAGGTTATGACATTAAAGACCTACTTTGGAAAATATGTAAAATATGAATACTGTTTATTAGCAAAGGTGGTCATTTCTGAAGTGCGTTTGAAATTCAAAGGTGATAACTCATGATTGAATGTTTTTTCCATTTGTCTTTTAGATGTGTCCATTATTCTAAATGGGGAGAAAAATTTGAGAAAAATTTGATTGCTGCTGTGAAGTATATAGCTGTGTCTTGCCTTCCTACAACCTTGAAGATAATGCATGAGTCACAGAAGATACTGCCACCACGAGTCCTTGTTAATACGAACATAACACCTTTCATTAGTGACTTTTCAGCTCTCAGAACACCGTCCCAATGGGCCTAATTATTTTTGGTAAAGTGGATAAATATACAGGTAAGGAATGAATACGGAAGGACCATTGACATACGGAAGGACCATTGAGAGACTATGGTCCTCAAATTAATATTCTGTCCTTTTATCTGGAGTCCATATTGAACTTTGCAGTATGCCTATCAATAAAAGCACACTTTTGTTCTACACATCCATGTATATTCTTTATTTTACTCACCAGAAAATTTTAAACTTCTCACTTTTAAGTTTAAATAAAATAATTTCAAAATAAAACCTGCCACATTGCTAGAAATTGCTAGCAATTTGACTTCTCCAAGTTCCTTTGATCTAATATTATTGATCATGGAAGAAGTCCTCTACTCCATGACTTCAAATGCTGAGATTCTGAGCAAAGTGAAAAACAAGATTCAATAATTACAAGATTGAATATTAATATGTTATCCCAATTTTCCATATATTTTCTGAAACCTTGACCCAAACTAGAGTCATAATTAAACTATTAGTGATTTTTGAAGCAAAACATTTGAATCTGGAAAATATAAATGAAGAGAATTAAACATAAATAAATTACTTAGGTGTTTAAAACTATAATTTGCATTACCAGAGTGACACAAACATTGAGGCATGTTGGAACCTAGTGTAATTGAAGTGTCTTCTGGAGCCGTGGGTACCACTGTACTGCTGTTAGTCAGCACATGGCTCTTCATCATGCAGTGAGTCAAAGACCAAGTCCCCTTTTGTCTGTGGAAATCTTTCTTGAAGCTTTACCCCAGAAAATAAGTTAACTAATTTTATTTAAGAGATAATGTTTTACTTAATGAATGTACTATAGTAATGGAGAATAGTTATTATAACATATTATTAATAATACAATAATGCCATTCCATGTTGTATTTTTATAGCTAACTTGCATAAAAATATAAAAGAAAAAATTTTTCTTGCATAATTTATAACTCCACCACTAAATTTAGAGAAAGGATTAAATAAAATTGGTAGGTCAGATATTGTCAAATTATATTTCCAGTAATGGAACTGTCTATTTATTTTGGTATAATTGATGACTTTATCACTGATTGGTCAAAAGGAAATGAAAAAGTTGATCAAATCTATATTGCCAAATGAAAGTAAAGAAGTTTTTAGTTTATATATAATAATATGTTTTTTCCAGTATCATTATCTTTGACTCCATGAGAATTTTTAAAAAGACACAAGCTTCAAAGAAGCTATTTCTAAAATTTATTGACATATTTATTCTTTATGTACAAATTCTCAAACTGATTAATAAGTTAAAAATGAACTTTAATTTTTAACAGTAATTACAAAAATTTAATATTATTAGTCTTATCATTTCTTGATGTTAATTTGTTAAAATTTGTTGTCCATGTATTCGCACCATTAAATTCAAATTAATATAATTGCTCTGCCCAAGTAATCATTCTTGATTTTTAATACATCAGTGCTTAAATTTTAAGTTCAAAGGAGATTTCATGAAGGTACTTTACTTTAGAATCACTAAGAAATGAATAAATAACTACTAAACTTGTGTGGCTTTTTGGTGTTATTCTATGTAACATAATTTCATGAAAGTTAGAGGGATATATCCTAATGACTTATAACCAAAATCCACAGCATTTTGAAAATGTACTTATGGTATTTTTCTCCTTATTTATTCTGATAATGGGATTGAGTCCAGAGGTGTTCTACTACAGGCATGTGCCATGGTGTCCAGTTCTGACAGTTTACTTAAATGTATAAAACTGAACTGGCTAGCAGAATAAGCTGATTCGCCATTTTTTTTCTACGTGCTTTTTTATGGCCCCATATTTATAGCAACTATTGATAGAGTTTCCCTCTGGCCCATAGATGATAATGAATATTTCAAGATCAAGTTTGTCAGGGTTGCTCTCTTTTAAGAAAGAGAGAGAGGGACGGAGGGAAGAAAGGAGGGAGAGAGAGAGAAAGAGAGAGACAGAGAGAGAGAGAGAGAGAGAGAGAGAGAGAGAGAGAGAGAGAGAGAGAGAGAGAGAATGAAAATGAGGAGAAGGAGAATGAGGATGCACTGCTGTTTGGGACATGGTGATTTCCAATGCTCATATGAAGCTTTAATATAAAGATTTTTCCAGAATTTCACCCACAAACTAAATCTAACCACCAATTATTGAAAAATTAAGTGGGATAAATCAGATTTTGAACAACATGGACTTTGAAATAAGAAAAATGTAATTTTTGACTTCAGTTCTCAGTTGGTAGCTGAGTGGGATTGGGCTCCTTTCACTAGCCTTTCCCAAGTAATCTAGTGTATGACATCCTCATTTAATAAAGAAACTACTGTTAGATTTGACAGAGTGACAGAGTGAACATTAAATATATTTAATTATGTGTGCAAGAATTATTAAGAATAAGAGAAAATAATAATTTTAAATGATATATATTCCCATTTGTTATTTTATTGTCTTGTACTTTTGTGTATTGTAACTGCATCATAGTGGGGTTTGAAGTGATACAACATACATGCATATAACACTTGGTGTGTTTTCTTCCTGGTCTCACCCTGCTTCCCCCCTCCATCCCTGTACATGTCAGTAAGATTGGTAGTAATAATTTCACATATGTACATATCATTATTTGAATTGTTATATTATTTTCAGCAACTGAAAAGAATAAGAGAATCATCCTGAATGGAGAAATTAGAAAATCATCATTGATATACAATTGGGAGTTAAATGGCATCATTTAAAAAGGTAAAATGAAATATTAAAACGTTAGGAGAGAAGGAAGATTACCTAAGGCATTAAAACATATAAGTGTAACAACTAAAGTATAATAAAAATATTTTAAGTACCAAAAGTAGACATAATCAGATGAGAAAGGAGGAAATAAGAAAAGGAGAGAGGGAGAAAAAGAAAGAAGAAAAAAGAGAGAGAGACCACAAGAGAGAAAGTATGGCAAAGTTAAGAAGAAACATATAGTGACAGCATAAAATGAGGAGAGTTTTTAAAACTGACTCAGAAATCCAAATCCAGTTCTATGATGCATATCAGAAGACCTGAACACCACCAAGGCATATCAAAAGCCACTCTACCATGGAAAAGCAAGCTGGATTTTCTCTTTAGGTCTACTTTTGAGCAGATAACTACCAGAAATGCTTATTTTCTCTTTTTTGAGAGCATAATAAAATAATTTTATCTAGTTACAAAACTTAACATACTTGTGGTGCTTCATGGTATCCAATATGAGTTCATTCAGTTGGTATATGCTTATATATTTATATGCAAGCACTGAGATATTCACTGTCACATAAGGATACATTAGGTTTTTGCTCATGGATTAACCAGAAATTTTTGCAAACAAAGTTATCCAGGTCAGTAATAATCAGTGATAATACCTAGAAGTATGAGAAGCTATATGCACAGGACTGAGACTCAGACAAATAAAATTTTATTTAATTATAGGTTACTTATGTGAAATTAAAGAAAAATTTATATCCAAAAGAGAAACGAAGTTCAGAAAAGAGCATTTCTGAAGGGCAAATATTTTGTGCAAATGTATGGAGATGTAAAAGACTATGATGTGGTCCAAGAAGTATTTTGGTTTGCATGAGTGTATGTGCAGACATTGTCATAAATAAGACTACTATGGAAAAATTAAAACCAATAATATGAACATAGAGATAGGCACTCCAAAATGCTAGGCAGAGAGGACACGAGAGACCACACTTTAGTCACATCTACTTCAAAATAAACTTTTGAACTTGTGCAAGATGTACCTCCTCTTCCCAACACAGTTAGAAACACCATCAGACAATACTTAATACATCCTATAATCCTCATGTTGATAACTATAGTTTTCATACAGTGGAAGATTCTAATCTTAGAGGTAGCAACCAGGTCCATCTCACCCCTAATACCTTTCCTTCCAGATGAATATTTTATTTCTTTTTTTCTTCCTCCCTATCCATTTTGGATCACTCCTTTACACATTGTTACTCAATTCTTTTCTTAAAAAATAACTTGCTACTGTGCCTCTACCAATCTAAATTCTTGATGAACACCAATGTAATAATCCTCCTTCCCTATTGTGCTTTTTGCCTTTAAAACATATTTGAAACCTGCAAGACCATGGAGAACAAACACATTCTGCCTACCTGAATCTCCATCTTCCCACTGCAGCTCCAGTCAGCTTCAATGAACTCTTTTTTCTTAGCTAATTTATGCATCGGTTTTTCTTAGAGGCAGACTCTAATAAGGTAGATGGTTGATCAGATCATGAAAGCTGATGTATAACTTATTACAGAAAAGGGAAAATGATTAAATGGTTTAATGATGAAGATGATATGAGCCAATACATTTTCCTTAGACAAAAGTACTGGAAATTTCATCTAGATGAGAGGATAGTAATCCCCCCCCCTCAGGATCAAATTCAGGCAATTACTTGTTTTCATACAAAAAGTTTACATAGATATATTATGCTCATTTTTTATGCATTGCTAGTTGTTCTTTTTCAGGACAACAACAGAACAAAATAGCTGTCATAGAAACTCAATGGCCCCAAAGCTTAAAATATTTACTTTTATACTATTAGGTATAGATTCTTCTATGAATGTCACTGGTATCTCTGTCATCACTCAGTGATATCCCATTAATCAACTCCTTGATCTAATTTTAGAACTGAGATTGCCCAAAGGGTAGAAACTTTCCTGTCATTTCTGGTTGAACAAACTTGAGTACCAAACAGGTTCCCGCAGATTCCCTAGGTAGAGACAAAGCATAAATATCCAGGACGGTAGATATGGGATACAAAGAATAACTGAAATTCAGTTAAGTTGCATCTGCAAGAAGCAGGTCAAAGCTTTTGTGGATCTGGTCACAGCCTGAAAGGCTGCAGTCAGAAGAAAGGCCAAGAGGACTCAGGACTGATGGGCAGGAGGTGCCAATTCAGAATCTCTCCTTTGTGGCATGATTGATTGAGAATAGCACACGGCTCATGCAGGCCCAGTCTTTCTCTGTGTGCATGTACCCTGTGTTTATTCTAATCAATGAGCTGCTGGAGAATTCTTTATCAGAACATCCTGCCTATGTCTCAGACCTAATGTGACAGGTATTTATCAGGCAGTGACTTAATACCTTCATCTCTAGCAGCACTTGCCCATGATGATGCACAAGGTAAGTGGGGCTTGGTAATTCATACCTATAGTTATAGTACTCAAGAGGCTGAGATAGGAGGATGCAGGTACAAGGCCAGCATTTGGTAACTTAGTGAGATTCTGTTTAAAAATAATTTAAAAAAATAGAATAGGGCCAGGGCAGGGTGGGGTAGGGGTTAGCTCAGAGGTACAATGCTCCTTGGTTCAATCCCCAAACACACACACACACACACACACACACACACACACACACACACACACACACGAACAAGGTAGAAAAGATCATTACTTTTGAGATACTGAACAAAGGATAACTATATAAACTTAATCTCTAATGAAAGCAGTGAAATCAAATGTGTAATAGGAAATTTTATCTTCCATTTGACCTCTAATTGCAATTTGTGTTTTACTATAATGGACGAATCAAATTCATAAGCAGTGCTAGAATACTATAAAAAAGGAAGAACTATCTTAATAGAGCTGAAGCCTGTCAGTGAGGTAGGAAGGATTATTTTGTTATTAGTAGTCAATAAAAATCTTGTTTCTGTTGTTTTAATCAGTCATCACATTTTTACAAATGGTATCTTAATGGCACTTATTTTGTAAAGATCCAAAGAGAAAATATTTTGGCTTTGTGTGCAACTCTTATTGTCTCATAAAAACAGATATAGAATATCAACAAAATACTGAATGTGGAGAAGTTTAAATAAAACTGTATTTACAATAAACAGATTAGGCTTTTTGACAATACATATATCTAGAACTGAGCTTGACCTCCTTAAAAATACATTTTCAAATAATTCTAGACTCAATAGAAAGTTTAATTTTATTGTTCATTGTTCTTGGATATTTCCCAAGAGAAATAAAAAATAAAATCATTATTCCATTTTTGAAACCAAATATCCACTTGCTGAATACCTATTATGTGCAAAACTTATGAGTACATCATGGAGAAAATACTATTTTAATATGCAGACATATATTGTATCCTAATATTCTTAGAAAGAAAAATTCTACCTACTACAGGCTAGTAATCATCAAATAATAAGCAATCAACTTCTAACAGTAGGAGAAGAATAGAAGTATGGAGAGAGACTCCCAATGAAGCATAGGCTGACGCAGAAAAAGCCTATACACAGGGCTGGGAAGGACCATTAGAAAACTCCTTCAGCAACGTAGTGTTTGCCCTACATGCAAGAAAACACTAAAGGAATGTTACTCCAGTGATGCACTGAGTGGTGATAGCTACCATACAACCTCCCTGGACACACTACTAGATTTTTTTCTTTGTCTCCAAAAGAAATTACCTTTATGAAGTTTCCCACTTGTAAGCATAAGTATTATTATGATTTTTACTGTCAGCACATGTTGGCAGATAAAATGGATACAGGGAGAGAGGGGGGAAGAAGAAGAAGAAGAAGAAGAAGAAGAAGAAGAAGAAGAAGAAGAAGAAGAAGAAGAAGAAGAAGAAGAAGAAGAAGAAGAAGAAGAAGAAGAAGAAGGAGAAGAAGAAGATGGAGAAGAAGAAGGAGGAGGAGGAGGAGGAGGAAGGAAGGAAGGAAGGAAGGAAGGAAGGAAGGAAGGAAGGAAGGAAGGAAGGGAGGGGAGGGGGAGAAACATGAGGAGGAAAGAGGAGAAGAAGGAGAAAAGAGAAGGAGGAGGCATGGGAAGAGAAAGAGCAGAAGAAGGAGGAGGAGGAGGAAAGAAGAAGAAGAAAGAGAAGAAGAGAAAAGAAAAAGAAGTAGCCCACTGTCAAGAGACAAATTAGCAGAACCAGAACTGTGTATGACCCAGATATTCAGGTGTTGAAACTGACAGGGAATTTAGCTACAATAAACATGCCAAAGGTTTTAGTGAAAAAGCAGGATGGCAGAATGAATAAATTGGAAAATTTAGCAGAAATGGAAAAACTATGGAAGAGAATCAAAGTGAAATATTCTTCAAAACTTCTCATACTAGCCAAGTGTGGTGGGGCATGTTTGTAATCCCAGTACTTGGGATGCTGAGACAGGATTATCTGAATTACAGCCAGCCTCAGCTACTTAATGAAGCCCTTCTCAACTTAGTGAGGCACTGTTTCAAAATAAAAAATAAAAAATCCAGCTGGGGGTATAGCTCAGAGATAAAATGCCCCTGGGTTCAATCCCCAGCATCACACACACACACACACACACACACACACACACACACACACACACACATAAATAAATAAACTTCTCATACTAATAAAGATGAAAAAAAATAGATGGAGTTATAAACAAACTTCACATAGCTGAGGAGAATTTATTCCTCTCAAAAATATAATATAGCTTTTTCCAAAATAAAACTAGAGCCAAAAAAGTAGAGAAAAATAAGCACAGAGAATACAAGAGCTGAAGTATCATATTAAACAATCTAAAAGTGGTATAAATAGAATCTCAGGAGAAAAGAGAAAAATGGGGTATAAACATTTGAAAAAATATTGGAGAATTTTTCAAAAAAAAAAAATTAGTGCCACAAAGCTAAGACTCTCAGAGGACACCAAGTAGGATAAACATTTTTTAAAAACATACAAAGAAGCCTTTCTGAAAACAACCCACATACTGTCTGCATGAATTGGGCCCCATTGATAGTTGTTTTTATTCTAGGGACCATATTCATTTCTGTTCACAGCTCATTGGAGCCAGTCTGCATAACTAATACTGGGAAATTTTCTGAAGAGGCACATTCTACCAGACAAAATCTGGACCTAGAGAATATAAACTGATGTAGACTCTAGAGTTTTGAGAAGAAAGGATAAATTATGTTCAAAGAGAGCAACGAAAGTCTAACAGAAATTTATAGAACATTCCATCAAACAGAATTAATACTATGGATTTTATCAAGTATTGGTGGGGCAGTCACAAAAATCACTATATCTTGAATAATAAAAATAGTTTTACAAACTAATTACTTGAAATTATAAGAGTATGTTGCCTAATCACTAGAAATCAAGCCAGAAATAAAGAATGACACCAAGAAAATTATCCAGGATATAAGATAAATAAACAAATATTAATTATAATTCTATATACTGACAAATAAAAACTGAAAATAAAAAATAAAACTCCCTTGTAATAATGCTAAAGAAAATTAAACACTCATAAAAGATCTGAAGGAGGAAAAATAAAATGTTGATGGAAGAAGGTAAAGAGAGCCTAAATACTTACAAAAAGAGATCATCTTATGGTTAGAGGACCAAACAGAGTCAAGATGTCACGTTTCTCTTAATACATCTCAAGTCTAATACAATTTCTATTGAATCTCCACAAATTTTTTTCTTAGATATAAAATATTCCATTATAAAATTTATTTGTAAGGAGAAGACCTTATAACAATTAAACCTATTTTGAACTAGGAAAATAAAGTGGAAGAAGTGATTCTTTCTGGCTTACTATGTTGACACAGTAATCAAGACAGTATTAGGCTCTTGGAGGAACAACATGAATCATGAAATATAACCACATAACTATGTCCAATACATTTTGGACAAAGTTCCAAAAGCAATTGTTGGGGGAGGGATAGCTTTTTATTTAAATAAATTGTTCTTGAGAAAATAGATATCTTCCATAGGCAGGGAAATAACTTAATTCACATATTTTACACACAGAAAAATTACTTCTAAGTAGATTAAGGACATAAATATGAATCATAAAACTAAAAAAATGTCTAGAAAAATATTATAAAATTTTTAGAATTGAGAAATAAGCAGAGTGTTGGACTTGACTCTAAAGACAATCTATATCAGGAAAATGGATAATTAGATCTCAGCAAATTTTAAAATTTTAATATGTGAAATATCTTGTTATGAGGATGAAATAATAAATTACAGCCTGAGATAAAATATTTGTAAACTATATACCAAATAAATAAATTGTATCTAGAATATGTAAAGAATTGTTAAAACTCAATAATAACAAATCTAACTAGAAATGGACAAACAACATTAACAGACATTTGGCTGAAGAAGAGATTAAGATGTGAAATAAATACACAGAAAGATGTTTAACATCATTAACCACTGAATAAACAAAATTAAAACTACAATAAGCTATAATTTAATTCCTATAAAAATACTAATAAGATTGTGGAGAAACTGGATCTTTTGTATTTTGATAGAGGGGAACATTAAATGGCACAACCACTCGAGATAATGTTGCAGTTACTTTTGGAACTAAAAATTAACTCACTAGCCAGGCGTGGTGGCGCATGCTTGTAATCCCACACTTGGGAGGTGGAGACAGGAGTATTGCAGAGGTTCGAAGCCAGCTGTGCTAGCTTAAGAGACCCTGTTTCCAAAAATAAAAAAGTATAAAAAAGGTCTGGGAGTGTAGCCCGGAGGTAGAAGGGCTTCCAGGAACCCCAGTACCACACACACACACACACACAAAAAAAAAAAACCTCACTAAATGACCCAGCAATTACAGTCTTAGCATACACCCTGAAGAAATAATAATGTCTTCCCACAGAAAATTATGCACTCATATTAATAGCATCTTTATTTGTAATAACCCACAACTCAAATTTACTCCAGTGGATGCATGGATAAGTGAACTTTGGAACATCTGTGACACATAGCAACAAGGAATCAAATACTCATATAAGCAACAACTTGACTGAACATAAAGGACATTATTCTGAGTAGAAAAAGTCACTCAATGAAAATATATTCTATGATTTTTTTACATCCCATTTATGAAATAGGATAAGTATCCCTATGAAGAACAGATTAGTCAGAGTATGGGTAGGGACAGGATAGGGGAAAATATAAAGGGCTGTGATGAGAAAGTCTTATGGTGATGATTATAGTTAAGTGTTATGATTTTGGAAGTAACATATTACCAATGATTTTGCCAATGTTTGTTTTGATAAGACAAAAATGTTCACAAAAGGACCAGAGAGGCTGGAATCGAAGCTGGGACCAGAGAGGCTGGAATCGGAAAGGTTAGGCAGTGCCTGGGCCAGTGAGGCCAGGATCGGATCCTGCTGTGAGGCAAGGCGGGTGCTGAGGCCTCTGAGGCCGGGACTGGAGCCTGTCGAGGGGTTAGGCTTGTGACAGGGCTAGCGAGGCTGGGATCGAGCCTGCCATGAGCCAATGCTGGGGCCTCTGAGGCCGAGATCAGAGCCTGCTGAGGGGTTAGGCCAGTGCCAGGGCTAGCGAGGCTGGGATCAGAGCCTGCTGTGTGGCAAGGCTGGTTCTGGGGCCTCCAAGGCAAGGATTGGAGCCTGCCGAGGGGTGAGGCTGGTGCTGGGGCCAGCGAGGCCGGGATCAGAGCCTGCTGTGAGGCAAGGTGGGTGCTGAGGCCTCCGAGGCCGGGACTGGAGCCTGTCAAGGGGTTAGGCTTGTGACAGGGCCAGCGAGGCCGGGATCCAAGCCTGCCATGAGGCAAGGCCAGTGCTGGGGCATCTGAGGTCTTGATCAGAGTCTGCTGAGAGGTGAGGCCAGAGCCAGGGCCAGCAAGGCCGGAATCGGGGCCTGCCATGATGCAAGGCTGGTGCTTGAGCCAGCGGGGCCAGGATCAAAGTCTGCTGGGGGGCCAGGCTGGCACCGGGCCTTCAGGAGCGGGATCGGAACTTGCAATGCGGCATACATAGAGAAACATCACAGAAAATAGAAAATCAGATGTTTTTTCTAATATACAAAAACTAGGAAGAAATGGGTATTGGGAGGAGATCTAGTTGAAGAAAGGGCCCCATGGAAGAGCAATTAAGGTGACCAATCAGAGGGGATGTGATGGGGGAAGATGGAATCTCTTTAAAATGCATGATATACGTAAACAAATGAATCAAAGTTAATCACCAAATCAAGCATGGGATTGAGGGAGGGGGAGGGAATGGGATGGGGGAGGGGATAAGGGCTAATTGGATGATGTGTGCTTGTATATACTCATGTGTCTTGTATTCCATTGTGATGTTTGACTGCAATGCACCAATAAGTATATATATGTAAAAACTAGACACAAAAATATGTTTTTAGTGGGCAAGAAACCTTCAGACACTGCATCCTAAATATCTTATTCTCATGTAGTAATGTGCAATTTGAATTTGGATTAAAAGAGATGCTATGAACAATGAATAAAAATTCAAAGATTTAAGTTTTTGCTTTTTTACTTTGACGAAAAATACCTACATGAGTAACTCTCATCACCAACTGCCCTGTAAGCCCATAAATTATATGTTTATTGCCAGGAAAATATTCTATAAATGACTGCTATACACTTTCTAATAAAAAGTATTTTAAAAGAGTGAATCTTAGCCAAAGATGGTGAAATACACCTATAATTCCAGTACTTGGGAGGCAGATGCAAGAGGATCACAAGTACAAGACCAGCCTCAGCAGTTTTGCAAGACATTCAGCAACTTAAAAGAGAATGTTTTTATATATAAAAATATAAAAAGCCCTGGTGATAAAGCTCAGAGGTAGAATGCCCCTGTGTTCAATACCCAACACCACATGCACACACACACACACACACACACACACACACACACACACAAAGTGTCTGTTAACATTTTCCACCATTAGCTTATTTACAAGGAAATCTGTTATTGGTAATTGACAGATGTATAAAGAGATTTGGTCTATGTCAATCACTATTTAGTTCACTTGGATAAGTGAAGAATGGGACACAGTTCAATCCCTTCTACTGAATAAAGTTGAGTAATTTTCATTTTTAAATGACAGTTGGATGTTTATTATATAAGCTTCCTTTCTATGTCTTTTTCATATTTAAAATTAATTTTGTTGTTTTATATTAAATTTATTTTAACTAATATACTATGCTTATGTACCCCATTTTTTAACCATTCACCAGTTGATGGACACTTAGGTTGCTTCTGTTTCTTGACTACATGCACAGCGCTGCCATAAACATACAACACAAATGTGATATGCTGAGTTTATTACTTTGCATATAGATTCTCAGTAGTGGAATTTCTGGATAATATGCTAGTTACATTTTTTTCATTATCAATATTGCAATCTTTGCATCAGTTTACTGCAATCTTTGCCCCACGAACAGTGTTCAAGTCTTCCTTTATTTACAGTCTATCCAACCCTTTTGGTCTTAGAATGAAGTGATTCTCATTGTGATTTTGATTTGCATGACCATGATGATTAGTGATGAGCATTATTTTACATACCTGTTGGACACTAATATGTCTTTTTATGAGAAATAGTACTATAGGCTATTTTCTTGATTCAAAAAAGATAAATTGAATTGGGAAGTTAAAGCTAATAGACAACTCAGTTACAACAAATGTTTACTAAAAAACCAGTGGAAGCCTGGCATATTGGCACATGTTTGTAATCCCAGCATTCGGGAGGCTGAGACCGGTGGATCACAGTTTGTGGACAGCCTCAGCTACTTACTGAGGCACTCTGCAAGTTAGTGAAACTCTGTTTCAAAATAAAGAATAAAAAATAGGGTGGAACGTAAAGCTCAGAGGTCGAATGCTCCTGGGTTCCATCCCCATACCCACACACACACATAAAAAGAAGTCAGTGGAAAATAGAAAAGGGAAGAAAAGAAAAGGAAAATGCTTGGTAGACATGCTGAGGATCCTGAAAATTAAACTCTGTACCCCTCTCTATCTTCAGCCCTTTACAGGGTTTTATAAATTGGTATGTTCTTATTGGTGTTACCAAGACAATGGGCTAATAACTTATTTCTTAAGCAAGTGATGCTTTCTTGTCTCCGGATAGTGTACTAATGCAGGTGTTAATGATCTATCTTTTTCTACCTTTGCTGTATCAGTTGCCCCTCAAGCATCTTCACAAAGAAGAGGAGGTAAACAGAAGCACTGATTACCTCTGCGTATTTCTAATACCAAAGGCTTCAATTGTTTCTATGGGCTTATAAGCCTAAAGGCCTTAATTGCCTTTGCATTCTTACTACAGGTTAGTTAATATTAAGATAAATAACAGAGGAAGAGGTCCCTGCCAGAGTGCTTATACAGCACCCAGATTCTGACTGCCTTTAACATTTTTTTTTTTAATTGACAGGAGCAAAGGCTCCTGACAGGACATTTTTGTAAACTCACAGTCTTGACAAGCCCCATCATAGCCACTAGAGTCCCTTCAGGAAGGATACATAATTTCTAGGTCCTGACAAGTTCAGTGGCCTCAGTCACAGGAGTTTGCTGGCCAATTTGGTTGGAATCTGGAGATACAAAATGGTTTTGACAAAGCTGGTTTTAGCCACTTGGATCTATGAAGAAAGTTTCTGTAATTTGCTGATTCTGACAAGTTTAGCTGCAGACATAGGAGTTCACTGGGCAAATTGGCTGGGTGGTCTGGAGATTACAAATCTTGAGGTACTCAAGCATGGAGAAAAGAATGTGATTGCTTTTTTTTTTTTTAAGTTGGTTTCTGCAGCCACTGACTTGATAGGTTTTAGCTCCTCTGTTGGAGTTAATCTCATCATATTCTGGCAGGCACTAGGTACAGCACAGGCTCTCCAAGTTGGCTCCTGCCTCAGCTCTTATCTCACCAGTGAGACATGTGAAGTTTTTTTCAGTCCTTTGCTATCTGTATTGTCTCCAACTAAACCACATTTTTACTGTATTTTTTTTTCTGTTAAGTGTTGAATGTTTTACTTCTCTTGTTAAAAAAAAAAAAGCTATCTTCTTGCTGGATGAGTTCCAAATGTTGGAGTAACCAAAAATGTGCTGTTTTTCTTTATACTGCCATCTTTAATTTCTCTTAAAGCCATTTTTAAAATTCTCTTAGAGTTCTCCAATATTGATTACTGTATGGTCAGTTTCTGGCCCTTTACTCTGTTAGTTTAGGTCATCATTTTCTAAAAGCTGTCAGTTGCTGTTGTCATTCAATGTCATCTGTGTATTAAAGAATTAGTAATATTTTGCAGTATTCATAATCTGGCTTTATTCCTATATTTCCAGAATTCCTTAGTAGGCTGCTTATTTTCTCAAATCCTGTGATCTCTTCCATTATTTCAGGTCTATATAGTACCTAGTTAGAGCATAGGACATAAAATAATTTAATAAACTCATAAATAACTTGTTTGAACATGCCAGCATATGAATCAGACAACTTCAGAAACTCAAATAACTTGTCTGAACATGTGAGCAGATGACTCTGACCAATAAGCCTGTGCTGCAATTGATAATAGAACCATGGATAATAAAATGCCTTTGTGCTTTTAATGGACATAACATCAATACATTCATGGCTAACTGACAAGTATGTAGTAAGGTTCAGTAAGCCTACCAAAGACACTTAAGAGCACCCATGGAGATCCTATAAAAGAGTAACTTTTCCCATGAGCAGCATGCTGAGGTTTTGCTTATGCCATAACAAGTCTGATGTGTGTACAACTCTGATCCAGTGACTTCACTCCAGTCCTGCTCTTCTTGTTCATTTTAACAAATTAAGCTAATAAAATACACATTGAATTTCACTTCTTACTACTTGCAAAAAACTAAAATTTGAAATAATAAAAATCCATTCAATAAAAATCTCTATTTTTAAAGAGAATTATGTGGTTAATATTTGCTGGTTTACTAATATCACCTGGAAATTTTATAAGTGAAAAAATAGGAAGTAGCAATTACATAGATATGAATTTTATTTTATAGTTGGGGGTGGTGGCACACCCTTGAAATCCCCGTGCTTGGAAGGCAGACACAGGAGGATCACACAGGTTTGAAGCCAGCCGTGCTGGTTTAAAAGACCCTCTTTCCAAATAAAAAGTATAAAATAGGTCTGGGAATGTAGCCTGGAGGTAGAAGGGCTTCCAGGAACCCCAGTACCACAAAAAAAAAAAAAATCAAGTTTTCATTAGTTTGTTTATGCTAGTTATAGTGTACTTAAATTTATTTTGTAAAAATGGTAAAATTTATTTCAACTTTATCAGGCAAGAATTCAAAGCCTGGAGTTGGAGAGAATAATTTTTGTGTCATTTACTAGAGTTTTACTTGCAGTTTTAATTTAAAAATACATATAAATTAAATATATTTTAAAATAAAAAGTTGCAGCTGTGAGAATCTGAAGATTTATTAAGAAATAAGTTAAAAGTAATATGTAATGATGTTGAGTGGTTTTTAGTAAAAGAAATATGTCAGGTTACTATAGGTAATGTGCAAAAAATAATAGTTTTTAAGGCGGTAAAACTCCTCATAAACATTTCACTTTTATTTCTTCTTGAAAACAAAAAAGGAAGTGAATGGTTATTTCGGATTGCTTTTTCTCCAAGAAGTATTATTTTCATTATATATATATATATATATATATATATATATACATATCATACATGTGTATATATACATACACACATATATATACATATACATACACACACACACACACACACACATATATATATATATATATATATATATGTATGTATATATATATAAAGTTTTTTCTTGACCTCCATTCTTTTCTAATGAGGTAAGCAGATCAATAAATAATAATGTGTAGAAATCAATATATCTTGTTTCACAAGAGACAAGCATCTTGTTTCTGTCTTCTCTGTAAGATAAGTAAGTCAGTGATCTTAGGAAAGTGTATGTCTTCAGTAGACTTAACTTGTCCTTGGGTTGGCTTTCATAGTACACACACACACACACACACACACACACACACACACACACACAGAGCCACAAATGAAGGCACAGAAAAAGCTTGTAATCCCGGTGCTTGGGAGGCGGATACAGGAAGATCGCACTGATTGGGCCCAGCCTCGCCAGCTTAAGAGACCTTGTTTCCAAATAAAAAAAAAAACAGAGAGAGATAGATAGGTCTTCAGGTGTGTAGCCCGGAGATAGAGGGGTTTCCAGGAACCTCAGTACCACCCCAAAAGAAAAAAAAAATAGAAAAAAGGGAACATCTGTAGATTACCTGCTCATAGTGACCGAGACCAGAGCCCAATGCAGAGCAATGCTGGTGCCTGGGACTCTGAGGCCAGGATAGGAGCCTGCCGGGCAACTAGGCCGGCCCAGGGCCAGGGAGGCTGGGATTGGAGCCTGCCCTGAGGCAAGGCTAGTGCTGGGGCCTCTGTCCGAGGCCGCGATGAGAGTCCGCTGAGGGGTGAGGCTGATGCCAGGGCCAGCGAGGATGGGATCGGAGCTTGACATAAGGCAAGGCCAGTGTTGGGGCCTCCGAGGCCTAGAGCGAAGCCTGCCATGAGGCAAGGCTGGTGTTGGGGCCTCCGAGGCCGGGATCAGAGTCTGCAAGGTGGCCAGGCCGGCACTGGGGCCTTCAGAAGTGGGATCAGAACTTGCAATGTGGCATACACAGAGAAATATCACAGAAAATAAAAAATCAAATGCTTTCCCCAATATTCAAAAACTAGGAAGAAATGGGTAATAGGAGGAGGTCTAGTAGAAGAAAGGGCCCTATGGAGGAGCAATTAAGGTGATCAATGAGAGGGGATGGGATGGGGGAAGAGGGAATCTCTTTGAAAAGCATGATGTACATAAATATATCAAAGTTAATCACCAAATCAAGCATGGGATCGAGGGAGGGGGAGGGAATGGGATGGGGCTAGGATAAAGACTAATTGGATGATATGTACTTGTATATCCTCACAAGGCTTGTATTCCATTGTGATGTTTGACTACAATACACCAATAAAAATATATAAAAAATAAATTCTATTCTCCCTAAAACACTATATATATTGACTGGTTCTTTCTTCTGTCTTTTCTGCCATCCTTGACCAGTCTGTGTTTGTCTGCTGTTTGTTGATCTGTCTGTCTGTCTGTCTGTCTGTCTCTCTCTCTCTCTTTCTTTCTCTCTCCCTCTCTCTTCCCCTTCACCACAATATTTACAAATACCATGTTCTCTTAATATCTTTGTATTTTAATATAGATTACAATTCCTTTTTTTCTTTTTTTCCCTCCAACTTCTGCCAGTTTTTCTAGATTAATTCCATTTCTCTTTTCTCTCAGTGATCATTACAGTACACAGTATTTTTCTCATCTGTAGATCTTATTAAACTAGAAATCTACTATCTTAAATATTTTATACTTTGGACTTTTATTGTCCAGAAGTTAATTTATTCCTTTTCTTTTTTATCTAATTATGTCCCAATTTTTTGAAGGAAGGTACTTGTTTGGTGCTCAAGTATGTCTAACCAGAGTAGCTGAAGATTTTCTATCCAAGGGCCTATTAGGTAATTAGATAAATAGGGTAGGGGAAAAAATGAATAGAGGGGCTGACCAGCCTTCATGAGAGGAGATACAGTTTTGCAATCACTGTTTTAGAGACCAATCCCTCTCCAGGGTTTCACTTACCATCCTCAAGAAAGTTTACAACATGGTGGATATTTCACAGGGACACTAAGATGTGGCACAAAAAGAGATGTTTCCCTTTCCAGAATGCATATACATGAGGGGCAGGGTTTCCACATTGATTAAAACTCACCATGTGGAGAACTTGTGTCATTTACCATTCTCCACTTCAAGAAATGGATTATTTCAGACACTTTCTCTGAAATATAGCCCTTTTATTATGGCCTTCTCTTAAACTATACCCTGATTTTTCTAAATAAATCTCTATGCTCCCCTTTTTGTGCTTTTCATTTGAAATATTTCTCTCAGGAAGCAAGGAAGAGAGATCATAGCTCTATAATATATATTTCTAAAAGGGATTGTCATCAGGTAACAGAAAAAGGTTATTTCCTTGTAATAGGGCCATCACAGTTCTAAATACAGCAGAAATTTATCAATCTAAGTGATGATTCAGAAATCCTAGTGTCACTGAAAGAATTTACACTTATATTTCTTGAGGGAAAGGAATAGTCTACATGACACAGAGACACAAGGGAACTATCAGGATGGTCTGGAGACAGACAAAAGGAACAAAGAGAAGTTATAGGCCAGAATCTATATTGCAGTTTTCATGGAAGAGGCAATTTTAAAAAAAGAGTAAACATTTTAGGATTGGCTCATGTCAATAATATGAATAATTACAGAAGCTTAGAAAATAGGAGTATTTCTTAAATACCTAGATTCTGGCCTTGCAATAATTTAGGGCAAGGGAAATAATGGCTTGGTGTGTTAGTGTTACATTAAAAAAAAATGTGTAGGGAATGATCTTGAACTTGCCTAGAATTGAGTTTCCTGTATATCCCATAGGTTTGTAATCCATTCTCCTGTTGACTGACAAGTAGGTTGATTCCATAATTTGACTATCATAAATTATGCTGCTATAAACACAGATGTACATGCATGACTATAATATTCTAATTTTAGTTCCTTTGGAAAGATACACAGGAATGCTATAGCTCAATCATATGGTAGATCCATTCCTAGGTTTCTGAGAAATTTCCACACTGATCTCTGTAGTAGCATCTCTAATTTGCAATTCCACCAATAGTGTAGAAAAGTTCCTAATTCCCCTCATCCTGGATATAATTTATTGTTATTTGACTTCTTGATGATTGCCATCCTAATTAGTATTACAAGGAATTTCAGTGTAGTTTTGATTTGTATCTTTCTGATTGCTAATAATGTTGAACATTTTTATATATTTATTGACCATTTGTATTTCTTCTTTAAAGTGTTTATTTAATTTAATTGTTCATTTCTTGATTTTTTTTAGTGTTAAGTCTTTTAAGTACTTAGTATATTCTAGATATTCCTCTATCAGAGAAGTAGCTGAAAAAGATCTTCTCCCATTCTGTAGGCTTTCTTGACTCTTGATGGCTTCTTTTGCTAAGCAAAACCTTTTCAGTTTAATGCCATTTTATTTATTAATTCTTGCTTTAATTGTATGAGCTTTGGAGAATTTATTGAGGAAGTATTTACTTACTCCTATATGGTGGAGTGTTAAACCTATGATCTTCTCTAGTAATTTCAAAGTTTTGTTTAATTTCCATGTCTTTGTTCTATTTTTAGTTGACTCTTGTGCAGGACAAGAGGGAGGGGATTTATTTCCATTTTTCTATAGATGAATAACCAGTTTTCTTGACACCATTTGTAGAAAAGGCTGTCTTTTCTCTAATATATGTTTTTGACATTTATGTCAAAAATTTCTTTTAAGTTTTTGAAAGGGGTCACAGATGAGTTTGTCTTGAGTTTCAGAAGCAACTTCCAACCTGAACTTTTGAGCAATGCTAGAAACGTTTAGACTTTGGGGACTCTTGGCGATGGACTAAATACATATTGCATTATCAAATGGATATGAGTCTTTGGGGGCCATGGATTGAATACTATGATTTTGACCTTAAACATCACCCAAAGCCATTAGAATGGCTTTGTCACCAGCCTGTGGTGCTTGCTATTATGAAATGGTAAAATCAAAGATGTTAGGTTATGTGGGGCATGTCCTTCAATGGAGATATTGGGACCCTCATTTCTTCCTCTCACTTTTCTTCCAAGAACTATAAGGCAAGCAGATTTGATCCAACACACACTTCATGCCATGATATTCTGATTCACCACAGACCCAAAAATAATAGAGTTAACCAACCATGGACTGAAATCTCTAAAATCAAAGGCAAAATAAAACTTTCCTCCTTTTAAGTTATTTTCTTAGGTATTTTTCACAGTGAGGGAAAGCTAACAAAGCAATATTACAGTTTTTTTTTAAATGAGAAAGCATATACTTAAGCAAGAGAAAAATGTACTTTATTGTTATTTTTGCACTAAAATCTAAATCTAAATTTAAAAAAATAATTTACTCTCAGGAGTCTATAGAAACATTTTATAAATCTTCTACCAATCATGTGCTAAGTAATTTTGAATGACACCTGGACAGTCTTTTTATAAAACTCTGAATATCCTTTAAATCTAATGAAAGTGCTTCTATTTTTTTTTAAGCAGGTGATTTACCTGCTAAATCAACACAGGTTAGGCTGTAAATATCTACTCATCTTTTGCAGGCTGTTGTTGTGATGTCAGTTTTATTTATTTATTTTTCAGTACTGGGGATGGAACTTAGGGGCATTCTACCTCTGAGCTACACCCCCAGCCCTATTTTTTATTCTTTAATTTGAAACTGGGTCTCACTGAGTTGCAAAGGGCCTCACTAAGTAGCTGAGGATATCCATGGAACCAGTCTCAGCCTCCCAAATGCTGGGATTATAGGGATGCACCACCATGACTGGCTCAGTTTTTTTCTGACTATAAAGTAATCATATATTCTGTTTTAGAACAGATTTAATCACTGTGATTTTTTTCCTATAAAGCATTAATAAGAAATTTTAATGAGGAAAAAAACAAAACCAAATCTCATCTCAGTGTTTTGCTTTTGAAGAAAATGCATCTTAATGCCTTAAAACTTTCCTTTCCAAAAGTACATTTTACTCTCTTTATTTTGTATGTAGAATTATTTTCTAACTTCTTCTAGTAGTTTTAACATGCATATTTTATAGTTCAAAATAAAATATTCCTTGAATCTCATGTTTTAAAGAGAGTCATGCTCAAGGTGGGTCCCTGAGGTTGTGGCTTTGGGGACTATATATGTCCCTTCCTTTCTCCCCCCTTTCTCTCTCTGCTTTCCATCAGTATGACTTGAGGACTATAGCCCTGAATTCTGCTTGGCAGCTGGCATATCCCAGTCTCCCCATCAAATATGTGAGTCGTGTTGAAGGATAGGAAAAGGAGTTTCAGTCAGCATGGTCAACCCAGACAAAAACGGATATAGATACACAGTGACCAAAATTCTGCCATGAGAGTATGACAGAAACATTGAGGTTCTGTAGAAAATAAGAACAAAAGCAAGGTGGAGGGACAAAGATGGGGGCTTAGCTTAGCTGGGAAAATAGTTCGTTTTGTTTGGGGCCATGATTTGGGTTGATGATTAAGGTCTGGTTCTGTAAAACTCAGGGAAGACTTGAAGAGGACATTTGGTTCCCATGATCAGGTAATTACTCCTACTTGGTGGGGGGAGCAGCCTTTGTCCCTTCATAGAGCAATTGTTCCTCCCACTTATGGAAGATGTTTTTGAATCATAGAATGATTTGTTCTGCAAGGCTTGCCATTGCTTGGGGGTTAGTTTCAGTTCTTTTTCATCAAGATGCTTTTCCATCTGATCTGTTGTTCCTGAAATCCAAGATAACTATGGAAGAAAGTGGCGCCCCCCCAAAAAAAAAAAAATTAAAGAGGCAATGGACAAAGCAAAGTTGTTTAGGTCAGTTACTGGATGCTCCTTCCATTTTTAGTAAGAACCAGTAAGTGATGTGGACTGCTTAACATACCAGCATTCTGTATAAATCCATTTAAGAATTTCTAAAAATATATTTTCTGAGAAAACAATTTTTCATATTTTCTAACACATAGTATATCTATATCATATAAAATGATTGAAAAGTATTTAAACCTAAAATTAAGCTCAGCAATTAAGGAATTTAGCTTTCTTAGAAATGGTCCTGCTGTTTAATTAAAATTTATTATTTAATTTAACTTGGCATAACCTTGTTTCAAGTTGTAAGAAATATTAAAATTATTTTTAAGTAGACATATTTAAAACATAATTATTCACAAAAATATGTTTGCAAAATTTAAGTCTACTTATAGCATAATTTGGTAATTTTTAATAATTATTCTTGAATTACTTGTGAAAATTATGCAAATTTTATGAGACAGTAAACAAAATAAGCCATCAGTTTGTATTTTTATTAATAAACCAGTCAATATAAGCAAACACTAAAAACTAAGAATTTTTATAGAATAATTAGGTTCTTCTCTACATTTTTTATTACTTCTGTGTTTTATATGCATCAGGAAATTTATTTTATAATTCATTCTTTTTTATTAGATTTATAATTTTATGATCATTAACATTTAGGAAAAAGTATAGCTTGCCTGACTAAAAAATCCAAGCCAAAAACAAAAACAAAACTAAAACTGTATGTCTGCATTATATTTAATGTTGATAGTTATAAAGATATTATTTTATCTTATTAAAAACTTTAAAAACTAGTTGTTAAAGATTGTTTCAGATTTTATAAACTAGAAAATATTTCAGTCAGCTTTAGGAATACTACTCAAAGTTTTAAAAAATTATGTAAACATAATATACAAACATACATACATGCATAGTACATAAACATAAAACATAATCATAACTTTAATAAGGACAACTATAGGGGCAAAAGTATAGCTCAGTGGTAGAGCTTATATTTAGCATGTACAAGGCAATGGGTTCACTCCTCAGCATAAATAAATAAATAATAGAATTTTAGTCAGATTCAGTTAATAAAAACTCACTAGTTAATATCTGTTAACATTTTATTCATATTGTTTTGGGTTGACGTTATATACTTAGTAAAACTAAAACATTTTACAAATATTTGTGCAAGTATTTACAATTTTTATTTTATTTGCCAGTTTTTACATAGCTTTCCTTCTCTCTTCAATGGAAACACCAAGATATCAAATGAAAATCTTAAATTTTGAGATTTTATCCAAGTCTGTTTAAAGTTATTTAGCTCTGTGAAAGAAAAGTTCAGATAGACTTTCTCCAAATGTTTATCTTGATCATCCTGTCCATTGCAATAAGATAAAAGCAGTAATAAAAAAAATCCTTCTAACAAAGAAACACATAGTACTAGGTGTATTTTCAGCTGAATTCTACCAGACCTTTAAAGAATTAATGGTGAAACTCTAGAAATTATACCATAAAATAAAAAGTGGTGAAATACTTTCATTTTACAAAGCCAATTTTCATTTTACAAAGTCAATATCATTATGATAAAAAAACCAGTAATGATCCATCAAGGATAGACAACTATAGTCCAATATCTTTCATATTCATATATGTAAAATTCTTAATTAGTCAAAAGAAGGAAATTACAAGAAATAAGAAAAGATGAAGTCACAGTGTCATTGTTTTCAGATGATATGACCCTATACCTTGAAGATTCAGTTTTATTAATTTGGGTCTTCTCCCTCTTTCTTTTGTGAATTTGGCTAAGGTTTCTCAATATTGTTTATCTTTTTAAAGAACTAATTTTCTTTATTACATTGATCCTTTTATCTTTTTGTTTTTGTTTATATAGAATTGTAATATGAGCCCTGGGACTGACACATGGCAAGCAAGCTTTTTACCACTGGGCTACATCACCAGCCCTATTCTTTAATATTTTATTCTATTAATTTTAGCTCTGATTTTAGTTATTTCCTTCCTTCTACTATTTTGGAATTGGTTTGTTCTTATTTTCCTAGGGCCTTATAATGCATCATTAGTTTATTTATTTGAAATCTTTCTGAGTTTTTAATGTAAATGCTCATAGTCATAAACTTTCCACTTAAATATGCCTTCATCATTTCCCAGAAATCCTGATATGTTTTATCTCTATTTTTTGATTCTAAGAATTTTTTAATTTGTCTTCCAATTTCGTCTGTCACCCAACCATTGTACAAAAGTATATTGTTTGACCTCCGTGTGTTTGAATATTTTCCATAGATGTCAGTATGAAAGTTTCTCAAAAGACTAGAAATAATTCACCATATAACCCAGTTATAACACTTATAATTATTTTATATTCAAAATAATTTAAATCAGCATACTATGGTGATATATGCATACCCATGTGTATAGCAAAGCAATTTTCAATAGCCAAAATAAGGAGTCAGCATAGGTGCCCACAACAGATGACTAGATAAAGAAAATGTGGTATATGCACATAATAGATTTTTTTATTCAGCCATAAATAAGAAAAGATTGTTTCTTTTTTTAAAAAGTAGATGTTAGTAGAAAGCATTATGTTGAGATAAATAAGCCAGACTCAGAAAGTTAGTAGTTATATGCTTTCTTTCATATGTGGGAACTATAGAGAAAAAAGAAGGGGGGGGTTATGAAAGTAGAAGAAAACCAATAGGATAGAGGAATTAAATCAGGAGGAAGAAGGGGGTGAGGGTAGGGAAAGGTGCTATAGAATAAAATCAATTAAATCATATTGTGTGCCAGTATTAACATGTCACAGTTTCACAATGAATCCCACTATGATGTATAATTATGCACCAATTAAAAATTTTAAATATGTTTTTAACTTATTAGTAAGTTGAGCCACTAAAACAGTAACACTGATTTAAAAAAAAAAAAAAAGACCAACTAGCCCAATATGGTGGCTCACTCTTGTAATCCCAGCATTTGGGAAATTGGGACAAGAGGATCACTGTGTGAGGCCAGCCTCAGCTATTTAGTGAGGCCCTTTGCAACTCAGTGACACACTGTTTCAAAAATAAAGAATAAAAATAAGTCTGGGGAGTAGTTCGGGGGTAGAATGCCCCTAGGTTCCATTTCCAGTACCACACACACAAAAAAAGACCAGGACATTAAGATGGTTAGAGAAATAATACTGGTTGCTGTGAGGGCCAACCTAGCTTTTCAAATTCAGTGTAGTATGGTTAAGCCAAAGATTAATAAGTACAATTTTTATCTATGATTTAATCTTTCTGCTTTTTTTTTGTATTAACCTTTTTAAAAATGTCATTTTGAAACCTGGCAAGGTTGTTACTAGTGAAAGAAGTAGTGTGTGTGTAGGGTCAGCAGTTATGGGATCTCTGTACTTTCCATTCCATTTTGCTATGAATTAGATCCCTCTCTCACTCTGCACGAAAGTCAACTCAAGATGGGTCAAAGACCTATTGTTAGACCAGACACCATGTAATTACTGGAAAAAAAACATAGAACCAACTCTTCAACATATAGGCACTGGCAAAGACTTTCTCATTAAGACATGCAAAACTCAGGAAATAAAACAGAATCAATAAATAAGATGGTATTGAATTAAAAAGCCTCTGTGCAGCAAAGAAAACAATCACATGTCTGAAGAGAAAGCCTACACAATAGGAGACAATCTTTGCCAGCTATTTCTCTGATAGAGGACTATTTATAATATAAAAAGAACTAAACCTTAACACAAAAAATAACAAGATAACCTAATCAAAAAGTGGACAATTGAACTGAAAAGACATTTCTCAAAACATGAAATACAATGGCCCACAACTACAATAAAAAATGTTCACCATCATTAGAAGTCAGGGAAATGCAAATCTACAAATGCAAAACTACATTAATACCAATTAACTTCAGTTAAAATGTCAATCAAGAATATGAACAACAAATGCTATCAAGGATGTGGGGAATAGAAACTCTTGTACACTGTAGGTGGAATTGTAAATTAGTACAATCATTATGGGGATCAGTATAAAGTTTCCTCAAAAGACTAGAAATAAAACCACCATTTGCTCCAGCTATATCACTCTGTAATATATATCCAACATAATTAAAATCAGAATACTATAGTGATACATGCATACCCGTATTTATAGTAGAACAATTTACAATAGCTAAATAATAGAACCAACCCAAGTACCTGTCAACAAATGAATGAACAAAGAAAATATGGTATATGTGCACAATGGAATTTTACCCAGCTGTAAAAAGACCAAAGCTATGCCATTTGCAGAAAAATGGATGAAATTAGAGAATATTATGCTAAGTGAAATTAGTTGGTTTCAGAAATTCAAGGGTGGTATGACTTTTTCATCTGTAAAGCTAGAGAGAAAATTTTATAAAAACATAAAAAAAAACTTCAAATGATGCAGAGAGTCTTTTGAGTAACTGAAGGTGGTTAGGGAATGAATTTGAAGGTAAGAAGTGTTAAGAAAGAAAAAAGTTGCCGGGCGTGGTGGCGCATGCTTGTAATCCCTGCGCTTGGAAGGCAGAGACAGGAGGATCGCGCAGGTTCGAAGCCAGCAGTGCGCTCTGGCTTAGGAGACCCTGTTTCCAAATAAAAATGTAAAAATAGGTCTGGGAGTGTAGCTCGGAGGTGGAAGGGCTTCCAGGAACCCCAGTACCACCGAAAGAAAGAAAGAAAGAAAGAAAGAAAGAAAGAAAGAAAGAAAGAAAGAAAGAAAGAAAGAAAGAAAGAAAGAAAGAAAGTTTATATATTACTGTGGTAATATGTGAATTTATTACTGCCAATGTCACTAATTCATGTGGCAAGTGAGGAAGGGAAATGGGGTGGGATATAGAAAAAATATGCAAAGGACTGTGTACATGTATCTCTTTATCTTATTGAACTTCACTATGATATATAATTATAATGCACTAATAAACAAACTAAACAACAACATTGAGTTTTTAACAAATTTTCCTGGGAAAGAAGGGAGCAGAGCGGAGAGTGTGCTGCCAATATCGAATGCTGAACAGAGAGCAAGTGTTGTCATCTGTCTTATGGTACTATTTTTTCAACATTAAAAAATATAAACTCAGCAGCTGCTGTGTAATGGAGGCTGTGCTGAGGGCTAGAGACCAGAGAGCCAGAGAGTGGTGAGAAACTAATCCTATTCACTATGGGAGAAACAGAAAAATATGTGACCTCTATAGAGAGAGGAATATAGAGGAAAAACTGATAAACTCAGCTCTCTTGTATACTTAACAGCCTCCAGAAAGATGACATATGATCTTCCGTCTCGAAGGATGAATAGGACTTTACCTGGTAAGCTAGTTATCTTATTTTATTTTATTTTTTCAGTGAAAATATCAGACCTAAGTTTATTTATTTATTTATTTTTACACTTTGATAGGATTTTATTTTTATGTGGATCATATTGAAAATGGTATACATTCAGACTGTGCTTGGTTCCCTCTCCCCACCACAGTCCCTTCCTCTCTCCCAACAATGAGTGTCCAGGTTAACCATGCTGCATTCTATTGCATGCCTGGGCAGTTAACTGGGATGGTGTAATAGTCTATGCAGTTATGAAACTATTCATTGATGTTAATACTTATTTTTATTTAATATATTTCTTTTTTCTTTTTATTTTTTTACAGTACTGGGGATTGAACCCAGAGAAAATCCACCTTCAAGATATACCCCCAGCTCTATTTTTAGTCTTTATTTTTGAAACAGGGTCTCACTAAGTTGCAGAGGGCCTCACTAAGTAGCTGAAATTGGCCACAAACCTGAGATTCTCCTGTCTCAGCCTCCCAAGAACTGAGATTACAAGTATGTGCCACCATGCCCGGCATTATTTAACTTCCTCCTCCTCCTCCTCCTCCTCCTCCTCCTCCTCCTCCTCCTCCTCCTCCTCCTCCTCCTCCTCCTCCTCCTCCTTCTTCTTCTTCTTCTTCTTCTTCTTCTTCTTCTTCTTCTTCTTCTTTTGGTGGTACTGGGGGGTGTAACCCAGAGGCTTTCTACCTCCGGGCTATATTCCCAGACCTATTTTATTCTTTATTTGGAAAAAAGGTCTCACCAAGTTGCTGAGAGCCTCACTAAGTAGCTGAGGCTGGCTTCGAACCTGTGCCATCCTCCTGTCTCAGCCTCCTAAGCACGAGGATTACAAGCGTGCACCACCATGCCTGGGAATATCTTTCTTGATAATACCTTTTTCTCAAGAAAAATGAGCTTTTGGGTAATTTGCCACTAGAAAACTAACACATTTTATAAGAAGAATTGCTAGTTCTTTCTCAATGATATTTTATGTCCTAAGTTTTTTCTGATTTCAACTCAACAGCTTTACTTAAAAATTGTCTGATCCTAACAGAAATGTTATGTCAGTGCCTTTGCTTTTTAATTTGGCATTCCCAAATGGTGTTATTTTTTCATGTTTTTATACAGTAGTATTATCTAGTATTCATCTATACTATTATTAAATGAAAAATAGGTAAAATTTAAACATTTGAGAAAACACTCTTTTATAAATTATAGAAGTCTAAAATCTGGTTTTTCATTTGAAAGAATGAAAGTTAAAATCACCACAATCCCCCTAAATACATTTTCTATTGAATGAATTTATGCTCACTTGGTTTTAGGGGCAAATAATCATCTAAGCACCTTCTTTAAAATTACAGAAGGTAAAATTCTCAGAGAGAACTAAGTCGGTTTGTATTTATTTCTACTTTCAGATTTGAATATTATGAAGCATAAATTCCAAAAAGCCGGGCTGTTTTTGAAGATTACAACCCTTATTTCTACAACCTTGATAATTCTGTTAGAGAAATTGTTGCCATGAATTCTTATTATTGGAGATAAAGTCCAATTCATCAGTGACTCTGTTAACTGTATGAGCGTTGTAGGATCTATATTTTTTCTATAAATCTTTTGAATCTAGAATTAAGGACCTTTGATACATTTTATGCTGTATCACATAGGTAAGTGAAAATTTTAAAGTTGAACTATACCTCTAAATCACTGGAATGCATTCTCAAGGAAAAAAAGTATGACTTTCTCTGCAACTTTGTCAAATGTTTTTGTCACATCAGTTATCATGGACCTTTATGGGCTCTCCATAGTTTGGTTGTCCTCTACTTGGAACCAAGCAGCAGGCCTCTGTTACAAACCCTTCATCTCATCAGTTCTCTTTCCTAGGGATGATTTTTTTTCAATTCCTTCATTACTCTTCATTATGAAAAAGTTAAACACAGAAAGCCTGTGTGATTAGAAAAAATAATTAAAACTGCTTACTAGAATTGTGACTATCCGGTTCTGAACATTTTGTATATAAGCAAAAATTTCTTCTCCAAGTCCTAGTGTTCTGCTCTAGCAATCTTCAATTCCTCTGTTATATAGCAAAGAAAGAAAATTGCAATTGAAAGTTAGAAAATTACTCATTTAGTTCTGGAATATATGTGCTTAGGTGAATCAAACTATAATTGAATGATTTGAAGTTCTATAGATAAGCAAGTTGTAACCTTTAAAATTATATGCAAAATAACTTTAGATATTATACCTAAATTCTGGGTTTAAATGGTTATCTTTTAGAATATAAAGAAAAAAGTTGAGTGAAGGGTTACGATGCATTTTTTAAACTTGGATGTTTTACATTATAGCTTTTATATTATCATATTTATTCAGTTAGCATAATATTAAATATTTTGTTTGAAAAAAATTATCAGAGAAACACATTTTTGAGAAATGCAATGGCTTAGATTTATAAACTGGACAACTAGCAGCATCTAGTGGTCGTGCTCATGATCAGCCTCTCTTCATTTTCATTATTATCTAGAATTCAGTTATAGACCAAATTTTGGGTATAATTTTGATTTTTATGTAAAATTTTTATTTTTATGTAAAATAAAAAAGACAAATGATGGAAAAAACAAAAATTAAGCATTATTTAACATATGTAAAATATAAACAGAAAATGCAGAAACCATTATTTGAATGTGTAATCAATAGAATGTAATATATTGAGTAAAACTTAATGTTTAATGTCTGTTATAGTCTATTTAAACTGGTAGAATTAGTCTGAATTTTGAACCATAAATTACTTTTCTCAATTGCTTGAAATTGAGCTATAAGCACAGCAGGTTTTAATCCTTGAATACACAAAATCTGGCAGTGATAATTCATATATATGTTAAGAAATATGAATAACTAATAATCATTCAATGGTAAAGATAGAATGAGTTTTTATATTACTCATGGCTAATCTATAAAAAAGTAAAAAGTTTAGATTACAAACTGTCAAAAAATGAATAATTCCTACTAACATAATTCAAATGCTATAAAGTATTACTTATTTTATATTTCTATAGTAAATCTTTAATTCTAAGGATGCACACAGTATAGGAAGCTAAAAGTTGGGAGGAGAAATGGAAGAAGGACATTAATGATTATATGTCCATTTTAAGCACCAGGAACTAGCTGGAAATTCATGTTCATCTCTCATCACACTTCAATCCCATGATGATTTTGGAAGCAGATGTTTTTGTCCCCCATTAAAAAAAAAAAAAGAGTAGTTCCACTCCTATGATCATGAAAAGGTAGATCTGAATCAAACCCAGTGTAATTCCAAAATTGATGTTCTCAGAGTTTATCAGCTTCTCATATACCCAAATTTACAGTATGAGAAAAAGCTTTAAATATGTGATTATTTCAGTTTTTAGTATTGTCATTTTTCAGCCTTGAAAAAAAGTAAACCCAAGTTCATGTATTGTCTTGAAAGATTTTCTGAGGGTCAGATTTGACTTTTATTTATCAGTGAACAAAAACTGTCATTTCACACATTCATTCAACTTTTTAAATTTAATTGGTGCATTATAGTCCCATTTCCTAAATTAATTCATAGTGATTGTGACATATATGCACACAGCACTTTGTGGGCTCTCCTATGGCTTCCTTGCCATTATCTTCCAACCCCACACCACCCCTATGTAGAACACTGAGATTGTCATTGGTATTCTCACATATAAGCAAAATGTCAATGAAAGTTATTTCTTCATTGATTCTTACTCTCCTATGCCATTTCCCCTAAACCACCTTCACTGGACTCTCCTCCATTATATAAAGTCTCTCTTATATAACAATTAGCCCCTATCTTCCACATATGAGAGAAAATATATGATCTTTCAATTTCTGTGACTGGCTAAATAACTGAATGTAGTGGCACATACTTGTAATTCTAGTACTTAGGAGGCTAAGACAAAAAAGATTACAGTGTTAAAGCCAGTTTCAGGGCTGGATTCAAAATGGCAACTGCGGGACACAGCACTTCTCAGTAGCTGAAATAAATAAAGTTCAACTACCGAGAAGGCAGCATCTTAATCAACAAAATAAATACATCTCAGGAACCAAAACAGATCCAGGAACCTCGGTGGAAGGAATCCAGAAACCCTGAACTGCAAGATCCACTGCAAAAAATAAAATAATAATAATAATAATAATAATAATAATAATAATAATAATAATAGTTAGAGCTTTGGATCTGCTGCAGACACAATAGGGCCGCCCGCCAGTGCCAGCGCAGGTTGCCGGCCCAAACCACAATCCCTGGACCTGACTGACACCAACGTGGCAAAACAACCCAAGAGTTTGAAAATGGACATAGAGCTCCAACATCTGTGCTCACTAAAGACAGGACCACAGTGGCACAGCTAGTCCTCCAGACACCTGGATCAAGGAAGCCAGGTATTTGAGTGCATCCAGAGAAGCTGTGGGTCTTAGCATGCGCCCCAAGTCCGGCACTAGCCCTGGGCACCTGTCCCCTGCCCCAGAACCCAACATTATCCTCGTGCGCCCTGGCCATGCCCCAGGACCCATGCTAGTTGTCTGTGCCATCCACATTCCTAGACTCAGCACTCACCTTGTGTGCCTAGCCTGCGTGCCCTGCCTGAGCCCGGGAGCTAACCTTGGCAGGCGCTCCCCACTACCCAGAATGGCAATAGCTGTGTGCGCCTCACCCATGCCCTGAGACCGGGAGCTAACCTTGGGCCCCCAGCCCATGCCCTGGGTCCAGCACTAGCTGTGTATGCCCGCCCCATGAGCTGGGACCTAGCACTATCCTCATGCACCCTGTCTAAGCCAGAGACCAGTGCTAGACCCTGCACTCCGCCTGTGCCCCTGGACCCATCTGCACCCACCCTGAACCCCAGACCCACCATTGGCTGTCTGTGCCTTCCCAGTTCCTCAAGACTCAGTGCTAGCCTAAAGCATCCAGCCCATGCCCTGGGTCCAGTTCTAGCCCTGGGAAACCCTGCCTGAGCCTTGGACCAGGCACTAGGTGTCTTCCTCCACCTATGCCCGGGTCCATTGATAGCCATGCACCCAGCCTGTTTCCTGGGACCTGGCAGCACTCTGGCAGTAATTGTGTGTGCCCTGGGACCCCACAGCAAGCCTTTGCCCAGGGTTCATCTTGGGACCCCATGGGCTAGCCCATTTAGAATTTCCAGAGACACAGGAAAAGTCATCAAGACTCAATGCCTGCACAGGGCCTCAGGGGGAGGTTCCAAGACTACTTTGGACATCCTCCACCCCTGCGGTAGGGAAGCACAGGCCTGAGTCTAGGGTGGAGAGTACAGAGGTACTGACTACAGGCTGAAAATACACAGAACCTGAAACTTGTACAGAATTTATTAACAGTGACACCAGATGCCCTGAGACCTAAACCCAAAGTTATCAAAGGCAAGATAGGTGTCCAAACACCCAGAGAGTGGCTTAAGAAGCTGATAATAGAGTACAGAGAAAATTAAGAGACATTGGATTATATTCTGAAAGCTACCACAGCAATCAGACATTCAAATATTATATGGACCTGACCCCATATTTATAAATTAGTAGGACTGTTTTTGTTGTTGTTTTTGTTATTGTTGTTGTTTTGTTCTTTTTTTATCCCTTCTTTCTTTTACTTTTTTATATATTTGATAGTTTGTTTTGTTTTCTGGTCTCACATAGTCACTAGTTCTTTTTATTTTATTTTATTCTTGTCCTTTTTTCTTCTTTCTTAAATATTTTTTTTCTTTTTTCATTTTCCTCTTTTGGTTTTTTTTTATTATATAATAGTTAGCTTTTGTATCTTGTGTTGATACTTTATTTGTGTTTGTTTGTTCCTCCCCCACACCTCTTACAAACTTCCCCACTCTAACCTATCTACTCTCTTCCCTCAAAACTTTTTCCCATACTATATCACCTTGTTTAATATTCAAAGTATTTCATATCTCCATACTTAAACACTCTACTAACTATAAGAGTCCTACTATTTAATTCTCTCTCATTCTCAACAAGATATTACCTTATCATACTTAAATTCTTACTGAACCTAAACATATCCTCTACCTAACCCAACTCCTATACCCATCACCCTGGCTCATCCCACATCACCCAACCCTTAACATTGAAAAAGGACTGCTGACCTGCAGATACCTCAAAATTACTAATACTAAGATTGGATTAGACTTAATACTCACAGACGATGGGTAGACATCAGTAAAACAGGACTGAGAATGTTGAAAATATGATAACCAGGAGTAATGAAGAGACAACAGAAATCACAAATGCAAGAAGGGGAGTTTAGAATCTTAATCTACAATATGATGAAAGGCTTTAAATCAAGTCTATAGGAAATGAAAGAGGAAACAGAAACACTAAGAAAGAATCAGAAAGAGGTCTGGAATGAAATGAAAGAGTCAATAAATGAAATGAAAACAGCAATAGAAAGAAACTCTGGAAGATTAGATGAAATGGAAAGTAGAATATCACTGTTAGCAGACAGTTCATTCAAAACCGAAAATACAGTCAACAGCATACAGACGTCAATACAGCAACAAAACTTAAATATCCAACAACTATGGGACAACATGAAGCATCCTAAATTACAGATAAAAGGCATTAAGAAGGGATAGAGGTACAGACCAAGGGCATCCATAATCTCTTCAAAGAAATAATTTCAGAGAAATTTCCAAACATGGAAAGAGACTTGGATCTTCATGTTCAGGAGACATACAGAACACCACTAAGACAAGATCAAGGAAGAACAGCCCCACACCATATAATAATCAAAATGACCAACATAGAGGTCAAAGAAAGAATCTTAAAAGCAGCGAGAACAAAAGGACAGGTGACATATAGAGGCAAAACAATAAGAATCACTTCGGACTATACATCCCAAGTTATGAATGCCAGGAGAGATTGGTATGATGTGATTCAGACCCTGGAAGAAAACAACTTCCAACCAAAACTGTATATCCAACAAAACTATTATTCAAAATTGATGGAGAAACAAAAGTGTTTCAAGATAAGCAGAACTTCAAAAAATTAATGAATTCTAAGCCAACACTAGAGAAAATACTTAAAGAAATAAACCATAAAGAAGAAAAAAGAAGCAGACTCCAGAAGCAGAGAAGAGATGAAGCTAATCAGGAGGGCGTCTAAGTAAGTAAAGAAGAAATGATATTATATTCAACAGAAGATAGAACACAAAATGACAGGAAAAAAAGACCATATTTCAATAATAACACTAAATGTCAAAGGATTTAACTCTCCAATCAAAAGATACAAACTGGCAATGTAGATTTAAAAATATAATCCAAATATATACTGTTTACAAGAAACTCACCTTACAGCAAAAGACATTCACAGACTGAAAGTGAAAGGATGGAAAAACATTCATCATGCCAATGGGGACCAAAAATGGGCAAGAGTAACAACACTGATATCCAACAAAACAGACTTTAAGCTAAAACGTGTCAGAAGAGACAAAGAAGGGCACTTCCTTTTATTAAAAGGAACAATCCACCAAGAAGATATAATGATAGTAAATGTTTATAACCCCGAATGTGGGTGCAGCCACATTTGTAAAACAAACCCTCTTGGACATCAGATCTCAAATAGACCCAAAGAAAATAATAGTAGAAGACTTCAATGTACCTCTCACACCACTGGATAGAACTTCAAGGCAAAAGATGAGTAAAGACTCTTCAGAACTAATGAAAACTATAAACCCAATGGATTTAATAAACATATACAGAATATTTCAACCAGGAACAACAGAATACACATTCTTCTCAGCAGCCCATGGCACCTTCTCCAAAATAGATCACATTCTGGGACACAAAGCAAACACCAGCAAATTCAAAAGATGTAGTATAATTCCCTGCATCTTTTGAGACCATAATGGAATGAAAGTAGAAATCAACTACAGGAAACCCAAAATAATATTTAAATACATGGAGATTGAATGAAACATATTAAATGATGAGTGGGTAAGATTGGAAATTAGGGGAGAAATAAAAAAATTTCTGGAATTAAAGGAATATAGAGAAACAACTTACAAAAATCTATGGGACACTTTGAAGCCAGTGTTGAGAGGAAAGTTCATAGTATTGAGTGCCCACATAAGAAGAACAGAAAGTCGCCAAGCAAACAACCTAATGACACAATGCTAGGACCTAGAAAGACTGCAACAGTCTAATCCAAAAGCCAGCAGAAGGCAGAAGATTATTAAAATCAGAGCAGAAATAAATGAAGTAGAGAACAAAAACCAATTCAAAGAATCAACAACACAAAAAGCTGATTCTTTGAGAAGATGAATAGGATTGACAACCCCTGGCCAACCTAATCAAAAGAAAGAGAGAATCAACTCAAATTATTAAAATCAGAAATGAAAAAGGAGACATCACCACAGATAGAGGGGAAATTCAAAGGATTGTCAGAAACTATTTGGGGAATTTATATTCCAACAGACTGGAAACATGGAAGGAATTGATAGATTTCTAAGCACATATAACCTACCTAAACTGAACCAAGAGAACATAGCAAGCCTAAACCAACTAATCGCAAACAAAGAAATAAAAACAGCAATCAAAATTCTGCCATCAAAGAAAAGCCCAGGCCCTAATAGGTTTCTAGCTTAATTCTACAAAACTTTCAGTGAAGAACTAATACCAATACTTCACAACTTGTTCCAGGAAAATGAAAAAGATGGAATTCTGCCTAATTCCTTCTATGAGGCCAGGATCACATTAATCCCCAAACAAAATGAAGATACTTCAAGAAGGGGAAATTACAGACCAATATCCTCAATGAACATAGATGCACAAATTCTAAACAAAATACCAGCTATAAGCATTCAAATCCATATCAAGAGAATTGTACACTATGTCCAAGTTGGTTTCATTCCAGAAAAGCAAGGCTGGTTCAGCATACACTAAACAGTACATGTTATTCACCACATAAATAGAACTAAGAACAAAAACCACATGATCATATCAATAGATGCTGAAAAAGCATTTGACAAAAATCCAACAACCATTCATGTTAAAAGCACTGCAGAAAATTGAAATAGAAGGAACATATTTTAACATCATTAAGGCTATATACAATAAACCCAAAGCCAACATCATACTGAATGGAGAAAAACTGCAAGAATTCCCTTTAAAATCAGGAACAAGATGAGTATGCCCATTATCACCACTTCTTTTCAATATAGTCCTTGAGACTCTTGCCACAGCAATAATACAAGAGAAGGAAATCAAAGGAATTCAAATAGGAAGAGAGGAACTAAAATTATCCTTATTTGCAGATGATATGATTCTTTACCTAGAAGATCCAATGAACTCAACCAAAAGACTTCTGGAGCTGATTAACCAATTCAGCAAAGTTGCAGGATACAAAAACAACCTAAAGAAATCAGTTGCTTTTCTTTATGCCAACAATAAATCCACAACAAAAGAAATAAAGAAAACTATTCCATTTACTATAACCTCTAAACCAATAAAATACCTAGGAATAAACCTAAGAAAAGATGTAAAAGATCTCTACAGAAAAAACTACAAAACATTAAAGAAAGAAATTGAAGAAGACCTTGGAAAATGGAAAGATCTCTTGCTTGTGGATAGGCAGAATAAATATCATCAAAATGGCCATTCTGCCAAAAGTGATCTATAGACTCAAGCAATCTCCATTAAAATACCAACAACATTTCTCATAGACCAGGAAAGATCAGTTATGAATTTTGTATGGAGAAAGAAAACACCCAGAATAGCCAAAGCTATTCTCAGAAACAAGAACCAGGCAGGAGGCATCACAATCCCCGACTTCAAATTATACTATAGAGCAAGAGTAGTAAAAACAAAACAAAACAAAAAAAAAAGAGCATGGTATTGGCACAACAATAGGCAGACTGACCAGTGGAACAGAATAGAAGATACAGAAACAAACCCACACATCTATAGTCAATTGATCTTTGACAAAGGGGCCAAACTCATACACTGGAGAAAAGATATCCTTTTCAACAAATGATGCTGGGAGAACTGGCTTGTCGGGCGCAGTGACGACTCTTACACGATCTTCCTCAAGCAGTTTTATTACCCCAGGTTCTTGTACAGTTCCCGTAAATCTTCTTCCCGTAGATCTTCTCCCGTCGATCCCCTCCCCCCAGAAATCTTCCCCTTATATAGAGCCCAACAGCCAATCAGCAGACTGTTCACGTGCACAACTCATGGCAACAGCCAGTCCATTGGCTGTTGCCCTATGGCATGCGGTGTTCCCGTGTATCTCATGCTCTTGTCGTCACTTCCTGAAAGCTGTTTACCACCTAAGTGCTCTGGGGAAATTCCGCTCAGCGCCATCTTAGCTCTCGGACTTATTGGCTGATGGGCGGGGCCCGTCACAGTTCCCCCTTTTTTGTTTTTTCAGACAGGAGAGGACAGAGGACTCAACCCCTGTATGTTTGGAAGGGGCTTCTAGGCCCGCCACCTTTTGCCAGGGACGGGACAGAATCAGTGGCAACCCGTATGCAGTTGAGCATGCCCTCCTCGGGATGCACCCTCCCGGGGTCCCGAGTGCAGTCCTAGCTGGCATCCTGTCATTAAGACTTTCCCATCGCCGCAAGCCATATTTGAGGGGATTGTCCCAACTCCATGGCTGCAAATGCCTGAGCTATGAGCATTTGATCTGTAGTGCGCTGACGGATTAGTTTTCTAAGACAATAGAGACATAAGATACACAGTAAGACCAGACAGAGACCAAGAGCACCCAGTCCAGCCCACTCTTTTAAATGACGAGCTGCTTGTTGGATCCAGGACATCAAGGTGCGGGCCATCACCGGGTCAACTCGAGTAGTATTGGTTTTGATGATCTCCAACCGCAACTGTTTTGTCAAATTGTCAAATTTCGATGACCAGTTATCTGTAGGATATGCAGAAAGCTCGCAAGAAAGATTAGCGGCAATAGACGCGTTATCATTAATCATGACAAGGGGAGCTAAATCCGTGCAACTGCCATTTATCCCACAAAGAAGCCACAGATCAAATGGGTTAGAATGAAAGGCCATGGTCGGGCTCTGATAAGTAAAATTATAACCTGCAAAAGTAGAATTTGCTCCTGTGCCAATTTTAGGGGAAAAGGTAAAAGGATTAAGCGGGGAAAAACTTGAGCAGAATGACTCAAAGGCAATGGAAAAGGAAAAGCAGTCAGAAGCCCCCATTGCGGATCAATCCAAGTATTGGCCAGGATTTAAAGTGGCCCTAACTAAATTTTGCCAGTCTCCTGGGGTCATGGCATAGCGATGTAAACTCTCTATTATTGCTATATTGAAAGCAGCTGACGACCCAATTCCCACATCTCTCCACATCTGACTACTAAAAGAGACACCTTCTCCTGCTCTGGGCGCAGAAGGGTTATACGGAGGAGGCGAAATTTCCTCTTTAATCAGTTCAAAAGCTTTCACTTGTTTACAAATGGCCTCTAGTTCCTCCTCAGAGTCATCCTCCCCCTCTGACTCTGAATCCTCCTCACTGGCCACTTTAGAGGAAGTTGAACGTTCCTCTTTTACACCGTCTAAAGCTGCCTGGCCCTCCTGCACAAATTTTCCAAAGCGCCTTTCTTCCAAACAGGCACGAATCAGCCGAAAAAGCGGCCGAGTCCCTCCTGTAACAATACCTTGCTCTTCGGCGCGTTCTACGTCTCTTCCCAATTTATCCCAGCTTGCTAAAGAAAGATTCCCTGATACTGTAAACCATGGCGCTACCCTATCTATTTGCTCGAGAAAATCGAATCAGGACCAGCCCGATTCTCTAACTTGCTTACACTAAAAAATATCCTCCTTAATGGAGCCCCCTTTGATCGGGGAAAATAACCCTCCATAAACGGAGCCTCCTCCTCCCTTTTCGGAGTCAAGGAGTACTTACCAGCCAGCTGCCCTCCTTAATGGAGCCCCCTTTGATCGGGGAAAATAACCCTCCGTAAACGGAGCCTCTTCCTCCCTTTTCGGAGTCAAGGAGTACTTACCAGCCGGCTGCCCTGGACTGCCGAGGTTCTGATCAAAGCGAAGGTCCCCGTACGGGCCACCACTTGTCGGGCGCAGTGACGACTCTTACACGATCTTCCTCAAGCAGTTTTATTACCCCAGGTTCTTGTACAGTTCCCGTAAATCTTCTTCCCGTAGATCTTCTCCCGTCGATCCCCTCCCCCCAGAAATCTTCCCCTTATATAGAGCCCAACAGCCAATCAGCAGACTGTTCACGTGCACAACTCATGGCAACAGCCAGTCCATTGGCTGTTGCCCTATGGCATGCGGTGTTCCCGTGTATCTCATGCTCTTGTCGTCACTTCCTGAAAGCTGTTTACCACCTAAGTGCTCTGGGGAAATTCCGCTCAGCGCCATCTTAGCTCTCGGACTTATTGGCTGATGGGCGGGGCCCGTCACACTGGCTATCATTTGTAGAAAGTTGGATCTGAATCCTTACTTCTCACCATGAACAGGAATCAACTTGAGATGGATCAAAGACTTAGAAATTAGATCAGAGACTGTGAAGTTATTAGAGAAAGGCATAGGATCTACACTCCAACATATTGGCACAGGGAGTAACTTTCTCAATAAGACTTCCAAAGCACAGGAAATTAAAGCAAGAATTAATAAGTGGGATCTCTTCAAACTAAATAGTTTCTTCTCATCAAAGGAAACCATCAAGAACCTAAAGAGGAAGCCTACAGAATGGAAAAAGATCTTTACCAGTCACCACTCTGATAGGGGGCTAATATCCAGAATATACAAAGAGCTCAAAACTCTCTACACTAGCAAAACAAACAACCCAATCAAGAAATGGGCAACTGAACTGAATAGACACTTCACAAAAGAAGAGATACAAATGGCCAATAGATACATGAAAAGATATTCAACATCACTAGCCATCAGGGAGATGCAAATCAAATGTACACTGAGATTCCATCTAACCCCAATCAGAGTGGCAAGCATAAGGAAATCAAACAACAACAAATGCTGGCGAGGATGTGGGTAAAGAGGAACTCTTTTACACTGTTGGTGGGAGTGCAAAGTAGTTCAGCCACTATGGAGATCAGTATGGAGATTCCTTAGAAAACTGGGAATAGATACACCATTTGATCTGGCTATACCACTCCTGGGTATTTTTCCAAAGGGGTTGAAATTAGAGAACTACATTAACATGCATACCCATGTTCATAGCAGCACCGTTTGTAATAACCAAAATATGGAAGCAACCTATATCTTCATCAACAGATGAATGGATTGCAAAATTATGGGAAATACACACAATGGAATTCTATTCAGCTATAAAGAAGAATAAAGTAATAGCATTTGCAAGAAGATGGAAGGAACTGGAGAACATTATGTTGAGATTAGTCAAGCATGGAAAGAGAAGGAACATATGTTTTCTGTAATATGCCCAAGCTAGGGAGTAGTGATAATACCAGAGGGACTCCGGATGATGGAGGGGAAATCTCAGCAAAGCTTGAATGGAAGGATAGGACAGGAAGAACGCTGAGGTTGTTCAGTGGAGGAGGTAACATCCAAATATGTGTAATAGTATAAATATAGCATGGTTAACCTGGACACTCTTCATTGGGAGGGGGAAAGGGAAATGGGGGGGAAAGGGCACAAAGCACAATCTAAATGTACAACATTTTCAATATGTTCCACTTATAAATAAAATAAAATATGGAAAAAATAAAACCAGTTTCAACAATTTATATGTTTCCATATAAAAAATAAAATAGGGCTAGGGGTATAGCTCAGAGGTAAAATGCTTCTGTGTTCAATTTCCAGTACTATGTGTATATATATATATATATATATATATATATATATATATATATATTATGACATATATAATCATAATTTTTCATATTCAAAATCAAATTATTTCTCTGTGTCTGGTATCCTGGTTAATTCATGTTATAACATTTTACAATATCATTTTACAATTAGTATAGCTCTGTACAAGTTACCAATTAAGGATTTTGCACTATATCTATCAAAATTTCTGAAAAATTTATAGTTATTGTGTTGATTAAATTATTTGTGGTTGATATGATTAATCTGCTCTCATGAAATCTTCACTGAGGGCATATTCTTAAAGGGTAGGTATTTTATTTTCCTAGTCTCTTCCTCCCCCACCATTACTCTCTCTCTCTCTTTCTTCTTCTTCCTCTCTTCTTCTCGGCTGCAATGAAATTAGCAGCTTTGTCTTACCATGCCATATTTTTGACAATCTATTGACAAAATAAAAAGGATTTTATTTTGAACAATGTAAAATGTACAGAGAATTTTAGCATAGTTTAAATTTTTTAAACTTTAGAGACTAAGATGAAAAAGAAAGTACACAAACTGACTCATCAGCTTTTTATATTAGTTCTTATTATCTTTTAACTTCATTATATACAGCTTGTATTCTCCACACTACAGGAGGGTCAACAAGGTCAGAGCTGCTGTCTTTTGGATGGATGTAAGAACAGTCGGGTAAAATTCTGCCTTCTTTTAAATCCACTGTACAAGAGATTACATTAAAATTTTAGTATATTATACAAGTGCACAAGGAAGAGAAAAGAATTCTATCTGGCTGTAAGATGCCTGGGAGATTTTACTCTGTTGATATAATGTCCATCCTTGAATCAGTCAGCTGTGGACAAAGATTATTACAGTCAGTTAGGTAAAACATTGTTATACATGCCTGTTCTCCTGCGATGAGTTTGGGTTGGCACATTTCAAAGACACTATAAACTATATATTTACTGAAAAGATTCAACCAAATTGTGTGTGTGTGTGTGTGTGTGTGTGTGTGTGTGTGTGTGTGTGTGTGTTACTGGGGGTGGAACCCAGAAGCTTTCTACCTCTGGGCTATCCTCCCAGACCTATTTTATATTTTATTGGGAAACGGGGTCTCACTAAGTTATTGAGAGCCCCACTAAGTAGCTGAAGCTGGCTTTAAACCTGTGCGATCCTCCTGTCTCAGCCTCCCAAGTGCGGGGATTACAAGTGTGCGCCACCAAGCCCAGCTAAGATACAATCAAATTTTAATCAGTAGTCCTGTGTTAATAAGTTTTTTGTCACTGGGGAATAAAATGCCTGAGAAAATAAACTTAGATAAGGGAAAGTTTATTTTGGTGGATGATTTCCAAAGTGTCAATCCATGTTCAGCAGGGTCCATGGCAGGAAGCAGAGGGGCATGAATAGAGTAAAGTTGCCAACCTCAAGGCATCCAAGAAATGAGAGAAAGACAGGACAAGATATACCCTTTGAGGATATAACCCAGTGACCTACTCTCTCCAAATGTGTCTTTAAGGTTGTTTTTTGGTGGTGGTACTCGGGTTCCTGGAAAACCTACCTCCAGGCTACACTCCCAGACCTATTTTATATTTTTTATTTGGAAACAGGGTCTCTTAAGCCAGCAAGGCTGGCTTCAAATCTGTGCGATCCTCCGGTCTTCGCCTTCCAAGCACGGGGTTTACAAGCATGCGCCACCACGCCCAGCACGTGTCTTTAATATTTTGAACGTAGCCATACGTGGTGGAGCACACCTGTAATTCTAGTACTTGGGAAGCAGAGATAGGATGATTGCAGGTTTGAGGTCAGCCTCAGCAACTTGTCAAGATCCTCAGTAACTTAGTGCAACACCAGTTGTAGGTGTAGTGACCTACACCTACAACTGGGGGTGGGGGTATAGGTCAGAGGTTGAATGTTTCTGGTTTCAATCCCCAGTATTAAAAAAATTTTTTTTTGCATAGGTCTCATAGGTCTTCCAGTAGTTTACACCAGCTCCTGCAGTTTCCCTCACTTCCCAATAATCCATTCAGCTATAGTTCCCTAAAAGAATGAATCCATTGATGATGTTACTTTTTTTATAATCTAATTACTTTCCAAAAGTCCCACTTTCTGAACATTGTTGCATTATGAATCAGGCATGAGTCTTATGATTGAGTATTGCACAAAAACACATGAGTCTTTGGAGAAACATTTTATATATAATTGCAAAATATTCTGTCCCTGGCCCAAAAAGGGGGGAAAATCTACCTGTTAACACAGAATGCATTCATTCCACCTCTAAGAGTTCCCACAGTCTTCACAGTTCCAGTATTGCTCAATTGTGCATTTTAAAATCTCTTTAGTCTCAAAATGAATTATTAGCTCTGATCCCCCTCTAAAAACATTGCAAATTTTATATACTTTTAACATACAATGGCATAGAATAGCCATTAACATTTCAAAAAGTTAAAATAAAAAAAATAAAAATGAGAAGTGGGACAAAAGCAGAATCAAAATCTCATGAGGACAAATATTAACTCCTACAGCTTCATGTCTAGCATTACAGCACATGGGGATGAATGTGACAAAAAGGCTGGGGCAGCCTTATCTTGTGGACTTACTGTTTGCAGCCCATGTGACCTCTCTTGGACTGACTCTCTCCACTGCCTGCAACTTTTCTCATCAGATATTTTACATTTCTGGTAGCTCTAACTTCCTGAGATCTCCATTCCAAATTTGGATTTGCTTTTACAGTTTCACATCTCTCTCTTCTAGGGCCTGCCCTCAGGGATTCTCACCTTGTCTTATACTGCCTCATCTCCCAGGCCTTCCTTTGAAATCTTGGTGAAATATCTCATAACTTTGACATTCATTATGCCTGCAAAAGCAGCACCAGATGGATGACAGCAAGGTCTGCTGCCAATAGGGCCAATATTTAGGCCCTCTTGGACCATGGATCCTGAGGCCTTCAGTGCCTGGATGGCAAAGCCCAGTGAAATACTGTAGAAACAACTTTATAGGTGGCTCTTTGGGAGCAAGTGATGTCATAACTCTCTTCTCAAAGCAAAGTCTTTCATTTTTACACTATTGCACCTGTGACGGGGGGGCCTGCTGATTTTTGAGGGGCTCTTAGGCATCTTCATTATTATCTTGGTGCAAAGTACTAGCCTTCTCATTAAAGGTGTTAATATTTTTAGCAAACATATTTTTCTTGGCCCTGATTTTCTGTGCACCTTTATAAACAAATTGCAAGTTTTAATATTTTTTTCGCTTTACTTTTTGCTCTCCATTCTCACTGAAAATGTTATTCAAAGCTACATGCAAAACAAGATGCTATGCTGCCTTGCCATTTTCTTTATCAGATTAATTAGTCACCTCTAAATTTAGCTTCACACAAAATTTCAGGGCATGGACAAAATGTAGACCAGTTATTTGCCAGAATTTAACATGAATGGTCTCTATAGTCAGAGTGTCAACAAAGTTTCTATTCCCATCTAAAACCTTGTTTGTAAGCACATAATTTTTTTTTTTTTTTGGTGGTACTGGGGTTCCTGGAAACCCTTCTGGGGCTACACTCCCGGACCTAATATATATATATATACCTGCGTGATCCTCCTGTCTCTGCCTCCCAAGCATGGGGATGACCGCCAGGCTATAAGCACAGAATTTACTATATATAATCTTATCAACATTCTGGTCTTGCTTGTTTAAACTACTGTCTATTCACTCTTTGTACAATGTACTAATGCTTCTTTAGCCTGAATCTCGAAACCTTTCATATTCTACCAACTAACCAATTCTGAAGTCTTCTGAACACCCTAGTCATGTACATTCACAACAACCTGACTTCTCAGTACCAGTTTTCTGTGTTATTCAGCATTTTGTCACTGTAACCAAATATCAGAAAAAAATAATTTAGCAAATAAAGGTTTATTTGCACTTATGGTTTCTTGGGTTTTAGTTCATGGCTAGCTCCATTGCTTGGGATTTAGGTGAGGGAGAACATAATAGAAGAATAGCATGACAAATCAAAATGGCTCATCTTACGATGACCAGGGATCAGAGAGAGAAAGAGAGACAGAAAAAAAAGGCCAGGGATGAGCTCTACCTTTTAGTATAATGCTCTCAGTAACCTATTTCCTCCAAATAGATCCCAACTCCTATATTTTTACCAACTCCTAATAAACCATTCAGTGATAAACCCTCAATGATTTACCTCACTGATGAGATTAACATCCTTATGATTCAATCACATCCCAATAGAACATTGTTACATCTGAAATTAAGTGCTCAACATATGAGAAACTTTATATTCAAAATATAAGAGCTCCTAGTCAGATCCAAAAAATGAATCTAAGTTATAAATTTTGAATTTTTCACTGTAAGCTTTCAATTTGTACAACTTAAAAATTATGTGCAAAATAGTTTTTATAAGTTTTACAACTAGTGTTTCTATAGTTCTTAATTTATCATTGTCTAGATAATTAGGCCAAAACTTTAAGGAGAAAATTGTACAGTCTAAGAATACACTGTAATAAATTTCAGAGATAATACATCTAAAAAGCGAAGAAGAAAAACAAAAGTTTAGTACAAATCTATTATCTCTACTTTCTTTGCATCTCTAAAATATTAAAAATAAGGTTTCCATAAAACTAAAAATGAAAAATTCTACCCAATAATCCAATTTCTGGGTGTTAGTAAAACATGAAAACCAGCATCTTAAAGAGATATGTGCATTCTGTGCTAATTGAAGCACTATTCACAATAGCCACTTTGTGGAATCTACTTAATGTTTTCTGACAAATACACACACACACACACACACACACACACACACACACACACACGAGAGAGAGAGAGAGAGAGAGAGAGAGAGAGAGAGAGAGAAATTATTCAGCTATAAGAGTAAGAAAATATTTCCAGTTGTGAGCACATGGATAGAATTAGAAGACATTATATTAAGTGAAATGAAGCATGCATAAAAAGACAAACATTGAATGATCTCATTCATGTGTGGCATCTAAAGTTGAATTCAGAGAAGTACAGACTAGAGAAGTGGCTACCAAAGAGTGGATAAAGGTAGGATTTTGTTATTTTGATCAGAGATTGTCCTAGCCAATAGTCTCACTGCTATAATACAAACAACAGGCCACATATGTTATAGAAAAAATTATTTATTTGCTCACAGTTTTTTTGGAGGTTATGGGTTCAGTTCATGTGAGTCCAGGGTCTAAAGCCAAGGGAATGGTGACTGAAAGTAGAGAGAGTGCTCAAAGCTCTGCTCTCACATTGTGAAAGTCAGGAGCAAGCAAGCAAGGGGATGGGACTCAAATACAAAAGCACAATCCCTAAGACCACACTCCAGGGACCCACATTCTCCAGCCATGCTTCACTGTCATAATAAATTTATAAGAAATTTATCAACTGATGAGATTACAATGCTCATGACTAAACTATATAAATGCTAAACTCTATAGAGAACACCTGAATATAACAGAAAGCATAACATTTCAGTTATAAATCCTGATGATCCAATGTATGGTATGGCAACTACAGTTAATAACATATTATATATATTAATTTTGCCAAGAGAGTAGGTCTTGAGTGTTCTAACACACACACACACACACACACACACACACACACAGAGTCACATGAGGTGATGGGTAGCTGACACAGACTGTGGTCATTGCTTTATAATGTTCATTTATAGCAATAGCTTATACTATATATATACATATTTATGTATATGTATATATATAAAATCTCCATATTTATTATAGAACATTCACAGTAGCCAATTTACATGTCTAAAGGTGAGCAGAGCCGGGTGTGGCTGCGCACGCTTGTAATCCCCACACTTGGGAGGCGGAGACAGGAAGATCAGGTTCAAAGCCAGCCATGCTGGCTTAAGGGATCCTGTTTCCAAAAATTAATTTTAAAAAAGTATAAAATAGGTCTCGGAGTGCAGCCTGGAGGTAGAAGGGTTTCCAGGAACCCCAGTACCACCACCAACAACAACAAAAAAGTGAACAGATTACAAAATTGTGGAATATACATACATTGGAATTCTACTCAACAATAAAGAAAAAATGATGTGATTTGCAAAATAAATGGATGGGCCTGGAGAACATATGTTAAGTGAGATTAGCTAGTCAAATAAAGTGAAGGGTGATATGTTTTCTCTTATACATGAAAAGTACAGAGTATTTGAAATACCAGAGTGACTTTAGATAATGAAGGGAAAACTCCAGTGGAACCAGGGAGATGATCTAGGGGAAAGTGGGGGTGGGCAATCACTGACATACTTTTATTGACATTATATACATATGCGTGAGTGCCAATGCCAATCTAGTTCTTTATGGGGAAAGAGGGGAGCGGGGAGGGAGCAAGCCCACTAAGTGCTGTGTGCATGCATGCCAGTGTCACTCTGAACTACATTATGATATGACTATAGTACACCAATAAATGTAAAAAATTGAATTGCATTAACAGACAAAAAATAAAGATGAGAAAAATGAATAAATAAATGGGGAAAACCTATAATTTAAGAAATTCTCCTATTTCCCAGAATTTCTAGTTAATTTATTATTACATTCTCATTATTCATATCTATGGAGAATTTGAAAACACAAAAGCTTTTCTTATGCCCAATTTTAATGGCTTCTGATTTATACATTAATTAAAAGCCTGCCTTTAACTCGAATTCCTATTTCTTAAAATATTAGAATTGGGCTTTGATTGGACCTGTTCACCAAATTGTTTTAGGACTCTCTAAACCCAGGTAAAAAAATTGACCACCCTAAAACTTTCTTGAATAATAGCATGTAATTTTATTATAAATTCTGTTATACATATTCTACATATGTGTATTCAATCCATCTTAGATGGATAACCTTTTTAACTGCATCTACATTGAACATATAGATCCAATAAACCATACACTGGAATATATAGTCAAATTTCCACTTTCATAAGAAACTCCTATTTATCACATGCTCTGTTAAAGTATAATTTCATTTTAAATTTTTAAAATCTAAGCAAAAAATATATGTGAATTATAAACCAACAATCTACACAAAGTTAATAATTTTCATATCATGAAAGAAAGAAAATATTATATTAGGTATCTTTCAACAACAGTATACTATTATTCTAATCAAAGACATGAGCACTTATAAACATTTTTGCTACTATTTTATTATTTAACTTAGAAATATTTCTCTTTATATATCTTTTATGCATTAGAAATATTCAACCCTAGCTTTCAGGTTTCTGACAATGCAGAAGAGAAAATAAATAATTAAATGCCAGGGTTACATATAAGAGAGTGTAAATATGATGTGCATTGAATACATTACATACTTGGACAATACTAGAGAGTTGAAGACTGGGGAGTTTGGCTTCTACTTTTGAATACTGCAAAAGATAAAAATTTGACAAACAATGTGAAAAGCAGTTATTCAGCAAAGAGATATCAGGCATTTTAATGAACATACTAAAGAAAATGTATTTTTTATTTTTTCTTAGCATGTGGGATAAATATAAGAAAATATTTCTGAGATCATCTCAATAGAAAAATATTTTCCAGCAAGACATATGAGCAAGAGTATATACCTGAGAACATTACATATGACCAAATAAGGTACATTCAGGGAATTATAATATATATTTTACATATTTTGAAGAAGTTCACTGAAAATCTGACCCCACTTTTGACCATGTCAAAAGCAATGTGTTTCTTATGTCACAATTTTTTTTTACTTTTAAATATCTCATGTGTTCAACACACATACAATACAACACACAAACACACCCACACACCCACACAAATCAACACTGTCAATGCATTTTAGGTCTCTTACGCTCTCCAACCTCTTCTGAACCTTTCCTTCAGGGGTAAGTATTGTGGTGTTTGTGTTTATAATTCCTTTGATTTATCACATATAAACAATGAAGTTAACAATTCTGAAGTATTCTGCTCAATATTCAAATCTAAACCTGTGTATGTTGCCACATAACTGCAATGAAGAATAAACTGCATCACCTTCCATTTTAACATAGCACATCTTATTTCCTATTCCAATCCTCATGGGCGTGCCTGTTTCTAGTTTGAAATTTTGTCAGATTTACACCAGGAGTGGAAATTTGGGGTCATGAAGTAGGAGTGTGTTTAGCTTTAGAAGATATTGCCAAACAGTTTTTCGTAGTAGATGTTATCAATTTAAACTCCCACCAGGAATATGTGAGAGTTCTGGCTGCTCCACACTCTTTTCAAAATTTATTTTTGTCACTTTTATAAAAAATTAGCCATCTGCTGAGATTTAATGATATATCTCATTGTGGTTTTAATTTTTACTTTTGTAAACACTGCCTGTGATTTTGAGTATATTTTCATTATTTTGATTGCTTCATTTTTTAAGTTCCTGCATAAATTCTTTATCCCTTCTTAAAATTAATTTATCTGCATTTAACATATTCATAAAATTATTTTTCTTTATTCAATATATAATTCTTTGGCTGGACATCTATAATACAAATATTTTCACCCATTCTATGAGTTCTCTTTCAATATAATATATCTTCTTAACTCTCAAATCATTTTTTTCTGAATTTCTTTCATTCTTAGAATAAATTATTTATTATTGTAATAGGAATTCAATTAACTGTAAACTTCCTGTTTTCATTTATTTACATGTCATTTTTATTTTTTTAAATTATATTCACCATTCTTACTAAATATGTTTTTCCCAGCACCCTATCTTTTAAATTTGAGTTTTGAAAAACCTATGGTTCATTCAGCTAATGCTCAATCTTATCTTTGTATATGAAAATTTCAACTTCACTATAATATGACTTATTGTGATGTTATATTCTAGCTGTATTGGCATAAATCAACACTACACTCAAAGTTATAAAGAATGCAGAGGTAATTATCTATATCATATTTTCCATTAAATTTAACAGCTTGATCCTGACAAAAACTTGATATTAGGTTGTAACTTATAGTGGACTTATTCATATACTAGTTCTAAAGAGAGACACTATATTTTTTCTAGACTAGATTTATTAAGGCTCTGTTTTACATTATGGGATAGCTGATCTGGAAATTACATTATTTTATTGTCTATGAAGAGGATCAAAACATTTCTTGTTTTTAAATTGGTTTACCGTAATCATGCCTCTAATGAGGTTCAAGATGGTAGAGGCATACATGCACGCATCACTCATTTAGTTCTTTCCCAGTTCTCACCCCCTTCTTTTTCCCCTCTCTTTTTCTCATGTTTGGCATAGAGATTGACTTTAATATGTTTGTGAATGTACATCATGTACACTTGGGAACTTCCTCTTTCACCTTTCCATTTCCTTCAGTTAGGTTGCCTTCCTTACTCATTTAATGTGTTTTCTTTTTCTAGAGTACCTCCTATGATACATTTTCTCCCTTGCTTCTGCATATTAGGGAGAACATCTAATGTTTTACTTTTTTAACTGACTGATCTCACTGAGCATAATTTTCTTCAATTACTTCTATTTCTCTGCAAATGACATAATTCTTTTCTTTTTGTTTATTTATTTTTATTTGTGTACTATAGTCTCATATCACAATGTGGATCATGGCAACAATGGCATATATTCATACAGTACTGGGGATACTCCCCCCAACCCTAATTTTACAGTTCTTTCCCTGCAGATACTGAGTGTCCAGGTCAACAGGGTTATATTCACATGTGTACACATAGTCACATGTAGCTTTTCCATTAATGAACCTCAGTCTTCCACCTTCCGTAGCCTCCTTTCTGGCTTCACTCAGGTTTGTCATGCATTATTTGGAGTTCCTAGGGTATCCCTAATACTCTGTAGCTTGAGCATCTAATCTACTTTCCATGTGGCCTAGTCTATTGTTGATAGTTTATATTGTTGCCTTCATTTCAATTACTGCATCCTTCAATTCCTTCAGTGCTTCTTTTTTATGTCTGTTCAGGTAGCCTCATTTTTAATTTGTTTTTTCATTTCTTTCAGGCTCTTTCTGAATTCTTTTTGGAAATTCTGTATCATTTCTACTATTAAAGCTTTGAATTATTTTTCAGGCAATATCTGCAATTCTGTGTTGCAGGTTCTGTTATTGTGAGGTTGTGGGAGCTCATTGTTTCCTTGCTATTGTCCCTTCTCATAATTTCTGTCTTCTTAATTTTATATATTTGTCCCTTTTGATAGCTTTCTTTCAGTCCATAGGTTTTTTTTATATCTATTTTCTCTCTCCTAATAGTGTTATTGTAAAGATAAATATTACCACTAGGTATGTCTTAGAGTTTAATAGCCTCTACTATATGGCTGTTTTCTCTTGATATTAACCTTGAAAACTGTGTCTACTATTACCCCACTGTTGTTCTACCCATAGATCATCAGTACTGAGTTTTGGTTACTCTGGGGCTCTTTTTGCCTGATACAGTGATGACACTGATAGGTTTCCAGTGTTAATATCTGGGGTCCTGCTTGTCACCACCATTTTAGAAAATTGGCTCAGACGTTTGAGCAGAACAGTTTGTGCCCTATGCTTTTTTAAACCTCGATGTGCAAGCTGTTGGGTGATTCCTTCTGTATGTTTTGGTTAGTTTATTCTTAGTGTCTGGCAGTTTTTTCTGTTGGTTAACCTCTGATCCCATCTCAGCAGTAGAGATTTCGAGGTGTCAGCTGGTGTATACAATGGCAAGTTTTATTGTATTCAATAGTAAATGTTGGGTGAGGGGCCAGGAACCAGAGTTCTGGGTGCAGAAATAGGGTAAAGCAGAGGATACAATGGAAAATAATAAGAACTTGAGTGTAGTAATGTAATAAATGGTAGAGATTAGAGATAGTAAATATATAGTAGGATTCTAATAGCCAGTGTAGAATATTTAGGTATAATTATATAAAATGGATTTAATATAAGACAACAACAATAAAAAGGAGTTGGAGGGAAGAGAGTAGATATGAAAGAAAGAAGAATCTTGTAAAAGGGATGGAAAGAGAGCAAACAAAAAACTCCACAAAAACAGCAAAACAAACAAACAAGCAAAACAACCTTGCAAATATACAAATACAGAGGCCCCATTAATCCTGTGTCTGTGTGGATACTTTCAGGTATTTAATGTCAACTCATTATATTAGGCTCTCCAGCATGTTCCAAGCATTCCCACTTGCTCAGTAACTTACAGCAATGATGTCAGTTTGCAGTCCTACTTTTTGGTTTCCTGCAATGACTGGGATCCTAGCCTCATGTCTCTCTCTGTCGACGCAGGTACTGAGTGCTGCTAATGCCTCTTCTGCGGCATGCCTGGGACTTCAAACTGTCCCTGTGCTTCTATCTATCCATGCAGGCCGTGCCACTGAGGCTGGACTCGGTGTAAGTGTGTGTGGCAGGTGTCCAGTTTAATCATGGAGTGATCTCCAGAGGCCCTGTAAGGGTGCTGTACCCTACATGCCGCCTCCAACCCAGCCTCCACCGAGGTAAACCACAATGTTTCAGTTAACATACTGTTGAGCACCACTCTGGATCTGTGGAGGGAGAGGTGGGCTGAGCCGCCAATGCCACAATTTCTGGCCCAGAGTTCGGGCAGTTGGATCTCTGTTGAATGAGGAACAAGGTGCTGATCATTTATGATGCTGAAGATCTGCAGCTGCTCATTTCACATCCAGTCGCTGGATCCTTTGCTGAAGGGTTTTGGGGGCCACAGTACTAGCATTCGCAGAGCTGCATGGTCAGGCCAAGAGGGCATGACTGGCCAGAGCCAGTGCTATTCCCCAGGTGTGATGCATTGGGGACACTTGTCTATCCCTTGTTCTCTCTTCTGTCTTCTCTGTAGTTCAATTTTTTATTGCTTTATTCAATTTTCTGCTGCTCCCCCCCCCATAGTCAAGAAGTAGCCTTCTCTGTGGTTGAGTTTTGAATTTTACAGTGACTGAGGTGTGCTGTTTCACCCAGTCATCATCTTGCTGCCTCCTCCAATTCTTGTTTCAGTTTCATTCTGGAGCAATGCCAATTTCCCGACTTTGTGCTACAGTAGAGTTCAAAGCACCAAAATCTCCTGAAATCTTGGTCCATTATATGGAACCTATTATGTTACTTTGACATGATATAAAGAAACATGGATTCACTTTTAAGATATATATATATATATATAATTTTATAGGAACTTCAGATAAACTTTAATATTCAAAATGTTGCCATATTGATAAAATTTTTAGGGTTCCAATGATCTGGGGATGCCAGAATATTTCTTATAAGAGAAAGAGTATGTTATTGTGCTGTCTTAGCTCCTTCTTGGAAGCTATAACAAAATACCTTAGGTTAGGTAATTTATAAATAATAGAAATTAATTGCCATAAATTACAGTTGTGGAGGCAGGGAAGACTAATATCAAAGCTCCTATAGATTAAAGTCTAGTCAAAACTTGTTCTGCTCAAAGTTGGCTCCTCTTGATTTGTACTTTGGGAAAAAAAAAAAGATGAGCTGCTCTCTTTAACTTTTTATTTACAGACACCTGTATCATTTGTGAGAATGGAGCCTTCATGATTTTCACTTCCCAAAGACCCTACCACTTAACATTATCACAATGGGTATTTGGATTAAACATAGGAATTGTGTGTGTGTGTGTGTGTGTGTGTGTGTGTGTGTGTGTTACTGGGGTTCCTGGAAACCTTTCTACCTCCTGGCTACACTCCAAGATATATATTTTATATATATTTTTGGTTGGAAACAGAGTCTCTTAAGCCAGCAAGGCTGTCTTCAAACCTGCATGATCCTCTTGTCTCTGCCTCCCAAGCCCAGGTATTTAAGCGTGCACCACCATGCCCGGCCTTCTTCCATTTTTTTTTTAAATATAAGAAAGCAATACATGTCTTTTGCAAAAGCTGGGACCCCAAGTACCTAGTGGCAATAAATTTTGTCTTCCCTCTAAAGGCAGAGGTCCACAGCTTCACTTCGGAGAGCAGGCTCTGCTGCTTCACGTGCACCCTGGTCTCCCGCTCTGTGCAGAGGAGCACAGTGGCCATGAGGGCTGATGTCTTCCAGACCACGCAGCATGGTGGTTCATCCCAGCTATTCGGGGCTCCCTCTGATACCACCCAAACCCTTTTACCACTTGGCATGTTGTCCAGAATTCCCGAGCTTGTGTGGCAGGAACAGTCTACTTTCAGTGGGATTTCCTCAAAAGTTCAAGGTGGATTGGGCTGGATCTGTCTGCCCCTCCAAATACTGGTCACCACCACTGCCGCTGCTGCCACTGCCATCTTGGATCTCTCCTGAACACCTTTTCCCCACAGTATGATTTCCAGAACTCCCAAGCATGTGTGGTAGTAGCAGTCTACCTTTGAGGACCTTTCTTTCTTTCTTTCTTTCTTTCTTTCTTTCTTTCTTTCTTTCTTTCCTTATTTATTTATTTATTTATTTATTTATTTATTTATTTTTGGTGATACTGGGGTCCCTGGAAACCCTTCTACCTCCAGGCCTCACTCCCAGACCTATTCTTATACTTTTATTTGGAAACAGGGTCTCTTAAGCCAGTGTTGCTGGCTTCAAACCTGCACAATCTTCCTCTCTCTGCCTCCCAAGTGCGGGGATTACAAATGTGTGCCACCACGCCCGGCATTTCTTTAAAATTTTAAGGTGGGTTGGATTAGGTCTTTGCCTCTACCAAATACTGACCCCGGCTGCTGCTGCTGCTGCTGCCACAGCCATCTCGGTTCTCTTTGGAGCACCTTATTCACAAAGCATGTTGTCTCAAATTCCTGAGCATGTGCGGCGGTAGTATTCTACGTTTGGTACGATTTCTTCAAAATATCAAGGTGGATTGGGTCAAATCTCTGCCTCTCCCAAATACTAGCCAATGCCACCGCCACTGCCGCCGTAGTGGCTGCCGCCAATTGGATCAGATCTCTGCCTCTTCCAAATACCGGCCTTAGCCGCCCCTGCTGCTGCCTCCTTCCTCCTGGTTCTCCACTGAGCTCCTTCCTTACATGGTATGAAGTCCAGAATTCTTAAGCATGTGAGACAGGAGCAGTCCCCCTTCCCAGAGATTTTTTTTTTCCCAAAAGATCAAGGTGGATTGGTTAGGATGTGGCTACATCTCCTGAATCCTGGCTGCCGCCGCCGCCACCTTGGCCTCTCTCCAATATTTTTAATAAGAGAAGACAGTATGTGTGTTTTGAAGAGGTTGTGAGATCGAGCACTCAGCAACGATGAATTTTATCTCCCATCCACAAGTGGAGGCCCACAGTCTCACCACGTAGAGCAGGATCTGCTGTTCTGAGCACATCCTGGACACTGGTGCAGCATAGTGGAGCCTGGCAGCCAGGCGCACTGAATTTCCCGGGACTCGTGGCTGGGCTTTCAGCCCAGTTCTCCTGGACTACCTCCACTACCCCTGCATCATTTTTCTTACAAGGTATGTAGTTAAGAGTCCCCAGCATGTGCAGCAGAAGCAGTCTTTTCTTTAATCTTTTCTGGAATGTTCTTCCAAAAATCACATTTCTTGCATGGTGGGCAATTCCTTTTCATCTTGCTTCTCTCTCCTGTATTCTAGGTATGAAGTCATGGCTAGAAATGTCTCCTTAAGTTGTCCCGCTCAGATATTAAACCAAAATCTGATGTCCAGGGCTTCTCCGAGGAATGCATGTCCTTTTTGGTCATCACTGTGACCGCGGCCGCCGCCATCTTCCTCTCATCTTAAAAAAAGAAAAAAGAAAGAAAAAAAAAAGGAAGAAAAAAGGGAACATCTGTAAACAACCTGCCCATGATGACAGAGACCGGAACCCATGCACAGCAAGGCCAGTGCTGGGGCCTTTGAAGCCATGATAGGAGCCTGCCATGTGGTGAGACTTGTGCTGGGACCAGCAAGGCCAGGATAGAACCCTGCCTTAAGGCAAGGCTGGTGCTGGGGCCAGCGAGGCCGGGATTGGAGCCTGCCAGGAAGAAAGGCTAGTGCTGGGGCCTCTGAGGCTGGGATCAGAGCCTGCCTAGGGGTGAGGCTGGTGCCAGGACCAGCAAGTCCGGGATCGGAGTCTGCCATGAGGCAAGGCTGGTTCTGGGGCCTCCAATGCTGGGATTGGAGCCTTTCGAGGGGTGAGGCTGGTGTGGGGCCAGCAAGGCTGGGATCGGAGCCTTCTGAGGGGTGAGGCTGGTACTAGAGCCAGTGAGGCCAGGATAGGAGCCTGCCATGTGGTGAGACCTGTGCTGGGACCAGCAAGGTCAGGATAGGACCCTGCCTTAAGGCAAGGCTGGTGCCAGAGCCAGTGAGGCCAGGATCGGAGCAAGCAGGGAGGAAAGGCCTGTGCTGGGGCTGGGATCATAGCCTGCCATGAGGCAAAGCCGGTGTAGGAGCCAATGAGGCTGAGGTCAGAGTCTGTCAGGTGGCCAGGCCCGGGCTGGGGCCTCTGAGGCCAGGATTAGAGCCTGCTGAGGGGTGGAGCCAATGCCAGTACCAGCAAGGCCTGGATCAGAGCCTTCTGTGAGGCAAGGCTGGTGCTGGGGCCTCCAAGGCTGAAATTGGAGTCTGCCGAGGGGTGAGACTGGTTCTGGGGCCAGCGAGACTGGGTTTGGAGCCTGCTGTGAGGCAAGGCTGGAGCTGAAGCCTCCGAGGCCAGGATTGGAGGCTGCTGAGGGGTGAGGCCAGTACAGGACCAGAGCCAGCAAGGCCGGGATAGGATCCTGCCATTCAGTGAGACCTGTGCTGGGGCCAGCGAGGCCAGGATAGGACCCTGCCTTAAGGCAAGGCTTGTGCCAGGGCCAGCAAGGCCAGGATCGGAGCCTGCAGGGAGGAAAGTCCGGTGCTGGGGCCTCTGAGGCTGGGATTGGAGCCTGCCCAGGGGTGAGGCCACTGCCAGGGCCAGTGAGGCCAGAATCGGAGCCTGCCATGAGGTAAAGCTGGGGCTGGAGCCTCCAAGGCTTGGTTCAGAGCCTACCGTGAGGCATGGCTGGTGCTGGAGCCTCCAAGGCCAGGATCAGAGTCTTCTGAGGGGTGAGACTGGTCCCGGGGCCAGCGAGGCCATGATTGGAGCCTGCTGTGAGGCAAGGCCAGTGCTTGGGCCTCTGAGGCCAGAATTGGAGCCTGCCCAGGGGTGAGGCCTGTGCTGGGGCCAGCAAGGTGGGAATCTGGGCCTGCCCTGAGGCAAGGCCAGTGCGTGGGTCCTTCGAGGCCGGGATGTAAGCCTGCTGAGATGTTGGGGTTGGCTCAACCGCCTGACAAAACTTCTGATGAATCGGCTACATGTAGTGACGAGCGCGTTGGGGTCTACACAACTGCCTGGCAGAACTTCCAATGAATCTGCAACATGTAGCACCAAGCAGATATGGAGGGCATAACTACTCTACTTGCCCCCGCTAGCCCAATTTGGTAATGTTGAGGCTTATTGGCTCAAATAATGCTTCCATGCTCGTGAACCCCTCGTGCACTGGATAATGATTGGCTGTAAGTTATGTGCTTTGCACATGCAAGAGTGACCTTTAGCTTGATAGGTTAGAATAGTTTCTTGTTGTGGATTTTTGCTTTAAATTGGGTTGCCTGAGAGAAATAAACGAGACCCTGCTTGACTCAACTCCTGGCTTGTTGTGTGCTTCTGTTCAGGCTGTCAGCACTCTCCTTCCTTCTCAGCCCCACCTCTGATGGGCTGGACCCGTCAGTCTGGTGCCCTGTGTGAGGACTTCTTCTTCCTCAATGAGACACTGACAGGCCAATCAGTCTTTGGGTGAGTGTCCCCTCATAAGATATGGGGAAGTCCAGTTCTAAACCTGACCCTGCCCTACAATCCCTTTGACTCTTTTCCAAGAGCCGAGGACTTAATTTCACTGATATCCAATCCACCCAGTCCTGGGGGTACCTTTTAAAATCTGCCCCATGGCTCCCCGAAAGTAATCTCTTTAATTGGGATAGCTGGGATCAAGTTGAGGGACTGGTTAGGTGAGCCCAGACAGAGCAAGGGGAGATCCCTCCCCAGGGGAGATCCCACCCCGGGGGTTCTCCCCACCATCTCTGCACTTAAAAGTTGTTTTCCCCTGTGACCCCCAAAGAAACGTGTTGACTGTGGCCCCAAGCCAGCGGAAAAAGTGGCCGCCGAGCATACATCCTCCTCCAGTCCCAAAGCCCCTAAGAAACCTCCCGATCCCTCCCTTGATCCCTTTTGGGACACTAAGGGCTCCCTGCAGCCCCTTTCCCTGGCCAATTCCTTCTCCATACCCTCAGCTCTGCCGCCATATGCGGGAGAATGGGGAGCCGGAGGAACTGTGGACCTCTTTCCTGTCAATGTCAACCCAGGAGAAAACTGCCCTGCAGCCTGGTAACCCTGGGAACCACAAGACCTAAAAGAACTTAGAAAGGCTGTGGCAGAGGACGGGCCTAACTCACCTGGGCAGACACCCTTATAGAAGGATTAGTCCACTAGGTGTTTGTCCTGCGAGACTGGAGAGACCTCACTAAGGCTGTGCTCCCTGAGGCTCTTTTTCTTAAGTGGTCAGTGTATTTTCAGGAGGAGTGTAGAATCCAGGGTGAACGGAACCGAGCTGCTCAGCCTGTTATGCCTCTAAATTATGACGTGCTCTCTGGTACAGGCGATCAGTTCACCACTGGCCTCCAACAGGCGGCTTTACGCCCCCCCTACCAAGACCAGGTACGGACAGCTGCTTTGACAGCACGATGGAAATTAGATGAAGTACTGAAGCCCCTATTGCTGGGATAACCCAAAAAGCAAAATAGAAAAGTCAATTAATGAGGCATCTGTAAGGTGATTTAATCCCATGCTGCCTTTAGTTTTATATGTTTTCATGGGAAGCACCCTATGCTTGGCTCTTTTGACCCAGATGGGAGACCCCATTCATAGGAGGAGCACCCCAGGTATATTCCATAATTGATCAAGTAGAAGATTGCATTATTAAGGGAAGAAACAGCAAATTGTCTTTTTAGAATGGACCCTCAGTCTGGTACCCCTGGGAAGTCCAGTTCTAAACCTGACCCTGCCCTCGAATCCCTTCGACTCTTTCTCAAGAGCCGAGGACTTAATTTCACTGATAACCAAGCCACCCAGGCCTGGGGGTACCTTTTAAAATCTGCCCCATGGCTTTATCTACCGGGCCTCCTCTCTGAAGGCAATCAAACTGCAGACAAATTAGCCTCCTCTATTTTCTCTGTAACAGAGGCCACCAAATTCCATCAACTTACTCGTGTCAATTGGAGGGGCTTAAAACATAAATACCCACAGGCATCAAAAACTGATTTAAAGATACAATTATCCCCTACTGATTATCTGATTTCACCTGGTTCCAAAAAAATAATAAAAGAGTGGTAATAGCATTAGAGGGATTTTGGGGTAACGTTGATTATAATTATTGTCCCTATAAATGGATGAGCTCTTTTACTAGATTGGAGTGGAGGCCCCCAACAATCTTTATCCAAGAGCCTAATCCAAATTTCCTGACAGTGTTTACTGATGGGGGGCGTATGGGGGCAGCCATGGCTATATTTCCTTCATTTGTCAATGGACAAGACCCACAGTCAATTCAAATAATATCCCATCCAATAGAAGGCTCCCCCAGTTCAAAGAATTATTTGCAGTAGTATTAGTGTTAAATGCCATTCATGAACCCATCAATTTATTTTCAGATAGCCAATATGTGACTAATCTGTTACCTTTATTGATGGAGGCCCATATTAAATTAGATTCCAATCCTATTACCCCTCTAATGATTCAAACGCAATTTTAAAACAACAAATACATTCTATATTTTTACAACATTTGCGAGGCCACCAAAATCTACCAGGCCTCCTGTCTAAAGGCAATCAAACTACAGACAAATTAGCCTCCTCTATTTTCTCCATAACAGAGGCCACCAAATTCCAACTTACTCACGTCAATTGAAGGGGCTTAAAACATAAATACCCACAGGCATCGACAACTGATTTAAAAAAGATTGTGCATGCCTGTCAATCCTGCCTTTCTTCAAATACCCCCCCCAACAAATATCGGCAACAACCCTTGAGGATTGTGCCCCAACAATCTTTGGCAAATTGATATAACTCATTATTTCCCCTTTGGTAAATTAAAATACATTTTTTATTCAGTCGATACCAACTCCTGAACATACTGGGCCTCAGCCCATGCGGGAAAAAAGACCAAACATGCTATTAGTCATATGCTACAATGTTTTGCCACCCTCAGGTTGTCCGACCAGATAAAAACGGATAACAGACCATGTTTTATGGGCAAGGCCTTTGCTGTTTTCCTCCAAACCTGGAATATCTCCCATACTACGGGCATTCCATATAATCCTAGAGGACAGGCCATTATAGAAAGATTTAATCATACATTAAAGGTTGAATTACAAAAAAAAGGGGGAGACTCATTACCCCCACATGATCAGCTTAGAAAAGCATTACTTACTCTAAATATATTAAATTTTTTGAAATACAGCCCAGAACTTTCACCATTCCAGAAACATTGGTCATCCTCAATCACATATACATGTGTCTTGGTGAAATGGTAAGACCCACTTACAGGCATATGGAGAGGGCCAAATCCATTGATTATGGCTGGAAGGGGATTTGGATGCGTCTTCCCTCCGGATGAAAAAAGACCCCTGTGGGTACCAGCAAGGGATATTAAGTATCTTCCGCCAATCACTAATAATTGTGATTCCAGGGAAAAAGAGATCCCAGAGATTAGCTCTCTCTTCTTTTTTTTTTTTTTTTTTTTGTGTGTGGTCAGGTCTTTTATTTTTATTTTTTTTTAAGTGTGAAATATTTTTTTTATTGGTGCACTGTATTCATACATCATAGTAGGATACATACTTTTGTAGACATACATGCACACTTTTCCCAGTCAGCCCCCACCCAATCCCCACCCCATTCTTTCCCTATCCCTCCCTCCCATGCTTGGCTTAGTAATTGACATCTAGTATTATGGCAATTTATCTAAAATTAAAAATGATAATCTCACATAACAGTTTCATTTCTCTGATAACAAGCTTTTGATGACTTAAAGATAACATTTCAATATTTCTTTTTGCTTTCTTTCTTACCAGAGAATATTTTTTTCTATTTTTAGGTGAAACTATCATATATTTATATATTTATTTTTCAGAAAAAAATCTATCCTAATATGGAATATGGATTCTAGGTACCCAAAACGATCTTGAAAAAGAACAAAGCTAGAAGATATATATTTTCTGATTTCAAACCATATAAAGCTACAATAATTGAAACAGTGTAGTACTATTCTAAAGGCAGATATATAAACCATTGGAGTTAAATAAAAGCCTAGAGCTAAATTCTTCCCTATATTGTCAAGTTATTTTTGACAAGGTTTCCACGAACATTTGGTGGTGGAAATAATAATCTTTTAACTAAATGTTGTTGAAAAATAATAATTACATGGAAAAGAATAAAGTTGGACCCTTACCTAATCCCATATACAAATATTAACTCGAAATAGATAAAAGACCTAAATATAAATCTTAAGACTATAAACTTTTAGAAGAAAATCTGGGTCATAAAACCTCACAACATTGAAATTGGCAGTGATTTCTTGGATATGATTTCAATGGCACAGGCAACAGAAGAGTATACAAACTCCCTAAAAAATAAAAAAGATATTGTATATCCAAAGACAATGTAAACAGAGTTAAAAGTTACTGATAGAATGGGATAAAATATTTCCAAATGCTATATCTGAAGGTATATTAATATTCCAACTAGACATCCTAAAAATTAACAACAATAAAGGCAAACAATACCATTTAGAGATAGGTAAAAGACTAACATAAATAATGAATCTCCACAGATAACCAATCTTAGTTGTCTGTTGGATGGAAAATCTTGTTTCTCTGGTTCTGGTGTGTGTTACCTATTTCTTCTTTGTAGTTAATCTCTTTGAGTATTTTCTCTAGTGCTGGTTTTGAAGACATAAATTCCTTCAGTTTCTGTTTGTCATGGAAGCTTCTTATTTCTCCATCTAATTTGATAGAAAGTTTTGCTGGGTAGGAAATTTTTGGCTGGAAGTTGTTTTCTTTCAGAGTTTGGAATATGTTACTCCAAGCCCTTCTGGCTCTCATAACTTGGTTTGGGAAGTCTGGAGTGATTCTAATTGGTTTGCCTCTGAATATCACTTGGCCCTTTGCTTTTGTTGCCTTTAAGATTCTCTGCTTGGCTTCCACATTGGTCATTTTGACAATTATGTGGCGTGGGGATCCTCTTCTCCGATCCTGTCTAAAGGGAGTTCTATAAGTTTCCTGGACCTGTGTATCGACCTCTTGCTCTATGTCTGGAAAATTTTCTGCTATTACTTCCTTGAAGAGATTGTTGATCCCTTTGGTTTCACTTTCTTTTCCCTCCTCTATTCCAATTATTCTTAGGTTAGCTCTCTTAAAATGGGCCCATATTTTTTCAATATCAGATTCCTGCTGTTGGATATTTTTTTCTAGATTAGAAACTATGCGTTCTTTTTTGGATTGCTCATCTTCTAAGAGAGAGATTCTGTTCTCCATGTGTTCTAATCGGTTGTTTGTGCTTTGAATTGAGGCCTTTACTTCATTAATTGCATCCTTTATCTCTTTTTGGCTCTCTCCGAGTTCTTTTCGAAGCACCTCTATTATTTCTACAGTTATTTTCCTGATTTGATCTTCTAGAAATCTCTGATTTTCTGTTTTATCGGGTTCTGATGTTGTGGGGTTATGGGCATTTATTGCTCCAGTATTATTCCTCTTTCTCATGATTTCGGAAGTTTGTGCCTTCTCTGGGTTCTTCCCTTGGGCCACTATGACTTCACTTAAGGTGTTCTGGATCTCGAGTCAGTAGTATCTCAGACCCCACTACTCCTTTACTGGGTTTTATCACAGAGTCTCCGACCCAGAGAGTCGATAGAGGCTGCTTTAGACTGTGGGGGGTGCCAGGCTGCATGTTCTCCTATGGTGTGATATCTCTGCCACCGCCCCTCCCCCACTGGGTCAAGTCCCAGGGAGTACAGTACTGGGATTTCTCCTCTGTGGCCCGCAATTTGACTCACTGTTCTTGAGTACGCAGATGTAGCTGTACTGGCCTCGCTCAATTCGGTGCTGCTGCCGCCGGTGGCAATATGGCGCCACTGCTATGCCCTCGGCTGTGGGGCTGGTGTTTTTCTTCTTGGTTTTGATTTCCACTCTGAATCCCTGCAGCGTGTGCTGAGCTCGGCCACTGGGAGCTTTAGATGCTCTCTGCGCGGAGAAATACCGCCTGGCTGTTCCGCAGTGGCTCACCTCGGCTTGCTGTAGCCGTCCCGTGAATTTGCCGGTGCCACCGGCAGTATGGCGCTGCTGCCGCGTCTGTCGCATCCTCGGGCGTGATGCTGGTGTATCTCCTCTGTGGCTCTGTTCTCAGTCCGCTTTCTCTCTGGAGCCTGGTGATTTTTTGTTTCACTGGTGATGGTGTTTTCTGGCTATGAAAGGCGCTGATTTTGTGGTAATGGAGATTTGTTGTTAGCGGGGCTCTTAAGCCCCGCTTTTCTCGGTCGCCATCTTCCCGGAAGTTCTCTAGCTCTCTCTTCTTAATTGCAAAATGAAAGATACAAAATGAAGATGAAAATCCTCATCAGTCTAATCCTATTAGCACAAATAAGGTATGGTATACAAGGATTTGGAGACCCAGGCAAGGCAAGAGAGACCCTTAATAAAAGGATGGGGCGGCCCTGTAATTGTGGAGGGGGAACCTTCCCAGTACTCCCCGTAGATGGACAGGCTATCCAGAGTAATCCATTTTACAAATCCACCTTTAGACTCCCTAGCAGATGTAGCTTTACAAAACCAAAAAGAATTAGACTTGTTAATGGCCAAAAAGGGAGGCATATGCTTGTTTTTACAGGAAAAATGCTGTTTTTATGAAATCAGGCTTAGTCCAGGACAAGATAAAGCAACTCCAAGAAAGACCTTAGAAAACACCGGCAAGATCTACAAGACAACCCATTATGGACAAGCTTCAATGGGATTTTGCCTTATTTTTTCCCTCTATTGGGCCCCCTTGTGTCTCTCCTGATTGTTTGTACCCTGAGCCCCTGTATCCTCAATAGATTAGTTCAGCTTGTAGGCAGTTAAAATACATCAAGTAGAGATCCAATATCAAAAGCTTACTGAGAGAGAGCCCAATCAGTATGACTGGCATTCTGACTATGAACATCCTCCTATGCTCCCCGTGTACCCAATGATGGGTAAGATCCTCAGAGGACGACAACCTAAGACAGGGGCTGGGATGGCTTATGAGCAGCTATCAAGCATGAGTACCCAATGACAGGTAAGATCCTCAAAAGAGGACAACCTAAGAGAAGGACCATGCATTTCACCCTCATATATAAAAAGGAAGGGGGAGATGTTGGGGTTGGCTCAACCGCCTGACAAAACTTCTGATGAATCAGCTACATGTAGCGACAAGCGCGTTGGGGTCTACACAACTGCCTGACAGAACTTCCAATGAATCTACAACATGTAGCACCGAGCAGATATGGAGGGCATAACTACTCCCCTTGCCCCCGCTAGCCCAATTTGGTAATGTTGAGCCTTATTGGCTCAAATAATGTTTCCATGCTCATGAACCCCTCGTGCATTGGATAATGATTGGCTGCAAGTTATGTGCTTTGCACATGCAAGAGTGACCTTTAGCTTGATAGGTTAGAATAGTTTCCTGTTGGAAATCCCCCTTGTGGTTTTTTGCTTTAAATTGGGTTTCCTGAGAAAAATAAACAAGATTCTGCTTGACTCAACTCCTGGCTTGTTGTGTGCTTCTGTTCAGGCTGTCGGCACTCTCCTTCCTTCTCAGTCCCACCGCTGATGGGCTGGACCTGTCACTGAGAGGTGAGGCCAGAGCCGGGGCCAGCATGGTCAGGATTAGAGCCTGCCATGAGGCAAGGCCGGTGCTGGAGACTTTGAGGCTGAGATCAGAGCTTTTCAAGAGGTGAGGCCAGAGCTAGGGACAGCGAGGCCAGAATCGGAGCCTGCTGTGAGGCAAGGCCATTTCTGGGGCCTCTGAGGCTGGGATTGGAGGCTGCTGAGGGGTGAGGCTGATGCCGGGGCCAGCGAGGCCAGGATTGGAGCCTGCCATGAGGCAAGGCTGGTGCTGGAGCCAGCAAGGCCGAGATCAGAGTCTGCTGGGTGGCCAAGCCGGTGCAGGGGCCTGCAAGATTGGGATCGGAACTTACAATGTGGCATACACAGAGAAATACCACAGAAAATTAAAAAATCATATGCCTTCCCTAATATGCAAAATCTAGGAAGAAATGGGTAATAGGAGGAAATCCAGTTGAAGGGGGATGGGATGGGGGAAGATGGAATCTCTTTAAAGCACATGATGTACGTAAACAAATATATCAGAGTTAATCACTAAATCAAGCATGGGATTGAGGGAGGCGGAGGGAATGGGATGGGGATCCAATAAAGGCTAATTGGATGATGTGTGCTTGTATACCCTCACAAGTCTGGTATTTCATTGAGATGTTTGACTACAATGCACCTATAAAAATATTTAAAACAATAAATTCTATCTAATCATAAAAAATGGGAATTTTAGGAGGATACTGACATTCATACTCTAGCTCCCATCCTGCTCCTCTTTCCACTAAGACCCTGAAGCACATATTAGTCCTATTTGAGTTCTAGAGGTAACACATACACACTTGAGTGCACAGCCTTGTACCATGTATGAAATGATGTAAATGAATGACTGACAGCTTTATATGGGTCCCTTGACAATCTCATGATACTAGAACTATCTGTGGTATATAAGAATAGTGTTTAAAATCCCTAGTAAGCCATAATAGAAGAATTGCTGTGTGTTCCTGGAACATGGTCATTACATTTTATCACACAGTTATGCCACATTTGGCAAGCAGCTGTCTATTGCTACCAGGCTCTGGCAGAAATTGAATAAATGAAAATATAACATTGAATTGTCTTAAGTTTGCAGCTACCCTCATGGCTACTGTCAGACATACCAATCCACAAGATCTGGAAATCCCAGCTTTAGTTCAATGTAAAAAAGAAGTGTCACATCTGGGTGAGATTGAGTGGATCCAAATGGTACAAAGGAGTCATATGAATAAGTGGACCAGAGCTCTAATTCACCAGCCATTATTATGCCCACACATTTTATTCAGTTTATACTTAGTTTGCACAGCAAGGCTCTCTATAAAACTGATGAACGAGATTGGTTCATGGATACATCAAGTTGGTATATTAATAGAATCCCCAAATGGGTCACTGCAGTAGAATCCCCCTCAGGGGTGAGATTAAAAGAAAGTAGCAGGAAATTCACCAAGTGAATAGAGCTCTGGGAAATCAATTCAGTTGTCTAATTTGTGCACAATAAAAAGATCATGTAATAAGAATGTGTAAATTCTTTGGCAATTGGCTTCAATAACAAAAGGCTTATCTGATTAATGGGACAACTGGAAAAACATAAATTAAAAGATGAAAGATAAAGATATCTGAAAAAGAGAATGTAAGTATGCTTCTGAGAGTGAGCAGAAAGTATAAATTTTGGATCATCTACTAATCTATATCAAAGAGAATCTACTGTGAAAGATATACTATGCAGTAAATTAAACAAGATGACCCAATCTATAGATACCAGCCAGCCTCTGACCTCAGACACTCAAGAACCGTGAAAGGGACTCATGAGTGGAGCAATTGTAGCAGTAGATAATAAAGAAATTTATGGATCAGCAGCATGAATGTGTTCTCCAAAAGGCTAATCTATCTACTACTATGGTTGACTATTCAAATTGCCTATAAAAAAAGACCCAATGCATAGCACGCTCTCTCTAAGATCTATCTGTGAAAGAGGACACCTAGACATTTAGTTATATTTTTATTAGACTAGACACTTTTCATCACCAAAGAATCAGTGATTTTCCCTAACCGGAATTGACACATATTCCAGGAGTGGGCTCACTTTCCCTACCCAGTTGCCTCAGTTAGCACAGCATTTGAGGAATCGCTGGATTTCTGTGCTCCCAATATGTGATCCTGTAAAATATTACAGCAGACCGAATGACACTATTATTATGAGAAGCACAGTACTGGGAATATTCAGAGGGTCCATTTGTCCTGTAAGACATCACATCATCAGGAAGCTGCTGCCCTTCTCGAAATTAAATAGCTGCTTGGAGGCTCTGCTGAGAGGCCAGCACAGTCATGCTGCAGGGTCCTGCTGGGATCAGTTGGAAAGACAAGGTTGGGTTTCTCATGAAACCAAGCATTTGCTTATATTCCTCTCCTCTTCTACATGTTTTCTTTCACTTTTTTTTTTTTTTTTTTTTTTTTTTTTACAGATTTTCCCCTGGACCACTCTTCCAATACCATTGAACAAAAATCTTCAGCTTTGCTTTTACTTCTAGGGAACATGAGTGAGACAACAAAGGCTAGATAGGTGTTTGTAATGACATCAGAGTGGAAGTGGGGAGAAAATCCCAATAAAGAAAAGATGCAAGTTCCCAACAATAAAGAGCCTTATCTCAACATTTTAAGTATAATTTAGGGAAGACAGAGATATATTTATGTTTTATATATAATTCTCATAATTTATAATTTGTAATTCTCACAATTTATAATTTAGGGGATATACATATATTGTATATGCTATATAAGAATTTTATATATATATATATATATATATATATATATATATATATATATATATATATGATAAATTTTAAAAGGACTTAATCCTTGGCAGGCAAAAGTCTAAGTACTTTATAACATTTTCACAACATACCTGAAATGTAGATTCTGTTTTAACATCTTTTATATAAATAAAGGTACTTCAAGTAGAAAGATGCTGGTAAACTTATCAAAGAAATTCTATAATCAGAGGAGTCAGAATTCAGACATAGGTAATCTGGCTTGACCTCTTTTTTTTTTTTTTTTTTTTTTTTTTTGGCGGGTCTGGGGATGGAACCCAGGGGCATTCAACCTCTGAGCTAGAACCCCTGCCCTGTTTTTTTAATTCTTTATTTTGAAACCAGGTCTCACTGAAATACAGAGGGCCTCACTAAGTAGCTGAGGCTGTCTGCGAAAGTAGCTGAGGCTGTCCACCAACCACGATCCTCCAGTCTCATCCTCTTAGATTCTGGGATTACAAGCATGACCACCACACCCGGCTTTGACCTCTCATATTTTTAACTTTCATTTATTTAGTCAGCAAACATATATTGGGCACCATATGCATGCAAGATACTGTTTTAAAGAGGCTGAACAAAGTACATACACAGCAGAAGTCCATGTATAAAAAGAAGTATAAAAGGAAGCAGAAAATAAACTACACATATAAAATATATCATGTAGGATATGGAATCAATTATGGAGAAAACAAAATCAGGGAAGGAGATGGGAAGCTTGTGAAGGAGGTAGGGTTCCAATTGGAGAAAGTGTATCCTTGGAAGAGTGCACTAAGAAGGTAACACATACATAAAACCTGAAGAAAGTAAGGGAATGACTTTCATGGAGAGCTTTGGGTAAAGCTGAGGAAAAAAAGAAAGAAAAAAAAAAGAAAAAAAAAGAAAGCTTAGAAAAGCTTTTTTAGTACATGCAGTCTCCTTTTTAGTAGTGAAAAACTGATTTTAATTCTACTTAGGAAATATCTTGACTTATTACAGAGAGTAAGTTGTTTTACATTTAAACATACCAGAGAGTCCAGATGTAAAGAGAAAACTTATTTTAAACTTTCCAAAGACTTCCATAGGAGAGTATAAAGTTTATTAAATCTTTACTATCAAGACATCTGAAACACAGTATATAAAAGTTATATTACAGATATTCTATATGATTTCCAACAAATTATCCTGTGATTAATAACCAAATAGTATTTTTAATATGTATTTGTATATATATTTTTCTTGATCAAAGAATTATACTTAATAAATATTTAAATTTAATTACTTTCATACACAAAATTGAAAATACCAACTATTCACAGTTACTTGAAAAAATAAATTTTGTGCATCCAAAACACATGGTGCAATTTGTCAAGGTTGTGGGGTTAAATCTGGATTTTCTGTAGTCTCTGAAAATCAAATGTGGGGACATAAACTTTAAAAAATTCTTGTTCTTATGGGCTCAAACCCATAAGTATAAAAAGTTAAGCCATCCCATAAAATTTTAGAAATTATAGACAACAAACTATATTAATACAATCAAATCACTAAACAATCTTTAGAACATTAGAAATCAAGGCTCATAATTTAAAAAGAAAAAAGATAAAGGAAAGTAAGCTAAATCAAGGCACAAAAGATCACTAACTGTAATTTTTTTGGGGGTTGAAAAATTTTCTCATGCTTTATTATCTCCAAGAACTTTTTGGTACTACATAATTTAATGAATTCTCCACATAATATAATTATGAGATCAAAGTCAGTTTTTGTTGAGTATGACCTATGATCAAAGCCTAAGGCTTGCCATTAAATCTCTATGTAAGTTTAACCAGAAAAAAAAATCTCTTTACTTGTGTCAGAAGCAAAGAAATATTACGCTTGTGTTTTTAATACATAATAAGATAAATTTTCAAAATGTTTTTGCCCTTAAAGTAATTTTACAGAATGTACAACTATGTGTTATTCTAATATATACTATTTAAGAATCATTCTGGTTTTTAATAAAATAAATTTATCATATTTCATTACAATTATATTGCCTTTTTCTTTCCAAAATACTACAATTAATTGTTTTTCTATAATTCTAATAAACATTATTCTAAAGGATTATCTAGCACATAGTACATAAAATAATAAAGCACAGTATCAGTATTTTGGTAAAATTCATGAACCCTAGTTTTTAGAAACTAGAGAAAGAAGGTTTGGAAAATTACTATAACTCACAAAGTCTTTGGCTGTTGAGATTTGAATACACTTATTTATAGTGTGCTTATAAAACAAACAGAAAATGTGAAGAATAAAAAAAATCATTTTCACAGTTCACATGGAATCAGATAAGCAACTTGGGTATTTTAAAATCACTTTCAAATATAATAATTTCTCTTTAAGTTAGTCTAAACAGAAATGATGATAGCACTAAAAATTGGCTAAACAAAATATAAAAATAATCAAAAATATTTCATGAGCTTTCATTCTATTTTAAACTGGCTTAATACATAAATTGAAGTATAAATTATTTTCAGTTGTTTAGTTGTTGGTAGAACTACAAAAATGTGCTTATTAAATAAATGTGTCTTATCCAATAATAAACAATACAGACAGATTTTGGCACAACAGAATAGACAATGTAAATTCTATATTATAGGTTTCTCCTTGAGTTTTTATCTGTTAAAACGTTTGAGATTGTTTTCTTCTTTGCAGTGACCAGTTGAGCTTCTCCTGGAGTCTGTTGGGGAGCAATTGATTATCAGCTAGAAGGCTAGACTTCCTTTTCCATCATAATATTTATGTTCACTGCTCAAGTGGCTTCTGTCACATCTTTGATGTTTTTCATTTTTTAAGATTTCTATAAGTAAAGAAAAAATAAGAAGGGTCCATCAAAAATATGTATTAGACACATCCAGAAAGGAAACTACTTGCTTTCAAATATAGTTTATAAGACACATGCACATATGCCTTTGAGTAAAGTAAGAAGATACAAAATATAAAACAAAATAAATGGAAGTGGTGTAAATTCTTCAGAAAGAGGGATATATTTCTAGGAGACAGGAAATAATGCCTTAAATTTGTAAGTGTTTTTTCAGTGGACAGAATGCTTTTCCACGCAGTTTAGTTTATCTTTATTACAACTCTAGTTTATGGGTTATGTCAGTTAGGCCGCAGTAAAGTTGTGACCTGCCAAGGGATCACACAGCTAGTCAGAAGTGGAAGCTGACTGTCGTTCAAAAATGTCTGATTCCAGACCCAATATCCTGGCTGTAGCGCTAAACACAAACCTAGTGGAGATCTCAGAATGAGAGAGGAGGAAGAAAGGATCAAGTTAACCTGAGGGGAAGCAGAAGTTCTGAAGTGTGAACTACAGTGATGCTCCAAATTAACATATACACAGACCTGTTGACCCCCTACGTGCTTCCACGCTCTCAAGTAAAGCAAATAGGAATTCTGTCATTCTTCAGACAAGATATTTCATTCCTTTCCACCATGGATTTATAAAGCTTAAGGATGAGTGGTTAAGAGAGCCATATTATAAACACCCGAAAGTTCAGGAGGTTCAAAATGCATTCCTTGAGCTCTCCTATACCTTGATCACTCTACAGAAACATTAAACAGACAAGAACCCACGTCAGCCGTTTTCCTGTGTGGGCAATTAGCCTATGGCTGACATCACCTACTTCCTTCCTTTCTTCTACCTTTTTTCCTTCCCTACTTTCTTCATCTCTCTTTTCATTCCTTCTTTCTGTTCCCTTGTTTTCCCTTTTCTCTCTTCTCTGAATTCTTTTTTGCCACTATTAGCAATCATCTAAAGTGAGATGCTTTATCATCTTTAAAAATAGGAGAGAAGGATAATAATGCCTATCATAGAGGACTGTTGCAATGATTAAATGAGCCTGTGAATTTAAAAAGCTTAAAACTGCCCCAGTAACCATTAATGATCTATATGGTATGTATGAAATACAAAAACAAAATATATAATTTTGTGACTGATTAGGAAAGAAGAAAGGTGGTGTCAAAAAGGAAAGAAAAAAGCTGGGCATGGTGGCACACGCTTGTAATCTCAGCATTCAGGAGGCTGAGACAGGAGGATCGCAGCTCACCGACAGCCTCAGCTACTTAGTGAGGCCCTCTGCAACTTAGTGAGACCCTGTTTCAAAATAAAGAATAAGCCAGGCTTGATGGCGCATGCTTGTAATCCCCGTGCTTGGGAGCCAGAGACAGGAGGATCGCGCAGGTTCGAAGCAAAGCCTCACTGGCTTAAGAGACCCTGTTTCCAAATAAAATATAAAATAGGTCTGGGGGTGTAGCCCGGAGGTAGAAGGGTTCCATCCCTAGTACCACACACACACACAAAAAAAAAGAATAAAAAATAGGGCAGAGGATGGATCTCGGAGGTTGAATGCCCCTGGGTTCCATCCCCAGACTAGCAAAAACAAACAAACAAACGAATGAATGAATGAATGCATGAATGCATGAATAAATAAATAAATAAATAAATAAATAAAATAAAAATAAAAATAGGAAGAAAAACAATTTCTCCAGACATTGTGTTAGTCCGTCTAGTAGCCTAACGTCATCGTCTTTGTCCACATCCTGTCCGCCCAGTGCTAACTGGGCTGGAGGCCAGGGTGCTCAGAGCCTGATGGGGAAGTTAGACTGGGGACCATGTTCTCTTGGATTTCATTCCCTCTCCTCAGACCCACTGTCCCCAACTTCTGCCTTTAGATTTTTAGATCTTCTTTACGTCACAAATAGCAACACAAATATGTACTGTAGAATATACATTATAGATAAAAAGAACACAAGATTTTAGGCAGTATGCCCAGATTTAATTCCCACTCCTATCATATTCTATCTTTTGAGACTTTATCTATGAAAAAAGATAGCAACAATATTTCTCCTTCACGGTATTGCTTTTCTTGGTGGGGGGAGATAAGGAAAAATAAAAGAGATATATTGAAGTACAAAGAACCAGAATCTTAAGACCTAAGTCTGATCCCTTAGTCTCCAATTCAATGGCTGTGTGTCTTGGATTTCTGAATTTGAATTTCAATTCCTTATCACCAAGTGAGTTTTGATAATAATAACTGAATCACTGAGTTGAAGAAATATCAAATGAAATAGTGGATCTGCAAGTACTTTGTAAAACATAAAGTGTTACAGAAATATTACCTGTTATTACCATCTCCTCTTCCCATAAAACTATTATAAGCCTGTAGTTGGAAAGTTTAATCTGTCATCTTGACAGTTATTAGTCTCACTCTCCCATGTCAATATGCTGATTCAAAATAGTACATCGCCAAGCAGAAAGAGGTGAGAAAATTAGAATAAATATATTATATAAAATGAAATAATGGAATTTAAACCATGTTAATTTTATAAAGGACTTTATAAGTTACTTCACCTGCATGATCTAGCCCAATCTTTACCTGATGTAGGAATTCCCTAAATAATATCCATGCTCTGATGACCAGATCTCATGAATAGAGCAGAAGATTTCACACTGAATAGGAGCTCTCTTATGACATTAACTTTCAATAAATCTCAAAATGTAAGGGAACTGGTTTTTCTCACAATTATTTATGTTTTAAAATTCAAATTAATTAAAATTTTTTATATTTTTGGCATTTATCACCCAAGTACTTCTATTAATTTTATTTTTAATAAGCAATAATGTTTCCTATATTCAGTTATATATTTACTAAACAAAATGCTTGGATGACAAAAATTGGAGGATTTGGAGTCTTTTGTCTAATTAAGAAGGAGGTCAAGACAAACAATTCATAAAAGGGTAGACAAAGAATGAAGTTTTGTTTCATTTTTCTAAAATAAATAAGCCAAAAAAGTATGCTTTGATAGTCAGAATACATATCATTTAAAAAAATAACTTGTCATTCAAATCACAAAACAAAGTAGTAAGCATAAAATCAGATGGGTCGTTCTTTGAATAAGAAGATAAAGTGAAAGAAAATCCCCATCTCTTCATATTTTAGAGGAGTCAAGTTCAAATATATATATAAAACTGATTTATGTTCCTTTAGAAAGATGATGCTTCCCAAAGTGTTAATTTCATCAAAGCTTTTCACAGATTATGATCCCTCTTGGGAACTTTGAGCAGCACACACCTAATATTGCTCAGTCTGATGTTGAACAGTAAAACCTGTAGCAGGCATCCATCTCTTTCAGGAAGCTGCTGGACTGTGATGACAGTCTCTTCTGATCATTTCCTGGAATCTCTCCTATACATTAACTGAATGTTTGTCCATGCTTTTGAGTCTGTACCAACAATCTACTTTCCTTCCTTTAGAACACTTTGCAAATTCAGAGTTGACTGGAACCAAAAAACAAATAATACAAGATAACAGTTGCTTTATTCTCTCTCTCATCTGCTGTAGTTAAGTAGATATTGCACCATTTTTCTGAAATGAGTCTTATATTTGTACTACTGGCAAATTTTATTGCATACAGAAAATGTTTGATTAGTTTCATACATTGTCTTTCTGGCACAGAATAGGAATATAAGGTTCACTTCTTTATTCAAGAGATACCACGAGGGCTTATGGTGGACAAGACACTGTCCCAGAAGCTAAAAATCAAGCCAACTAGTAAAAACACTAGCATTCACGGTGCTCTCATGTGGGTAAGCTGACCAATAATCAAAATAAAGAAGGAAAGTATACTACAATAACTAGATAAACTAAAGGAGATAGGCAGTCCACAAGAGTGTTATAGTTTCACATAAGGTGGTCATGAACCACCAGTTAGATCCCAAAAGAAGGAAGGCCTAAAAGGAAACAACACTGAAAACCATGGGGATCCCTGGGAAAAATCCACTTAGAGAAAATAGCCTGTGAGCGCCTGTAGAATGAGGCTCCCCTGAAGTTTTTGAGAAAATGCTAGCAGGCCAAGGTAAGCTAGATGTGGGGAATGAAGAAGAATAGATAATCCTCTATAGAATTTGAGGAGAGGAATTCCATGATCTGACTTTAGGGCCTAGCATATTTGCTCTGGGTTTGTGTTGAGAAAGGATGCTATGGGACAGTTTCAGGAGAAAGCTCATGTAAGAATCCTGATGAGATGATGTTTGATTGCAGTGAATAGCTTGGACTAAGTTGACAGCAGTGGCCATGGAAAATACATGGTCATATAAACAAATATTGTTTGAAGATAAAGCCAACAGGATTTCTGATAAAGTAGTGTGAATAGTAAGAATAAGAGAAAGATTGTTCATAATTCTTCTATTGCATTTCATTATAAGTATGTTCATAGATTCCCTGCTTCAGGATCACCTGAGAAAAACGCTCTAATAGATTCTTTGTAAACCTGAGAACCTCCGAACTACACTTTGCTATTGATCGTGATACTGGGGATTGAACATAGGCAAATTCTACTTCCAAGCTGCATGTCCAACCATATATATATATATATATATATATATATATATATATATATATATATATATATATATATTTAAAATAAGGGCACCAGGTGTGGTGGCGCACACTTGTAATCCCCGCGCTTGGGAGGCGGAGACAGGAGGATCGTGCAGGTTCGAAGACAGCCGTGCTGGCTTAAGAGATCCTGTTTCCAAATAAAAATATAAAATAGGTCTGGGAGTGTAGCCCGGAGGTAGAAGGGTTTCCAGGAACCCTAGTGGCACTAAAATAAGTAAATAAATAAATAAACAAAAAAAAAAAACCAAGGTCTCTCTAAATTGCGAAGACTGGACTCGGACCTGTAATCTTCCTGTTTCAGCCTCCCGAGTTCTGGGATTACAAAAGTACGACTGTGCCTAGATGAGTCAGACTTTCTAGAGCAAAAGTTAGGAAATTTTTCTTTAAAATGTCAGATAGTTAATATCTTTCACAACTACTCAATTCTGCTGACATAACACTGAAGCAGTCTTAGACAATATGTCAATGAATGAATGTGGCTACGTCCCAATAAAACCTTATTTATAGACACTGATATTTAAATTTTACATATTTTACAAATTTTTACAAATTTTACAAGAAAAATATTATCTTGCTTTTTATATATTTACCTATTTAAAAATAAAATAAACTTAGCTCCTGTGCTATACAAAAAAAAGTCACAGATTTGATCCATAAGCCATGGTATGTAAACACTACTCTAGAGATCAGATCCCAAAGTACATATTTTTAACATGCAGATTGAGATTTTTTTAAATGCATCAGAACTTTTCTCTGAGGCAGAAATTTTATTCGTGTGTGTGTGTGTGTGTGTGTGTGTGTGTGTGTGTGACTAAGGACTAGACTCAAGGACATTCTACCTCTGAACTACATCTGCAGCCAGATTTTATTTTTTATTTTGAAATAGGGTACTCATTAAGTTACTGAGGATCTTACTAAATGGTTGACATTGTCCTTGAACTCCCAAGTACTGGGACTATAGTCATATGCAACTGTACCTGGATTTCATTTTAATTTTAAAGACTGAAAAACAAAGCCAGTTGTGGTGGCACATAACTCCAATCCCAGTACTTGGGAGGCTGAAACAGGACAATTGCAGGTTTGAAGTTAGCCTCAGAAATTTAGTGAGGCTCTCAACAACTTAGCAAGCCCCTGTTTCTAAATAAAAGATAAAATAGGTCTGTGGCTTATAGCCCAGAGGTAGAAGGCCCCTGGGTTCTACCCCCAAATAACACACACACACACACACACACACACACACACACACACACACACACATTGGAAAACAAAAGCACAAAGAACTGTAACATCCTTTGAATCAGAGTTCAGAGTCTTGGGTCCGGCTGCTTACAAAGCCTCCCCACTTCCCACTATCCCTGTCACCTCATGCAATATTTTTCTACTGGATAATGGTCATACCCAGCCACAGCTTGAGAGGAGGTAGAGGAACAAGGAAAAGAAAAGTGTTTCTTTGCCTAGAGAACGGCTTTATTTTTTTCCTTTCAGTATGGTTTTGCTTTTATAATTAACATTCTGCTGATGAGAGCTCCCATTGGTGAAGGCTGACGAGTGAGATTTTCCACAAAGAGCAAACACTGCAGGAAATAAATTAATCTCTAGGGGAAGAAGAGTGGCAAGGCCGTCAGTGCTCATACAACTGCCTAGCAGGAAATGATATTTCAGAATAGTTCAAAGCATTAAATGACTATGGTTCTCTTTCCAGTATACTCTTAAAACACTTAAATCTTTTGGGAAGAGGGTTGCTTATAAAATAAAGAGTGGTCTTACAATGTTTTGTTTTAGAGTACCAGTATTTCCAAACTAAAATAGCATTCCTTGGAATATAAGGAGAATTCTACTAATATTATTTTGTTTGATAAGAAATTGCATTGATAGTAAGTGGATAAAACAATATCCTAATACATAGTTTATAAAGAACAAGAAGTGAGGAATTGAAAGGTTTTAAACATAAAGAAAAGATAAAAACATGGAAAGGCTAGTTACCCTCATTTAGTTCATACACATTTTACACATAGAAATATCATACTATGCTCCATTAGTATATAGAAAAATTAAAATTAAATAATTTTAAAATAAATAAAAATATAGCTACCATGTGGTCCAACAATACAAAAGGATGAAAGATATAAAATATTTTTGGTTGTCAGTTTAAAGTTGTATCCAGCTGGGCGTGGTGGCACACACTTGTAATCCCCGCACTTGGGAGGCTGAGACAGGAGGATCACACAGGTTCAAAACCAGCCTCAGTTATTTAGTGAGGCTCTCAGCAACTTAGTGAAACTCTGTTTCCAAATAAAATATAAAATAGATCTGGGAGTGTAGCCCAGAGGTAGAAGGCCCTTGGGTTCCATCCTCAGTACCACCAATATATATATATATATATATATATATATTTTTTTTTTTGAGGGTCTGGGAATGGAACCCAGGGCCATTTGACCTCCGAGCTATACCCCCTGCCCTATTTTTTATTCTTTATTTTGAAACAGGGTCTCACTAAGTTGAGACCTGAGGCTGTCTGCAAACCAAGATCCTCCTTTCTCACTCTCTTGAATGATGGGATTAAAAACGTGTGCCACCACACCCAGCTTATAGCCATTATTTTAAATGATAGGTTTTCTCTTCTATAGAAAAAAACCTAATTATTGGACTTTCAAGACTTTTAGAATAACAATTACTGAGCTTTTTCTTTATTAAAGTTGAGAAGCTACAGTTTATTTTATGTTAATAACAGAAATGCCTACTTGCAGAGAGTATACAATCAGCTTGTTTTTTTTTTAAGCTTTGTCACATAGTTTTACTTTTTGACAGTACTGAGATCTTTACACAAATATATCTTTTGGTTCAATGACAGTTTTACTAGAATAAAAGATGGACAAGAATTAAAGTGCCTAAGGGTAGTTTTTTTTCATTTCACATGCATTTATTTACTTTTTTGCAATTATATATTTTTCTTTCTTTCTTTTTTTTCTTTTAACAATTTTTTATTGAACATAAATAGTATACATTTAAACTATATTTGGTGCCCTCTCCACCCCACCCTCGTTTTCCCTTCCCCCCTCCCACCAATGGTTGTCCAGGTTAACCATGTCTTATTCATAATTTTACACATGTTCAGATGTAGACCCTCATTAATCAAGATCAGACTTCCTCCTCTCCTATCTTTCCATTCAAACTTTGCTGGTATTTCCCCTCCATTATCTGGAGTCCCACTGGTATCCTCTGTGTTTCCTAGTTTGGGCATATTAGAGGAAACATATGTACCTTCTCCTTCTGTGCTTGGCTGATCTCACTTAACATAATGTTCTCCAGGGCTTTCCATCTTCTTGCAAATGATATAATTTTGTTCATCTTTATGGCTGAATAGAATTCCATTGTGTGTATTTCCCACAGTTTTGCTATCCATTCATCTGTTGATGGTGATCTGGGTTGGTTCCATATTTTGGCTATTACAAATTGTGCTGCTATGAACATAGGTATGCATATGTTGCTGTATTTCTCTGAATTCAACCCCTTTGGAAAGATACCCAGGAGTGGTATAGCTGGATCATATGGTGGATCTATTCCCACCTTTCTTAGGAATCTCCACACAGATCTCCATAGTGGTTGAACTAGTTTGCATTCCCACCAACAGTGTAAAAGAGTTCCTCTTTCCCCACATCCTCGCCAGCATTTGTTGTTGTCTGATTTCTTTATGCTTGCCACTCTGACTGGGGTTAGATGGAGTCTCAGTGTATACAATCAGCTTTTAAATTAAGGTAATACTGAGAGGAAACTGACTTGTGTTTTATTTCCCACCACTCAAGTAAAATCTGATGTTTACATTAGATATTTAAGTTAATCTAATGCTCAACACCATTCTCTATTTTCCAGCTTCTCCCATGGCCTCTATGGAGAACATTCCCATGGAGCTTATCACCTGTGTGTTTACCAAAATAATGAGGATCCTAGAAGTGGTGAACTCAATGCATGCGAGTTTTACTTAGAGTCAAGACCATTTGAGCCCAACAATCATGACCTGCTTTGATATCAGGACTGACCATTGAATCAAAGCTTTCAGAATTGGCAGGGCATGAAGAGCATCTGCTATGCCTCCTGTTCTGATGAGCAAAGTGAAGCTCAGAGAAATGAAGGGATTTGTGAAAAGCTACACACTTAGGATCGGGCAGAATTGTAACTAGAACCCAGGAACCTGTATTCTGTGGCTCAGTGTTCCCAGTCTAATTATGAAGGGCAATGGGTAGCATATTTCATCTAAATATCAGGGGATAATTCAAAGAACATTAGTTGAAACTCCAAAAAAAGGAGATTGCACTGGAGAACATGAAACAGAAGAGCATAGCATTTGCTCAATAGAGAATATTTATTTAGGGCAAAAACAAGTAAGTGTATTTACAAAGGTTATACTTTCTGGCAAAGATTTCAGTTTCTGGAGGATCACATAAGGAAGAAAATGAGAATGACCCCCTGTTTAGCCAAGCAAATCACCAGAAGCAATTGCAATAATTAATGAGTGACCTACATAATAACCAGATCCTCCTCAAAACTAAATAATAATCCTCTTAGGGACTTATGACTTTGATTTTGGCTGAATGAACCACCTTATCCACAGTCACAGCCCCCTCTGAGAGACAGCTGCATGCCATGATGGACCAATGCAGGGGGTACACAAGCCTGCCCCCAATTCAGGACAATTTATGAGAGCCACATGCTGGCACCAGAGCACAGTGGGATTCCCTGAGGTCTTTGCTGTGACTCTGTCATGATTCATCTTCTCCCTCTGCCCAGACCTGCTTCTGTTCCTGTGCCTCTATTTTTCCTGAAAGTACTTCCCAATCAACTTTCCATGTGCAAATCAACCCAAGGAACTGGATATGCAACAAATTGCTTAATGCAGACATTTCCACTTAACACACGTCAGCTACTAAATATAGCTTTTAAGCTGATTAAGCAGTGAAGCTTTGTGCTTCCCTGAGCTACTGTTGCTGAGATAAGAAGGAAAAAGAGTCCAGTAGAGGGTCGGACCAATCTCCATTGCAAAGTTTTTGGTCTGAGGAATTGGTGATATTTCCAAAGAGGGTTTCTCACTCTTTCCTTGTCCATAGCATTCACAAAAGCCATACCTTTCCCAAGAGGTTACAGTTGTAAAAGGAAAAGAAAACAAAAAAACAAAACAAACAAACAAAAAAATCCAGACTGAGACTCAGATTCCCAAGAACTAATTCCAAGATTCAGATTCTGCAAGAACTGTAACACAGGGTGGTCATAGTCAGCCTTTTGTAGTGATATAATAGAAAAACAGAGTTGCCCTTAGCAATCAACTCTTTAAAACTCAGTAGTTAAACCAATGATGTAATTGAGTTTTATACTAACTTTCACCTATTTGATATAATAGCCCATAGTGCAGCACCATAATTAATTCAATTTAACAAATATATAGAGATTTTAACAAATTGCTCATGGTACACAGCAAGTGGGGAGACAGAATTTAAATCTTGCAAGCTCAGTTAAGACTCCAAAGGTCTGAACTTTATCCTCTTATCAGTAACTCACGCTACTTTTAGAAAACTGTACTCTTATGGGTAAAACAACATGTAAAGTTAATGACAATGCTCTTAAAATAATATGTGGCTATAACTAAGCCAACAGAGTAAATTAAGGTCCCATAGAAGAAGGTCATCTATGAGATCTGGTGAAATATTTTCATCAGTTCATACTGAAAGGAGCCAGGGATGACACCACGGGTCTGGAGTTATACTTTATTATATACTCTGGCTGCAGCAGAGTGCCTTGTCATTAAACAGCTCATGTTCAGCCATCCACAGCAATCCTTTTAGTTGTTTACACTGAATATAGAAACCCCTTTAGTATGTTATTAGGTTGGTATTTGAAAAAGTTCCACCTCATCCAACTGAAAGAAGAGATCTAGGTATCCTGAAGGAACAAGACGAGGAAAACAACACTCCTGTCATAATTGGGCTTTTTAAATGTTTTTTTATTATTATTTATGATATGCTGCAGAGGCTTTGAAGCTGTTGCTTTCACCAAAAGGAAATTTAGGGGAAAAGTGACTCATGTCTAAACATTAAAGAAAAAAAATGGAAATCTCAGGAAGAATCTCATTTGCCTGTCCTGAACACAAAGGTGATTACTGCATACTCAGAAATGAGCCCATCTATACCACATATGCTAAATGTTACCGATTAGACTTTTTTTTTCAAATGAAGGTACATATACTATATGATAGGAGGTGACATTTTAAGTTTAAAAGTGTGTACTTATGCTCCACTTTGCTGCTGTATTTTTATATATGGAATTACCATATAACTTTAATTCATAATGAAAAAAGACTGGAATTTATTGCATTTATAAATGGAAAATGAAATAAAAACATCACCTAGATGTGCTTATGGAGTAATTTCTAAGTAAATGTATGACTAAATTATCCTAAGAGAAGAGATTTTATTTTACTCTCATGAATGAAGTTACAAAAGCTCACTTGTCTAGAACCACTACTTAAATTCCAGGTCCTCTCTTTCCTTAAAACCTTCATCACTCATGGCAATACTTTGAAAGGCAGGTGATTCCCTGGTTTGTAACATACTCCACTTCGTTCACTCAGAGCACAGAGCTGGGGCCACTGCTGTACTGTCTCAAAGATGCACACACAAGGGAAGATTGGATAACAGGTTTCCCTGTGATTGAAACAAAAACTTTGATCTCAGGAATTGTGTTATCTGGTACTTTTTAGGGTTCATAATCTTAAAGAAAAAATAGTTTCCAATGAATTAATAATGGCTTGAGACTCAACACGCAGCAGCAATTTTCACCGCTGAGGTTGTTTCTTTTATAGTCACACTTGATTAGTATTTGAAATGTGGAGGAATTGCAATATGCATGGGTTTCAAAGTCCTTTACAGAATTTCATTTTTATCACTCAGAAAGAGAGAGAGAGTCAATGAAAAGGTAATAAGAAAAGCTCTATGGGATATTTTTATAGGAGTGTCAGAAGCCAGTAAGCTAACTACATGAAAGAACTCAGATTGTACAGACAGGGTTTGGAGCAGAAACACTTCAGAGACTTTATATCTAGTATTTTGACTTTTACATGTCCTTGGAGAAAAAAGTATGCTAGCTACAAAGCCAAATAAGGAGGGGAAAGGAACAAGCTATATGCTTAAGAATAATTACAGCTTCAATTTTTCCACAAACTAAATGTGAAGTTTCAAAGAAAAGTATAAGAGAAACTGGGCTGGTTTGGTGTGTCTAAGATATTGCCAAAAAAACAAAATTCCTATTTCTCTTGCTAACTCATCCCAGAGTTCTACAATATGAAAGTTAGTTTGGGCGGATTAATTGGTTGCTATCAAATCCTCCACACATCCATTTGCTCTTGTTTTGCCCTCGGTAAAGATGAAAAATATCTAACCATTATTTCTATAAGCCAAACCATCATAATTCAAATCTGCATCTGATTACTTGCCTAAAACTTAAGGTTAAAAAATCTCAAATATGTTAACTTCTTTTCAAGTCATCTTTATTATTCATTCTAACAAAAATATCAAAATATTATTATGACAATACAAGCATTTCTCAAAAAATACTTTCTTGAGCCAGTAGTGGTGGCACACACCTGTAATCCCAGTATTTGGGAGTCTGAGAAAGAAGGATTGAAGGTTTAAGGACAGCCTCAGCAATGTAGCAAGAGTCTCAGAAACACAGTGAGACCCTGTTTCAAAACCAAAGCATAGAAAGGGCTGGGAGTATAGCATAAAGATAGAATGTCCTTGGATTCAATTATCAGTAACACACACACACACACACACACACACACACACACACACACACACACACACACACACCATAAATGGAGGGGGGTCTAGGAGTAGAAAACAATGAATAATTCTATTGCCACTGTTAGCACTTAATATCATGCTGCACTTGTAACCTTATTTCAATATTTCCAAGGGTGGGTAGCCACCTTGGCTGAACCATACATTTCAAACAAAATGATAGTAAAAATCTGTAGATTGTGCCTTTGTAATGTAGGTAGCTGAATCCACTGCCCTGTAGCTTAACTGACCTGTAGTCACACTGGCGCTTGCTATTGCAATGATCTTCGCTTGCTTTTCTCGCTTTCCACATCCACCAAATCATTCTGAGAACCACTCGATACTCTTGAGTCCAGGCCAGCTTGATTTGAGTGAAGTTTCTTGGCTCTGTCTACATGGTGACTCTGAAATGACAAAGGCCAGAGTGATTGATTTTACAAGTAAATTATCAGTTCAAAATAAATGCTTCCCAGAGATGGAAAGATAGACGTCTGTCATATGGTAAATCATTTCTGTAAGTGTGAAAGAGAATATTCTGTATGTCAAAGTAAGTTATAAATTAGCGGTTTCTCAATATATTTTGATAATCTAAGTGTGGAATTTTAAGATACCCTAAGTGACCAGAAGAAGTGGTATTAGGCACAGAATATCATCTTCAAAGACTGTGTTACTGTGTTTTCTTTATGAATATTATAAGATCTCTTCATTTAGAATACTTTTACCCAGTTTTTATTTTTATATTTAAATAATCTGTCATTTTGTTATATATTACATAATTTTATACGTTCAATGAAGAGTAGGTATCATTTGTGTATTTTTGTACTTTTTAGATAAAAAGAATAACATCTACTCCATAATTATGCACATTTTTATCAGTGTTCTTCAAGTTTGACAAATTTCTATAGCCAATTTAAGAATAGTAATTTATCATAAAAATAAATTATTAAAGGCACAGTATCAATGGCTCCTACAAGTCTTCTCATATATAAGATGTCATAGTGTTTGACATTCTACTGACACACTTTATACTTCAAAAAAATCATCAGATAGGAACTCAAACTGAATATCCAGATAGGAAATAAAAACTCCCAAACTTTGATTCATTCACAAATCCGGACTAGAAGTTTATTAATTTGAATGTGATTACAAAATAATTGAAGGTTTATAGTCAAAATTAGACAATCAATTTTGGCCATCATACATAGCTATTTTGGTTCACTGAAACATAGCATAATGAACAACTTTCATCTAAAGTTCCCTCTATATATTATTATAGCATTAAATTTAATAAAGCTTGATTTTATAGACTCAAAGGCTTTTAAAGCTAGGAAAGGGTAAATATGAAAATTATAGTCCAATATAATTACATAATTCATCCATGCTAACAAAATGTAGTGTTGAGCCTCAGGGATTTGTTTCCTGGGCCTTAGTACAGTACTTTCTGCTATTCATGATTGATCTGCTCAGTTTCTCAATGCAGTGTTGCACATCCAAAGGTTGCACTAATAGCCATAGTTCAGGAGCCGTTTTAGCCCACCCACTGAGGTCACCATTTCAGACCAGCTTAACCATGTACACAGCACATGTTAAATGGAAATTATCAACAAGCAGAAAAAATTCCTTGGACTAGATGGGTCTAAAGGTGGACTTTGATGACCTCCTATACTCTCTGAAATGTGTACCTGGCTCCTCCTTAAACCTAACCTATGATGCCTCCTTAGCTTATCACTGCTACTCCCTAAACATAGCTCCTGACTGCCTTCCCCTAAACTCAACTTGTGACTACTTTGCCATATAATCTTTTTTTTATGATGTTTTATTTATAATCTTTTTTATGATGTTTTATTTAAACCTTTAATGAAAGAAAGGTGCTAGCTGCAGGAGGATAAGAGAATTGTTAACTAACTTCATCCCAACCACCCCACATATTACTACAAATATTATCATTTTCTCCAAATTATTGTATCTGATTCTGAATAATTTTCATGTAAGAAGACAATTTTTTGGTAGGTGCCTGAGCAGCTACTTTCATGTCAAGAATATGGAGCAAGAAGCATCTGCTAGAGTCCACTATACATGTCTGTGTCTTTTACAATTAATTTTGAAGTCCACTGCTACTGGAAATTTTGGTCTATTCATGCAGCTTCTTCTGGACAAAGAGGGGATGGATAGAAATGGAGGCTTAAAAAATGCTTGTGTGGTTGGTTTTGCTCATGCTTGTCCTTCCACAAAACCATGACAGTATAGTTGGAGTAGCCTTCTGGAGATTGAGCACAAGATGGAGCAGAATTAGGTTTCTTCAGCTGTATAAGTCAAGGAAACCAACAATCAGAGAAACCCTAGACACAGGGCTAGGGTTAAACCAGCCTAGGTCACCTGAAACCAACTCAGGCCAGCTAATTCTCACAGTCTCATGAACTATACAATTATGATTTGGGCTGTATGCCGTTAAGTGTTTCTTGTATTGCGTGGTGATTCATCTTACTAATTATCCACAGTATCCCAGTTTTAGTCCATGATCAAGTAGCTCTTTACCTTTTGGGCCTGTGCAAAGAATACATCATAGCCCAGAAATGAAGAAGGAGAAAAATAACAACAAAAAGAAAAAGGAGAGGAGGAAAAAGAAAAAGAAGGAGGAAGAAGAGGAGGAGGAAGAAGAGAAAGAGGAAGAGGAGGAAGAAACTGTCATTCTCTAGTCATATCTGAGGGCATGCCCCCAGTGGGCAAGACTTCCTACCAGGCTCCATCCCTTAAAGGTTCTCACCACCTTCCAGTAGCACCAAACTGAGGACCAAGACTTTAACATATGAGACTTTGGGGAACATTCCATATCCAAATTATAGCTCCCACCATATAGCTATGCACCATCTCTTCATGTGTGTGTGTATATATATATATATATATATATATGTGTGTGTGTGTGTGTGTGTGTGTGTGTGTGTGTGTATAGCAGAATCTCTTCGTGAATATATATGTAGATATAGATAAATAGGTATATATATATATATATATATATATATATATATCTCCACCATCTAGCTATGCACCATCTCTTCGTGTTGATATATATCTATATATATCTATATCTATATATATATCTATCTATCTATCTATCTATCTATATATATATATATATATATATTAATTACAGGGGATTGAACCCAGGGGAATTCTATGTCTGAGTTACAACCTCAGCCCTATGTTTTATTTTTTATTTTGGAGCAGGGTCTCACAAATTTGTAGAGGACCTCACTAAGTATCTGAGACTGGCTATGAATCTGTAATCTTCCTTTCTCAGCCTCTTAAATACTGGGATTACAAGCATACATGACCATACCCAGCTTAAAATCATCTTTATTTAAACAGATTTTTGAGATTCTCACTCCATGATTGTATTCTCTTCTACCCCATTCCCCAAATACAAATGGGCTTGCTTTTCCTAAGAAATTTACAAAGGACCTGTCTTGGCTAGTAGTGAAATATCATTCATATTTAAAACAACATGAAGTATCCCAGAGAATATATTTTTCTTTTTACTTTTTCAAAAAGCAATTTTTTCTAACTTAAAAACGAAATCTTCTCTGCTTATATAAATAACTGCTCTGCTTCAACTGAATGTACATTTTCACTTCAGAAAGTAAATTTAAGTGATATTTCAGAAGAAATTTCAAATGACATTTGGGAAGAAATCTCTTATTATCTAGTTTTCTTCCCAATAACTAAATTTGACTTAAAACAAGAACAATAGTAGTAATTCAGAGACTACACATTGCATGAAAATAAATAAGGATCAAAAACTAATCTTAACAAATATAGGCTTGCTCTGCACATTCAAACTGTCATCTGAAAAAAGAACGTGCTTCTATATGCAATGTGTCTTCATCCTATGTGTGGGGGAAGAGAGTATCTTTTGTTTGTTGTATGGTTTAATTACCATAAATAATTTAATAATTAGAAGATTATCAAGTAGTTTTATTTTTATATAACAATCTTAAGCATTTATTTTATTTTTTGTCATTTTATGATTTATTTCCTCTCCTTTGTATTTCCCTTTCTTTTTTCTTATTTTATTGATGCACTCTAACTTCACATAAGAATATGGATTATATTGACAATGGCGTACATTCACATACTACTTGGTATCCTTCCCCCCTTCTTCCTCTTCCCTCCTTCTCAAATCAATGAGTGTCCAGGTTAACCATGCTACATTCACACTTATATTTGAATGTAGCTCCTTCATTAATCGACCTCAGCCTTCTTTCTCCCCTACCCTTTCTTTCTAGCTTTGCTGCGGTTTCCCCTCCATTATCTGGAGTCCCTCTGGTATCCCCATTGTCCCCTAGTTTGGGCATATTAAAGAAAACATATGTCCCTTCTCTTGTTGTGCTTGTCTGATCTCACTTAACATAATGTTCTCTAGGTCTTCCATCTTCTTGCAAATGACAAATGGGATGGCTTCAAACCAAAAAGTTTCTGCTCATCAAAGGAAAACATCAAGAACCTAAATAGAAAGCCTACAGAATGGGAGAAGATCTTTACCACCCACCACTCTGATAGAGAGTTAATATCCAGAATATACAAGGAGTTCAAAACACTCTACACTAGCAAAACAAATAACCCAATCAAGAAATAGGCAACTGAATTGAATAGACACTCCACACAAGGAGAGATACAAATGGCCAATAGATACATGAAAAGATGTTCAACATCACTAGCCATCAGGGAGATGCAAATCAAATGTACACTGAGATTCCATCATTAGCCATCAGGGAGAAGTAAATCAAAACTATGCTGAGACTCCATCTAACCCCAATCAGAGTGGCAAGCATAAAGAAGTCAAATAATAGCAAATGCTGGCAAGGATGGGGGGAAAGAGGAACTCTTACATTGTTGGTGGGAATGTAAACTAGTTCACCTGCTATGGAGATCAGTGTGGAGATTCCTTAGAAAACTGGGAATGGATCTAGCTATACTACTCCTGGGTATCTTTCCAAAAGGGATGAAATCAGAGAACTATAGTAACATATGCATACCCATGTTCATAGCAGCGCAATTCGCAAAATCCAAAATATGGAGCCAATCTAGATCTCCATCAACAGATGAATGGATTGCAAAATTATGGGAAATATACACAATGGAATTCTACTCAGCAATAAAGAAGAACAGAATCATATCAAGTGGTTTAAAAAAAGAGAAAGAATCTAGTGAGCACATGTGATAGTACATGTAATATGTCTTCCAATGTGATTCTTTACATGTTTGTGTGTGTTCTATTTTGTTATATGATTGAATCACCATAAATAATATAGATTATTATTGAGTAGTTTACAAAGGAAGCACTAACAAATTTCTCACTGGGTAATATAAATATCTAACTTAATTTAGAATTTGTTGGGGGATGTTTTGAGGAAATCACTTAAAACAAGCAAGAAAGTAAAATGTAAAAAAAAATCTAATCTGATGATTTATAGTCTTCTTTACAGATAAAATTCCAAGGTTTTATTCAATTATACATTTATATTCACAAACTGTCTTCTTTGCCCAGAATTTTCTTCTTTATACCAATCGAAAGACAATGTTTTAGAACTTGTTCCACTTATGAGGTAGAATAAAAGAAATAAAATTTTAGGTAGAAAGGAGATCCATTGAGAAGGATCGAAAAATTATGGTTTTAAAACCTTAAGATTAGTTTAACAGAGCTCGGTTATTCTTAAAAATCTAGGCCTATACATTTAAATCATAATGGGTTGGCTCATTTAAATCATAATGAGGTAATTAAATCTGAACTTCTCCTTTTGTCAAAGTTCTGCTTGCCTCCAGAAATATTCTCAAATAAATCATACCTTTTGTGTGTGGGGAGGTATGGGGATCGAACCCAGGGGTATTCTACATCTGAGTTACACCCCCATCATGATTTTTTTATTCTTTATTTTGAAATAGTGTCTCACTAAATTGGGGTAAGCCTCACTAAGTAGCTGAGGCTGGCAGCAAACCCAGAACCTCATGTCTTAGTCTCCCAAGTACCGGAATTACAAGTGTGTGCCACCATGCCCAGCGAAAGTCACACATTTTGACAAAAGAGCCCTGCATCCGACAGCCCTAACTCTTGCCTCTGTTCCTGAGGAGTCCTGTCCTAAAATAAATTCTCAAATTTTGTGAACCAGAAAGGTTCAAAGAAGATCCCGCCATGCCGTATGCCCCTGGTCACCCCTCTCTAGAGGGCTCTTATTCTATAAAATGTATAGCTCTAAAGAGCTTTTTGCCATCTTGGGGCAATTTGGGCCATTTGGGAGCTAGTTTGTGGACACTGGGCAGTGTTTTGCAGCTCTGAACCAATTTGAGCAGTTTTGGAGGCAGCTCTGGGACAGCTTTTGCAGTTCTTGGTCTCTCTCCCTGGTCTGCTCTCATGCTCTGTAGATTAGATGGCCAGAATTTCCCCTGGCATGTATGTTTACTTTACTTGAATTAAAACCTCTGCTTTTATGTCTGAATTGGGGCATGTTGAAATTGTTTTTGCCACGGAAGCCAAGAACCCACAGAAGTTATCATGTTTCCTGTGACACCACCATATTTCAAAGATATTTTATTTATTTATTTATTTATTTATTTATTTATTTATTTATTTATTTTTGCTACTGGGAACTTAGCCCTGGAACATTTTGCCTCCAAGCTATGCCCTATCTCTTTTTTTTTTTTTATTGTTACTTTTATTTTGAACCAGGGTCTTTCTAAATTGCTGAGGCTGGCCTGGAATCTGCAATCCTCCCATTTCAGCCTCCCATGTACTGGGATTACAGGTGTGCACTACTGTGCCCAGCAAGGCATGCTGTTTGACACCTTTCCTGTATCCTGCAGTGTGTGCTCCCTGTTCCAAGTATCACCAGAAAATCAGAAATTTGAAAGAGTTTGACCCTGCCTTTTCCCCTTGAGTCAGGAGAAGTATCAATAGGCCCATGGGGAGTAAGATGCCTAGGGAAGAGGGGCAGAGAAAGAGGGCTGTTTGAGTGAGATACCTAGAGATCTTTCTCCACAGATTCACCAGGTCAAACAGCTCCTCTCATACCTAAATCCATTTACAAGGGCCAAGGAAGTTAGTGAGAGACCACAGTGCCGCCTTCTACTGTGACAGAATAAAACGGTATATTGAGCCAGGCATGGTAGCGCACACTTGTACTCCCAGTGCTTAGGAGGCTGAGACAGTAGGATTGCAGGTTCGCTGCCAGCCTTAGCTACTTAGTGAGGCCCTCTGTAACTTAGTGAAACCCTGTTTCAAAATAAAAAATAAAAAAAATTGGGCTGGGGGTGTAGCTTGGAGGTAGAATGCCCCTGGGTTCCATCCCCAGTACCACAAAAAAAAAAAAAAAAAAAAAAAAGGCAGGAAGAAAGGAATTGCCAGAGTCACCCCTCTTCAAACTCCAGGAAATCCATCTTGAAGAGAGAAGCTTCCTACTTAGGGGAGGGAGAGATAATTAAGTCTAGGTCTTAGACTTGAAACTCAGTTATCAGAGCCACCAGTGAAAGAACAGTGCTAGGCACAGCCCCATAAATCCCTTCCCCCAGGTCAGTACTTAAGCATAGAGTCCCTGGTACTGCCTCAGGCCAGGTGCTGTCTGCTCCTCCCACCATCTCCCCAACCTCAAGGGGCAGAGCAGGTATTCAACTCTCCTGCTGGGGAGCAGAGCTTGAAAGCCAGTGCAGGACTTTGGAGCCCAGGTTCAGGTCAAACATGAGGACACCCAGCACTTGAGAGAAAATGAAAGCACATAAGCATGCCCAAGATCCTCGCTCCTACACTGCCCCTGGCTTTCCAGGTGCAGAGCTGAGCACAAGCAGGGCAGACCTAATGTTTGGCAACATGGCTTCCAGCCTTGAAGTAGGCCTGGGGCAAACCCTCTCTCCTACTGAGTCCATGGAGGCTTTTCCAGTTATGTGACTCAGGTGCTACCCAGCTTAGCATCAGCCTTGATGGCCAAGGGAGTGTGTCTACCACTCAGCCTGCAACCACAGATACTAGACCAGGGCTCAGGATGGGGACTAGAACTGCCTCTGCACCAGGCAGAGACCTGCACCCCAGTGGAATGGACCTATGCTTCAGCGCTTATCACTGCCAGCTGTGGTGTGGACCTAATGCACCTCTAAGATTGCATAGGTCTCTGTGGTTGTAAGACTCAGGAAGGATCCAACTTGGTTTAAGCCCAGATGGCCTTGGAATGCCTTCACCAATGCTAACCCAATTTGGGGCAGCATAGTGTGGTATAAAAATCCTATTCACTATGGGTAGGAAAGGGTAGAAGGCACTTTGCCTGGAACACAGTCCTAGTATGACAAAACTTGTCACTGGCCAGATCTAGACCCTAACCCTGTTTGGATGGAACCTCAGAAGAGTCTCGGTGTTCTGATAAGACACATGGCCCAAGTCTATCAAACAGAAGTGGCTGGTTGCAGTGGTTTAGGCATGTGTCCACCTTAGTAAAAGGCACCCAATAACATCATGGGCCTTAGTCCTAACTGTTAGAGTTTAAATGATGCTGTGGACTTTTTTTCTTATTCAACTAAAGCTTGTTGAACAGAAAAATTAAATCTGATAGGCAGTTTGGTGCAGCCTTTAAAAAAATCTTTATTACAAAATCAGTAGGAAATAGAAGAGAAGAAAAACCAGGATTCTGGTACACATGCTGGAGAGCCTGAAAATGGTTCTCTGATCCACTCTGCATCCCTAGCCTTTAAAGAGATTTTGTATTGGTATCTTATTATCGGTGTTATTAATGCAATTGGCCATAACATTTCTTAGGCAGGTGATGCCTCTTTGTCTCTGCACAGTGCACTTACTAAGTGCAGGGTTCAATAGTCTACCTGGCCTTTGCCTCTATTATATTGGGCAGAATTGATTTCCCATCAACTATAGGTGCTTCAAAGCAGCACACAAAGTTTACCTTTCCTATACTCAGGCCAGATAACAGAGGAGAGGAGGTAAACAGAGGCACTGATTGCCTCTATATATTTTTAGGGCTAAAGGCTTTAATTGTCTCTAAGGCTTTTACTTTTAGAATGAAGGACAAGGGAGGAACTCTGCATTGTAGCAGCTACCATCCCTCTCTGCCTGAGTGCCTGCACAGCACCCAGGCTCTGACTACTTTTTACATTTTGGACATTAATACCAAAACATTTTTTCAATACTGGTACACTAACCCAGTGTTGTGCTGTTCTTGGTGGGCTTTGGGCTCAGTGAGTGACAGAGCTTGGCAGCTTTTGTTGGCACAGCATGACAAAGGCGGCTGGGCCAGTCCACTCAGAGTGACCCAGCCCAGAGTCAGGCAGAATCCTATAGCATCTGACCTTGAGATAGATATTAACTGTGGACAAAATAATGCTGGAAGTTATAGCCAGAACAATTCAGTAAGAAAAATAAATAAAAATAAATAAAGGGTATCCAAATTGGAAAAGAAGTTAAATTATCACAGTTTGTAGAAGACATGATCTTTTATAGAGAAAACCCAAATACTTCCCCTCAAATTATTAGAACCAATAAATGCATTCAGCAATGTTTTATAATACAAAATAAACACACAAAAATAAGGTGTTGCTATATTACAAGAGCAAATTACATCAAATAAATCAATGAAGCAGCTGGGCATGGTGGCGAAAGCTTGTAATCCCAGCATTCGGGAGGCTGAAACCAGAGGATCACTGTTCATAGACAGCTCAGCTACTTAGTGAGGCCCTCCGCAATTTAGTGAGACCCAGTTTCAAAATAAAGAATAAAAAATAGGGCAGGGGGTGTAGCTTGGAGGTTGAATGTCCCTGGATTCTACCCCCAGACCCACAAAGAGAAAGAGAGAGAGAGAGAGAGAGAGAGAGAGAGAGAGAGAGAGAGAGAGAGAGAGAGAGAAAGAAAATTTTAAAAAAGGGCAGGCAGGCGTGTGGTGGCACATGCTTGTAATCCCAGCATTCAGGAGGCTGAGACCAGAGGATCCTGGTTCACGAACAGCCTCAACTACTTAGTGAGGACCTATGGAACTTAGTGAGACCCTGTTTCAAAATAAAGAATAAAAATAGGGTAGGGGGTGTGGCTAGGAGGTCGAATGCCCCTGGATTCTACCCCCAGACCCTCAAAAATAAATAAAGGAAGAAAGGAAGGAAGGAAGGAAGGAAGGAAGGAAGGAAGGAAGGAAGGAAGGAAGGAAGGAAGGAAGGAAGAAAGAAAGAAAGAAAGAAAAAAGAAAGAAAGAAAGAAAGAAAGAAAATTTTAAGAAAGGGCGGGCAGGCGTGGTGGCACATGCTTGTAATCCCAGCATTCAGGAGGCTGAGACCAGAGGATCCTGGTTCACGAACAGCCTCAGCTACTTAGTGAGGACCTATGCAACTTAGTGAGACCCTGTTTCAAAATAAAGAATAAAAATAGGGTAGGGGGTGTGGCTCGGAGGTCAAATGCCCCTGGTTCCATCCCCAGGCAAGAAAGAAAGAAAAAAAGAAAAAAAGAAAGAAAGAAAGAAAGAAAGAAAGAAAGAAGAAAGAAAGGGAGAGAGGAAGGAAGGAAGGAAGAAAAAATAGAGCCGGGCGTGGTGATACACGCTTGTAATCCCAGCATTCGGGAGGCTGAGACCAGAGGAACATGGTTTGTGGACATCCTCAGCCTTAGTGAGACCCTTTGCAACTCAGTGAGACCTGGTTTCAAAATAAAGAATAAAAAATAGGGCAGGGGGTATAGCTTGGAGGTCAAATGACCCTGGGTTCCATCCTCAAACTTGCTAAATAAATAAATAAGTAAAATTTAAAAGGTGGGGGTGCAGCTTGGAGGTCAAATGCTCAGGGGTCCCATCCTCAGACCTGCAAAAAAAATTTTAAATTAAAAATAAACAATGAAGCAATCTGTTTACAATAGCTTAAAAAATAAATTAAGCACCTAGAAACAAACTTAACCAAAGTTGTGAAAAAATCTCTACAACAAAAATTATAAAACATTAATGAAAACTTGAAGAGGATACAAAAAGGTGGAGAGACCTTCTGATTTCATAGATTGGAAGATCTGATATTGTTAAAATGTCCATAACCCAAAACAATTTACAGTTTAATGAAATCTCTATCAAAATACCAGTGGCATCCAGGCATGGTGACATATGCTTGTAATCCCAGTACTTGGGAGTCTGAGATAGGAGGAATTCAGGTTCGCAGCCAGCCTGAGAAACTTGTGAGGCCCTCTGCAACTTACTGAGACCCTGTTTCAAGATAAAGACTAAAATAGAGCTGGAGGTGCAGCTCGGAGGTAGAATGCTCCTAGGTTCAATACCCAGTACTAGAAAAAAAAAAGACAGTGAAATTTTTACAAAATTATAAAAAGATAAATCTGAAATTTATATAAAATACACACATCCACATCCACACACTCCCCCACACAAACAAACCCAAAGAGCTAATTATACTATTTGACCTCGTATTATACTTTAAAGCTGTACTCATCAAATAGCATGGTAATGGCACAAAATCAGATACAGAATTGACCAGAGTAAAGCATCTAGAATTGAATTCACATATCTATGGCCAAGTGTTTTTTTTTAACAAAGGTTCTAAGAATATGCCTTAGAGAAATGACCTTTTTATCAATAAATAATGGTAGAAAATTATATATTCACATACAGAAGAATGAACTAGACCACTTTTTCTCACAAGTTCAACACCAGTTTTTTCACAAAGATCACCAACAAATGGCTTAAGTATTTAAGTGTAACTATAAAAGTACTAAAAGAACACATAGAGGAAATGTTTTAGGACATTGGAATGGACAAATATTTTTTGGATAAGATCCTAACAGCACAAAAAGCAAAGCAAACAGATTAATAGGGTAACAAGACTAAAAATATTTCTTCATGGCAAAGGAATAAAATCAAGAGTGAAGAGACAGCCAGGTGTGGTGGCACACACTTGTAATCCCAGCATTTGGGAGGTTGAGACAGGAGGATTGTAAGGCTCAAAGTCAGCCAGCCTCAGCTACTTAGTGAGGCCCTTTGCAACTCAATGAGACCCTATTCCAAAATAAAAGAATACAAAATAGGGCTTGGGTGTTGCTCAGATGTAGAATGCCCCTGGGTTTCATTCCCAGTACCGGAAAAAAAAAAAAAAAGGAGAGAGAGAGAGGGAGAGAGGGAGAGAGGGAGAGAGGGAGAGAGGGAGAGAGGGAGAGAGGGAGAGCGGGAGAGGGAGAGGGAGAGGGAGAGGGAAGACAATAAACATCATGGAAATAAACATCATGGAACAATATTTGTAATATATATGTCTCACAAGGGGTTGAAATCCAAGAAAATATAAGAAACTCTACAAAAACTCAATAGCAAAAAACAAAGAAACAACAACAAAAATAACTCAATTTTAAAATTGGCAATATTCCTAAGTAGACATTTCTCAAAAGCAGACATTCAAATGGTCATATAAAAAGGCTCAATATCATTGACCATCAGAGAAATGCATATAAAACACAATAAAATATCACCTCACTCCAGATAGAATGGTTAGTATCAAAAAGACTAAAGATAATGAGGACTGGAGAGGATGTGGAGAAAAGGGAACCCTTGTACACTGTTGGTAGGGATGTCAATTAGAAGAGCCATTGTGGAGTAAGTATGGACATTCTTCAAAAAGTTAAAAATAGAATCTCCATATGATTCAGCAGTCCCACCACTGGGTAGATATACAAAGAAAACGAATTCAGTGTGTTAAATGACACCTGTGCTCCCTGTTCACTGTAGTCCTATTCATAATAACTATAAAATGGGAACAGCCCAAGTATCCATCAACTGATGAATGAATAAAGAAAACGTGATAGATAATCCACGATGGAACACTATTCAGCCCTAAAAAGAATGAAATCCAGTCAGTGCAGCAACATAAATGGAAGTGGAGACAATAATGCTAAGAGAAACGTCAGATGTGGAAAGGCAAGTATTGCATGATCTCTTGCATATGTAGAATCTAAAAACCTGATCTCCCAGAAGTTGAGAAAAGAAAGGTAGTTACTAGACTAAGTTACAGTTAGACAGAAGTAGGAAGTTCTGGTGTGTAATTGTGTAATATGGTGACTATGAACAATGATAATGCATTGCACATTTCAAAAAACTAGAAAAGAGAATTTTTAAAGTCTCCACCATGAAGAAATTATATATGTTTGAGGAGATAAATATGTTTAACCTGATTTAAACATTACACAAATTTTATATGCATTGATTATTACGTGGTACCCCATTAATGTGCACACCTTCTATGATTTTATGTATCAGCTAAAACTAAAAAAATTTAAAAATTAAACTAAAAATTAAAAATAAAGATGCCTATATCTAGTTCCTTGGTTGCTACTGTTGGTAGGAATGTAAATTAGAATAGCCATTGTGGTATAAGTATGGATGTTCATCAAAAAGTATACCCTACCAACAGTGTGGGGATGACAACCCTGTATCTCAGTGCTTCAAGAACAATTTCTTTCTCCTGGACCTACTGAGACTATATCCAATAAAAACTATTTCTTCCAGAATTAGAATGAGAAATCCTATCGCATATCGTATATCAAAGCTCTTACTATGTTCTCTTGGACAGAAATCCTTCATTTACTAGTAAGGCTATTTTAAATATTCACTTTCTAAGTCATATTTCAATAACATATTTTGTATTAAAGTAAAAGATTAGGTGGGCATGATGACGCATGCCTGAAATCCCAGTACTTGGGGGGCTGAGTCAGGAGAATCTCTGTGAGGTGTGAGGCCAGCCTCTGTAACTTAGACTCTTGGCAACCTATGGAGACTTCGCTTCAAAGCAAAAAATTTAAAAGGGACTAGGAGTGTAGGTCAGAGGCAGAATGCCCTCTGGGTTTAATCCCCAGTGCCACAGTAAATAAACAAACAAACAAACAAATAAATACACCCTGGGGAGTGGGCAATTTGATTAACAGAAGTTTTGATATTCTGCTTTGACATTGATTTGACCACCCTCTTGGAAAAAATCAAATCCTTTGCTCATGGATACAGGAAGGACTTAATGTAATTGTACAACTGTTTGATTAAAAAGAGTTTAAGAAATGTTGTCTGTAATACTCTGCAGAGACTTTATAACCTCCCATCAAGCCCAATTAATTATCTTTCTTGCTACTCCAATGTTCTACAAATTTATCCAAAAAAAGGAGTGGGCATGAAGGGTTGCTTAGTCAAAATATTTTTATTTTAAAATGGACATCAATAGATAACATCTATACAATTGTTGTTCTTAAGGGGCTAAGAAACTCTGCTGCCTTCAAAGATGCTAGCCCCATCCCTCCAGATATTGGACAAGCACGCAAAAGTGTTTGCTATTTAGAGATAATAGTGGCAAATGCCTCCCCTGTACAGCACGAAGGTCAGCTGACTTTACATGTTAATGTTATAAGCACTGAAGTAGTTATTTATGCAAAGATTCCTTATTTTGCCTTCCTGCAAATTTAAAAGTAACTAATTTGCATAGTTATTGTCATAACTTTAATAGCTCCTGTTTTAATGGGAAAATCGTAACTTTCAGATTCCGTGAGGGTAATCTATGGGCAAAGGGCAGGGAAATAATCTTATTTTGAATTGCAAAGATAAGAATTACAATGGAATAAACTATGTGACACACTTTGTGGTTAGATTAGTTTTAGGTGAAATTACTTTTGAATTAGGGGTATATGAGAAACATTTGAATAGTGTCCAGCAGAGCAGGGCTTACTGCAGATGGCAGATGGGAGCTACAGTGTGCTATGTAATAGGTCTGCAACTGGGCAAACGATTCAAAATTCATTTCTTAGAAGTTACATTTTAAATCATCTTCACCTTCTGTATATTAAAACATTGGTTTTCACCCAGAGATTGAAACATACATCCTGGCAACCTGGTTTAAAACTTTGAGGTTTAGGGTATGTTTCTTTCCAGATCCTCCATTTTCATAATATTAAAAGTGATATTGATAACTTCATAAATGTTTCTAGGATTGTTTGAACTTTTTCTTTTATCAACACTCCCTACCTCTTCCCCAAGTCCTCTGGCAGGATTCTACTGATATCCCTCCTCATTTGACTGAAGCTTTGTCTTTCAGTTTCTTTGCAGTTGTTCACATTGAGAGAAAACATACAACCCTTCACTTTCTGAGACTGGCTAATCTCAGTAACGATGCACTAATAAAAATGTATTTAAGCTGGGATGGTGGCGCACGCTTGTAATCCCTGCGCTTAGGAGGCAGAGACGGGAGGATCACGCAGGTTCGAAGCCAGCCTTGCTGGCTTAAGAGACCCTGTTTCCGAATAAAAATATAAAATAGGTCTGGTAGTGTAGCCTGGAGGTAGAAGGGTTTCCAGGAACCCCAGTACCACACACACACACACACAAAAATTATCTAAATATAGTATAAATATCAAAAAAGTATTTGACCTTAAAATTTTTCCTTTTGTTCTTTGAGCTAGACTAGACACAATTTTGAAAAGCATGCCTCATCTTACTATTTCTTTGAGCATTCACATTATATGAAATATGAAAAAGCATTTTTGCCATTAAAGTCTTGGTAAATATGAAAAACACATCTGGGCATGGTGGCACATGCTCATAATCCTAGCGATTCTGGAGACTACGGCAGAAGGATCAAAAGTTCAAGGCTAGCCCTGACAACTTAGCAAGATCTTGTCTCAAAATAAAATAATAAGACCTGGGGAGATAGCTCAGTGGTAGGTCATTTACCTAGCATGCCCCAGGCACGTGAATTAATCCCAGTACCACCAAAAATATAGATGATTGATAGAGAGATGGTGTTGTGAACAACAGTTCAATGAGGTCCTTGATGTCTATCTTTCATATCCTCATAGCAACTTAATCTGGAAACAATTGTCTGAACCCTTTCTCATAAGGACAGCTCTTCTGATTTCTTCTGATTTATGAACCCCATGTCCAATCCCTTTTTAATTTTCTTCATATTTTTTATTTTACATTTTAAACTAATTTTCCCTTTAGTACTGGGGATTGAAGTCAGGGGAATTCTACCTTTGAGATATGCCCCCAGTCCTAGTTATATATTATTTTGAAACACAATCTAAGTTACTGAGGTTCTCACAAAGTTGCAGAAGCTGACTCAAATCTGCAGTCCTTCTGTCTCAGACTCCCAAGTACTAGGATTACAGGCATATGCCGCCATGCTCAGCTTAAATTAAACTCATTTTTTATTTTATTTTATTGTTGCACTATAGTCTCACATCATAATGTGGATCATGTTGACAATGGAATATATTCACACAGTACTTGGTGCCCCCCCTTCCACTTTTCCCTCCCTCCCAAAACTGGGTGTCCAGGTTAAAAATGTTATATTCACATGCATACACGAATTTAAATATAGCTTTTTCATTGATTAACCTCAGCCTTCTTCCTCCCTAACCCTCCTTTCTGGCTTTGCTGCGGTTTCCCCTCCATTATCTGGAGCCCCTTTGGAAACTAAATACATTTTAATACACTAAAACGCAATAATCATACATATTCGTGAGGCAACATTTATACACATTTATACATCGTGTAATATTTAAAACATCATGAGACACCACCAACCAGAACCTTTCCTAAACTTCTAAGTCCTGAGTGTGACCCCTCATCTCCAGGATCCTCCCTGCCTTGCTCATAATACCCTACTCTTCAGCTCCTATATTACTCATCACATTTCCCAGTATGATATCAAAGAATTCCATGTTTAGACTGCCTCTTAACTGTTTTTTCTTTTAACCTAAATATAATCAGAACTTGGATTCTATTGTCTCTAAGAATTTCTTCACCCTTAAGATCTAAGCTCTAAATCTCTTCTGTGTTCACATATACTGCTCCCAACACTGCTCTTCCCGCTCTTCCCTCAGTCCACTTGGGCCTTTCATGCTTCCTTTTGGCCCACACATCCCTCACCAGGGGTCCATGAACCTGCATGACACCAGCATCTTACTATGGTTACAGGTCCTCACTTCCATTCTACTCTCTTTGGCAGTCCCTAGAAATTGATCTCCTCTCAGCTCCATTCTCCCCCAAAAGGCTTGTAAATTCATGTTATCATGCTGTTCAGTTATCTGAGGTCTGCTTCAGTTCCTTGTAACATATCTGAGAAGAGACTTCAATCCTTTTATTCTCTGATCATAATTGCAATCTGGCTTTCCTCAATCTTAGAAAGTTACTTGGCCTGTTCATCCGTTGAGATGGTAGCCATCTGAAATCAGTTCCCAAAGCTTGCCTTCTCTTCCCTTTGAAAGATGCTTGATCTCTTACCTGTCTCACTGACATACTAAGTGGCCTGTCCTCTTTCTACAGTGCTTCTTTTTTCTTTTCCTTTTTTTTTTTTTTTTTTTTTTGGTGGTATTGGGGTTCCTGGAAGCCCTTCTACCTCCCAGCTACACTACACTCCCTCCCAGACATATTTTATTTTTGGAAACAGGGTCTCTTAAGCCAGCGCGGCTGGCTTCGAACCTGCGCCATCCTCCTGTCTCCGCCTCCCAAGTGCGGGGATTACAAGTGTGCACCACCACACCCGACTTCCTTTTTCTGCAAGTGACAAGTGACCCTTCCTTTCCTCCTCTCGCCTGGGTTTATTTAGCTTTTTTTTTTTTTTTTTTTTAATTCTCTAATGCTTTGGATCTCTTTGCATTGCTGAGTTCTTTCTTGCCCCAGCTTTAATCAAGGTCAGCTATCCTCAATGCTCCTTTTCCTCTCTTCCATTCTTCTGGGTATTCGTTACTGAGTAGAATCTGGTTTCTGTTCCTACAACTTGACTAGCAGTACTTTAACCAACAGCTATAGAGCCATTAGTTCATAAATCCCAGGGTCTTTCCACAGACTCCATGGTTTCTAAGCTCTCTGCTGCACATAACTGTTAAGTACCTCATCATTTCCAAAGACATTTCCCCTTTAGTCTCTAGTCACACTTTCCTATTTTTTTTTTGTTTCTTGTGTACTAATCTCTTTTCTAACAGCTTGTAAATCAGTGATCTCAAAACCATCTTGGTTATATGTTCTTAATCAAAAATGTTAAGTATAAACCATAAATGTGATGCATATGCGTACATAAAATTATATACATGTTTTCTAAAAATCAAGGTAGTTATGTATATTTTCTGTGCACTGTAAAAAAAAGCTCAAACTGAAACTTTAAAAGCTTAAAGTTGAAATAAAATATTTTAAGTGCATTTCTTATTTACTTAATAAGTTAGTGAATTCCTATCACTTTATGTCTCAGTATTATGTATAATTACAATGTACCCATAAAGTATAAAAGTATATTGAGAAAATTACTGAATAGTTTCATCTTTAAATCTTTATTTAATATTTTATTATACAGCAGTTCAAATTCTTTGCTTCGGAATTCATTTGATGTGTAGACTGAGCTTTAATGGCAATCACTGCTAAAAATGAGCCCTCACAGAAATGCATGGATCTAGACAGGAAAGTTTCTTGTTAATTATGAGTATGAACATATTTGCTAATTTTGCAAAGATAAGGTTGAAGCTGGCTGGTAACAGACTGGAGTATAATTCAGTAGTTGAAAGTTTGCCTAGCATGTACAAAACTCTAGATTTAATCCCCAGCACTTAAAAAAAATGTAAGCAAATTCTTATCTTCCCTATGTCATACTTTCTAAAAACTAAGCAGATTTAAGTTGATAACTTATTATCCAATATCTTTTTGTATATGTGGTGCTGGGGATTGACCTCAGAAGCATTCTACCCTCTGAGCTACAACCCAAGCCTATTTTATTTTTTTATTTGGAAACAGGGTTTCACTAAGTTGCTGAGGGCCTTGATAAATTGGTAAAACTGGCCACTAATCTATGATCTTTCTGTCTCAAGCCTCCCAAGTACTCCCAAGTAGGTGCTACCAGGTCCAGTTTATTCAATATCTTAATTATCAATTTTAAGAGCCACTGTAATTCTTTAGAAAATTTTATGAATTTCTAGAACTTTCATTTCCACACTTTGATATTTGCAAGAAAACAGTTTGCACCATTTCAGTAATGAAATACATAAGATAAAAAATATTTCAAAATGATTCATCCTCAATATGTTCTATAGGATGGTTCTTTTACTATAGTTATTTTTCATCTTTTAATTAAATAACCAGCTTAATTGTGTACATGTGTGTTCCCGACTACTGACAGACATTTATCACAGATTAGGTAAGCAAATTTGTGAAATAAATCTTAATGTCAATACTTTCTTAATTTTGGAAAAAGTGTTTTGTTGTGAGGTAAACAGCAAATCTTTAAAATGGTGCAAGAAAAAGTGCTCTACTCATTTCCTATGTCGTGAAGGATCATAAGGACCTCATTATGCTTTATATCTTTGTTTATATAAATTAACTATATTCAGAATCCTGTGCAGAGTTTTGTCAACTTCTGAAGACAACTTATTTGCTGCTTTAACTCTTTATAATAAAACAAGGTAGATTTATCATTTTGGTCTTCCTGTAGGATCACTTGATAAAATTCTAGATAATACAGCTGCTCTACCAGTGTTTGTATTTACTTTTTATATCCATAAAACAATGCTTTCACTAAAGAAGTCATTAAGGGGTAAAATAATGGCTTAATGTGTAAAAAGTACTTCTTTATGCATTTCATTATTGAAACACAGCCTAGCAAATATAATGAACATATATGTCAGGGGAAAACTGAGCCCTCATGCCATTTATAGAATAATATAGCAATAGATGTATATCCATGCTCATAGCCGCACAATTAACAATAGCCAAATCATGGAACCAGCCTAAGTATTCATCAAGAGATGAATGAATCACAAAATTGTGGAATATACACACAATGGAATTTTACTCAGCCATAAAGAAGAACAAAATTATGTCATTTGTAAGAAAATGGATGGAACTTGAAGATATTATGCTAAGTGAGATTGGCCAGCCTCAGAAAGCAAATAGCTGTTATGTTTTCTTTCATGGATAGAAATGAGAGAGAAACTGGGAAACAAAGATAGGATAATAGTAGTGATAGAGAGAGTTTAGGAGGTGTAGGAGGAGGCATAGAGACATAATGAGTGACTGTATAAATAATATTATTTATGTTTATATATAGATAGATATATAATTACCAATGCCAATCTCAATGACATGTACAAGGAAGGGGAGGCCGAGGAGTGGGATCCAAAGGGAAACACACCAAGTGCTGTGTGCATATGTATTCCTATCACTTTATACCTCATGGTGATACATAAGTACAATGCACCAATAAAGTATATATAAAAAAATTCTCCTTACTGAGTTATTTGTTCATACAAATAATCATGGCTAACACTTATTTCATGCTAAGTTGTAGGCATTATTCTAAGCTTCTTACATCCATTAGCATACTAAAATCTTAGGCATTTTTAAGAATCTTCCAAGAGCATTTTCAAAAAATTAATTGTTTTAATTTGTCATCTTATTGCTTCTTTTTTATTATTTTAGTTTTTTTTTTTTCAGGAAGAAGCAGTATACTTAATAATATCTTTTTCTTTATCAATATTAAAACTACTCAGAAAAGTTACATTAATTTTAGTGAGTCTTAAATGTAATGGCACACTGGATTGAGCATAACAATTTTAAACAGTACTGGAAAATTATAGGCAATTATCTTCATATTCTTACTGCTTGGTTTTAAAATATGTTGTTAATTATGATAGCTTCATTTTCTCAGTGTGTAAAATACAGAATACAGAATAAAATATGGTGAAGTTCATTGCCATTTAAAGTGTTTGTAAATCTTCATTTTCATCTTTTTATGGTTTTGGATTTTTGGCTGACATCTTGATGGGCATGATTAGTTCCTTTTTATCCTCCTAATATGACTGATGGAGAACTATATTAGAAATGTGAAAAGTGACAGTTCTATTTCTTAAAAATCGGCTTTCTTTTGCTTACATTATAAGTACAATATTATAACAAGTAGGTTTACTGTGGTGTGCAATACTTTCATAAAACTGTGCAAAAATACAACCCCAATAATTGATATAAATTCAACGTACCTATGCAGCTGTTGTCCAGTTCTGGAAATAGAATATGAATTGCCTCAGTATCTCTCTCATGCTTCAATGCAGCTGCACTTAGGATGACTTTTTAAAAATTCTAAGCAATGCAACTGCTCCATCAGTGGTTGTATTCAACCACCATACTGACACCTAATACATAGCTTAGTTTTCATTCCTGCCTGACAACTTTATATACTTTTAATCATATAGTATATCCTGTTTTGTATCTGACTTCTTTCTTTATATCCATGACATACAGAATATTCCACTATATGAATAAACCAAAATGTATTTTTTTATTCTACTCTTCTGCGGAAGAACATTGATATCACTTACAAATTTTAGCTATTACAAATAATGCTGTTATGAATATTTCTGTACATGTCTTTTTTGCACAGTTATATTTTGTATACATAGGCATAAATTTCTGTAGGCATGCAATTGCTGAGTGTGTTTCTGCCCAAATTTAGTAGATTATTTAAAATGGTTTCTCAAAATAAAAGTAGTTCTTCCATATCTTTTTATAATTTTTTTTAAAAGAGTCTCTTAAGCCAGCATGGCTGGCTTCGAACCTGCGCGATCCTCCTGTCTCTGCCTCCAAAGCGCAGAGATTACAAGCATGCGCCACCACACTCGGCTGGTTTCTCCATATTTTTTATAAAACTTGGTCCTGTTTGTGTATTTTAAAATTCTAGTAATTCTGATGGGCTGGTATTCTCTCATTGTGATTTTAATTTGCATCTCCCTGATAACTGAAAAGAGTAAATAGTTTTGCAACATCACAATATCACTGGAAATACTTACTGTGAATATCTCTTTTGTGAGGTAACAGTTTTAGTGTTTTGCATATTTTATCGTCTGTCTTTCTGTTATTGGTTGGAAGAGTTTTTTTTTTATAAATTTTGAATACGAATCCTTTTTAGTACCCCTTGTCTATTTGCAAGTTTCCTCTAAATCTTACCTTTTCATTGTCTTAATGATGTCTCTAATACTATGATCTTTAATTCACAGTTTGTTTACAATAATTTTTTAAATACTTATCCTTTTTAGGTTTAGTTTTGTTTAAACCAGAACATATACTTTTCTAATAACTTAGCTGGGCTCAGTTAATTCATAATAAAACATAATCCCCTGGAATCAAGGGTACCACTATTGCTCCCTCAAGTGAGGTTTCAGTTTTAAAGACAGTGTCTTCCAATGAAAACAAAATGAAGTAACCAGAATGATATAACCAATTTAGGTTAATGACGATTGCCCATAGCTGCTAACTTTACCAAAAAGAAACAACCAGGCATTTTGTAACCTTTGCCAAAAATAAACAAGCACCTGCTACAGAGTAGTCTTCCTAAATATTCAAATCTGAATCTATCAATTATAAAGACATAACTTTCAATTTGCAAGAAAACATGATAGAATAACATCTTGAGAGGATGCCCATTCACAGGCAAACAATCCTAAAATATATGATATCTAGAACAAAGAATATGTAGAACATGTGGTCACCAGAACAGAAACTGATATAAAGAAATCACCTCACACTTATATTCCCAGCGTTCGAGAGGCTGAGACCAGAGGAAGATCATGGTTCGAGGACAGCCTCAGCTACTTAGTGAGGCCCTATTTAAAAAAATTTTAAAAAGAGACTAAAAAATAGAGCTGGGAGTGTAAGCTCAAAGGTACAATGTCCCTGGATTTCATCCACAGTAACACACACACACACACACACACACACACACACACACACACACACATCATCATCATCATCATCATCATCATCATCATCATCATTATCATCATCATCTGGGAAGTGCAAGGAATCTGGGGATTAATGCTTGAGGAACAGCAAAGGGAGCTAAAAGATAATCAGTTAATTCAATCTAATCTATGACTATCATAGATTCCCAAAGTCAGCAAATCTGCCCCTTTACCCCAGAGGGACACTGGAAAGAGCCAGGGGCGGGGTTGATAGTAGCCTAGGGTGAAGGGGGGCATCTAACAAACAACAAGGGATCTGTTGCAGTACCCAGGAGGATTCTGAATAGTATATTTTTTTTCTGGAAGAGAAGGCAGTAAGGTAATAAGACTAAGGAATCTATGTTATAGGTAACTGGCAATTCCACTCCTATTCACTTGTAACCATAGGAATGCAAAACTCATGCTGTGGCAAACTCTGAAGAACAAATTCAGTTTCTGCAACATATTAAAGAAAAAAAGATGGGAGTAAATCTATAGATTGAAAGAGACCTAAAGACATATTAGTCAACTGCCAAGTCTGAACACTATTAAGATCCTGAGTCAAACCATAAGAAAACATTTGGGACAAACCAGGCAAATCTTCAGCTGATTCAGTTGATGAGGACTTGGAGTGTTGCTGATGCTTTTGGGTGTGACAACACATTGTTCATTTCTAAGTATGGAAACCCTTAAGAGTTATCTACTGCAGAATTTGCTATTGAAGCTTAAAAAAAAGATGTCTGCTTGTTTCCTGCCTCTCACCCAATAAGTGTGGATGAAGAATATGGAATATCGATGAAACCATATTCAGTTGATGGTGAATCAGGAGATGAGTGTTTGGAGGGTCATCATGCTGTTCTTTCTACTTTTTGTGTATGCATGAAACCTCCCATAATAAACAGCTAAAGATTAGTTTAGGCTAAGACTTGATTAAGACAATAATATACTTATGTACAATATGAAGAAATATGGAGACGTTTCTGAATTCCAGAAAATACTGTATAGTTTCTTAAATCTTAAGGTCGAAGTTGACAATCAGTACAAGGTTAGGAGGATACTGCTGGATCACCTGTGGTCTCAGGAGGAAAACTTCAGAAACAACTCTATTCTCCAGAATCTGCAAAAGAGATACTGTGGGTCAGACAGATCAGCAAGGATAGGCAGAGACTGTGTCAGAAAAGCCCAGTTCCAGGGGAGGAGAATCTGGTGTATCTACTGCCAAAGGCAGAAGGTGCTATAAGGCTGAAGAAAAAGCAAACAGGTCCAGGATTGTACAGTATAATTTATTAGGAACTAAGAAGTGCATCTGAGGTGACAATAAGACTGGAAGAGACTTGAACTCCAAGAAAAGAGGAAGGAGTTTATATACTAGGCTAGAGAGAGGTGGGCTGCAGCCACAGAATGGACCTGGATTTCCTCTAAAACTAGCAACATAGCCTCTAGCAGTTAAGAAGAAGCAGTTGGGGCATCGGCGGCCAGTACACAATGCTCAGCTTACTCTCTTAACAACTTCATCATATAGGGTTTGGAAGGTATGTCAGGGTCACCCTGAGGTCAAAATGATAGTTATGACCAAGATGGCTAGAGCCATGTCAAGCTGGATTCCCTACACCATGCTACCAAATCTATTTGAAATAAGCATATTTGTCTTGAAAGAAAACATTTGTTGGTGTTTTTTTTTTTTTGTAGTAACATCAGATTTTCTTTGACGTTCATATTGGATATAAAGAGAGCAATGCCTTTAGTGAAACCAAAATCCATGGCTAGCAGATGCTCTAAATACACAATGATTATTTTTGCTTAACAATGATTGTTCATTAGTGAAGTTCTTCAAGTATATATAGAACAAAAATATTCTTTAATAGTCTCACTATGCTGAAAATATGGTTGTTGTTTTCAATTATTATCTTTATAAATGAAATAAATTTTTGCATTCTTATTACTTATTTAAGAAAAGCTGGTAGATTACTTTCCAAATATGAGTGATAAGTTTGCAATTTACAGCTTTTAAACATAAGATATGTGGAAGCCAGGCATGGTTACACATGCCTGTAATCCTAGTACTTGGGAGGCTGAGATAGGAGGATCGCAGGATCGCAGGTTCAAGTCCAGCCTCACAACCTAGAGAGATCCTGTTTCAAAATGAAAAAAATAAAAAAGGTTAAGGGTGTGTGGCATGTGTAGCTCAGAGGTAGAAAGTTCCTGCATTCAGTCTCATATAATATATATAACATACCTGGAAGAACAAGCAGACACTTTTGAAATCAGTAGCTCTGGGTTGGGTTCCAAAACCAAGACCTACCTACCATGAATACTGAGAGCCTCAGAAAAATCAAAATAATTCTGCCAGGCAGCGTTCTGAATCTAAGCATCAGTGGTTGAGAAAACTCTCCTTATACTAGGGAATGTTTACTTGTTCTGGGATGCAAAGTATGACGATTAATTATGACTCACGATTAACAACGGTGAGTGGTTCTCCTTGGGAATGAATGCCAGAGAAATCAGCTCATATGAACTTGTTTTGAAGATTCTCATCCACTAATCCTCAAAGTATTCATTAAACTGCTACATTCTTTTAAAGAAAATCTTTGGTAAATCCAGTGAAGGATTCCAGGAAATGCCATCCCTAAATATGACACTGGTGTGCTGATGACTTTGTGCTCTGGGCACTGGGGATCGGTGATACGAACAGAGGTTTTCTCTGAGTTTCTTTATCTGCCTAAAGATGGATGCTCCATCAGTTTTCATAAATCCCCTTCCAAAGATTTTTATCAACCAGGAAAGACTGAGGAAAACAGGAGAGGGGAGGAGGTTGACTGTGTCCTACAGACTATCAACTAGTCTTCTGAGGTGGAGGGAGTGCTATGGCTCTGAGATAACTGTGGTTACCTAAGGGAGATTTTACCTATGTAACAGAACAGACTTCATTAGCCATACGCTTCCTCCCTCAAGCTCTTATAACTTGTGCAGTCCCACCCAGGGACTTCAGAACCTTAGTTCTTCCTGCAGCTCAGGACGCTCTATACAACTCAATAATCAGACCCATCTTTAAGTCTCCAATTTGGTGGGATGCCTGTACACAAGTATGTAAATGAATGTTTTTCCATATTGATGTGTTTTACATCAATTTAATTTGTTGCTTATCCAAGGAACCTAGAAGGGTAGAGGAATGTGTCTTTTTTTCCTCTCACATATGCCAGTTGTAAGATCTGGACTATTTGTGAGAACTTGTTGGCCACTACATCTCCAGTTTTCCAGAATGGCCCATGTCTCCATCTACCCTGACTCTGGGACTCAGGTGATAAAAGGGAGTTAAAGATAGAAGGATTGTAGGTCCAGTTATCTTTTTTACCTTTATCTGAAATTCCCATTTGATAAGAACCAAAAAAATTCAGACATGTCATTTCTCTTTTGGTGTATTAACTATTCATATATAAAGTTATGTACTGAGAGAACATTAAGTTTATATTACTTGTGTATTAAATGGAGACAGAATTAATATGAAACCTAGTTCACACAAACATATGCACATATACATACCATCTGAAAGTCTAAAGAAAATGCTCCAATTAACTCCCATATTTATTTTGGAGAGGGAAATAATTCAATAAGGTAGAGAGTAAAATTGATAATAAGGGATACTGAAGAGCTGAGTATTTACTGATACTGGGGTTTATAACAGCAAGATCTAGTCGCAGTCACAAAACCATTTTAAATATGTTAAACTCTCACTGGGCATGGTGGCACATGCTTGTAATCCCAGCATTTGGGAGGCCGAGACAGGAGGATCGCCGTTCAAGGACAGCCTCAGCTACTACTTAGTGAGGCCCTTTACAACTCACTGAGATCCCATTTCAAAATAAAGAATAAAAAATAGGGCTGGAGGTGTCGCTCAGAGGTAGAATGCCTCTGGGTTCCATACCCAGTACCAATAAATAAAGAAATAAAGAAATAAAGATGTTAAAATTTCTATGTAAGTCCATGATCTGTCATTATCATTTTCCAAGGTGAAGCTCAGCTGACACAGAAGATGCAAGGTCCAAAGCTAACAAATTAAACAAGTTAAAAGAATAAAATGATATTCCCACCCACAAAGCAAACCAGAGTCTAGGCTAAAGACCCATTGTTTTCAGGCCTGTGCTTGGCTTGCTTTCATTATTTGTAATTTTATTAATTTTCTGCATTTTTCTATATCCTAATGTAGTCTGAGTGGAGCGCCCCACTGCCATTTTTTTTTACAAAAGATAACCTTAGTTTATGAAAACTAGGAAAGGATGAATAAGGAAATCTGAATGGCCAAAAAAATAAAGGAAAAATATTTGTCAGCATTTGTTTTACAGGTCAGATAAAAGGTAAAACAATAGAAGAAAACATAAAAACTTGTAAACTAATCATAATTATTGGTTATTAACTGAACGTTGTTTATTTTATTTTCTTCCTGTTGTGTTTGATTTTAATTTTGATTCCATGCTTAGGTTGTAAACAAATAATTTAAAAATACCCTGGAGGTTGGCTTGTGTTTTGGTAGTAACTCTATATGACCAGCAGATGGCAGTCTTCCCTGGCTCTTGGTAGCCACCTTCCAGTGTCTCGCTATTCACTGCCAACAAAGCAGTAACGTTATAGCTATACAGTCAGTTTGAATTTGGGAAATCTGCCAGGGCTCTGTGGCTTTGGGATTAAATGTCTCTCATTTGAAAAGAGATTTCCATGGGCAGAGGGTTTTTTTTTTTTTCAGTTGCACATATATCTTCAGGACAAAGGCTATTTACATAAACTCCAGGCTTCAGTTGAGCCGCTCAGAATCACAGTTGGCACCTTCTCTTGATGTCGAGGACTCCAAGAGGCTGGTAAATGCACTAGTGAGTGTTGCAGAGCATCGCGTTACTTAAAGCAGAGCCAAGTAAAAAGTACTCAAATGCCACCCATATCTCAAGTGCGCTTATCAAATCTGAACTCCTAGAATATTTACTTAAAACATTTTCGTTTTCTTGGCAAAGAGCTATGTAAATACATTTAATTTTACCTTTTTTTTTCCTACATGTGTTTCTGAGACATCTGACTAATGTGTTAAAGTTTGAGGATTTTACTCTCTACCTACATGAGCACAGATATATCACAAACTAATTCAGAAGGAAAAAAAGATTAATTAACACAATGATCAGTGACATTTGCATTCAGGAATTACAAGCAACTGAAAATTTATCAACTCTTTTTATTGCTAAAGAGAATGTTAATGCATTTCCTAACCATTTTAAAAATTTATTTGTATCTCTAACAAATTCATACCACTGACATGGACAGTATTAGTGAAGTACTTTTTCTTTTTTTATTTTATTGGTGCACTACAGACTCACATCATAATAGGGACCGTGTTGACAATGGCATACATTCACACAGTACTTGGCGCCCTCCTCTGCTGCCCCTTTTCCCTCCCTTCCAATACTGAGTGTCCAGGTTAACAATGTTATATTCATAAGGATACACATATTTGAATGTACCTTTTCCATTAATTAACCTCAGCCTTCTTCCTCCCCTATCCCTCCTTTCTGGCTTTGCTGAGGTTTCCCCTCCATTATCCGGAGTCCCTAGGGTATCCCTAATACTCCCTAGCTTAAGCATATTAGAGAAAACGTATGTCCCTTCTCTTTCTGTGCTTGGCTAATCTCACTTAGCATAATGTTCTCCAGGTCTTTCCATTTTCTTGTTAATGACATAATTTTGTTTTTCTTTATTGCTGAGTAGAATTCCATTTTCAATGCAGGAATTCATACAATCCTAGATTCTGTTTGTATTTTATACGGTGAATAGCCGGGACATTCGCACAGGGTTCTTGTGTGGGGCGGATGACTGGGCTGAGAGGCAAAGGTCATCTCGGGGAAAGGCATGGCCATGACTTGGAGAGGAAACTCTGGAGGTGGGGCTATTGGAGGAAGCAAGAAGTAAGTCTACCTTGTCACAGAGTCTCATTCCCTCCCCTCAGCCCCACTCAGTACAATGCAGCACGTTGCAATCTAGAGAATGCAATACTATTTTAATATGCATAATATAAAGCAAGTGTTAGAATTCAGTATAAATCTAAGTAGAAAAGAAATACTCATTACCCAGAACTAAATTCATAGTCATCCACAGAGAATGGGACTGTAATCCAATTTTCAAATAATGTAGCATATGTGGATACAATCATGCATAGAAAAGAAAAATTTTCTGTGGATGGGGAATTTAGGACCACATATTTAGGTAAACAATGCAACATGAAGAGGCCATAGTACTGTTCAGAAACAGCAAGTTCTATATTATTTCAATAGTAAAGAGCCATAGGTATTCCATATGAAATTCGAGTTGTAAATTTAAGCACTCTGTTTAAATCCTCTCTAACACAAGAGTTTCCAGATGAATGCCTGTGACCTTAAAAATCATTTTGCCACCCCATTCCATGCCTCTCCTTCTATGCTTTGCTTTGTGATTCCCCAAGCGAGCCCCAACTTTGCTTGTTTTCAAGTCCATCCTGCTGGACTCTGTTCTCTCGCCAGCGATCCAGCATGCTCACCTTTGACATTCCTATTGAGCCTTCCACACATATATAATGAAGGAATTAAACAAGTAACTAATTCACAGGAGTTTTACTGACTACGTCATTCCTATAAAATTTTAAAATGCCTGAGAAAAATATGTTTACTCACATTTCCTTGAGAAGTCCTGGGATACTTGTGTTTTGTGTTAGTTTCCTTGGGCTACTCTAGAAAACTATCACAAAATGGGTAGCTTATCTAAGGCTATTCTCTAAGCCTTCTAGAGGTCAGAAGTGCTGTAATCTTCCCATCAACAAACATCTCTGTGCTTGTGGCTGTTTACACTCCTTCAGCATCTCTCCTGCAAGAATACTGTGATGGTATTGAGAGTCCATTAGCTATTTCATGAAAAACTCCTGTTCTTAAGGTCTGTAACTTAATTACACATGTTTCCGTATAAGAGAATATTCTAGAACAGTCAAGAGAAATATTTGGAATTTAGGTCAAAGAGGAATAAGAAGATGGATTTCACTTCTATGGAAAAAAGAGGAAAGAGAGAGAGGGAGAGAGAGGGAAATAATGAGGAAGAATTTAAAAAACTACTTCCAGCTGTGTTTGTGGGCTAAGAAAAAAAGAAGATGGGACACTTGGAAGGAGAAAGAAACCCTGGGAAACACGGTGGGGTTGAGAAGTCTGCTGGATGCTGTCCACCTAACAAACCATGCCCAGTATATACATTACAATGACATTGTTATTTTATTTTATTTATTTATTTTTTTATGTTTTGGTGGTACTTGGGTTCCTGGAAGCCCTTCTACCTCCGGGCTACACTCCCAGACCTATTTTATATATTTTTATTTGGAAACAGAGTCTCTTAAGCCAGCGCAGCTGGCTTCGAACCTGTGCAATCCTCCTGTATCCACCTCCCAAGCGCGGGGATTACAAGCGTGTGCCACTGAGGAGACAGAAAGGAAATAGGCAGATAGGGAAAAGGCCTTGGTAGAAAAAAAGCTAATTTCCTGAGTTTCCTGAGGGGCGACAAATGCCTGAAACTCCAAAGGCTCAGAGATAAGAAGATCAAAGCTTCACAAAGTCATCCTGAGTTTCCTAATCAACAAACCCACCCAGCAAGTCTGGCATTCCTGAAAGGAGACCCTTCAAAGAACTTGCAAATGTCCTATGCAAATTCTCCTTGGAGTCACCACAACCACAAACGGACTTGCAAGCGGTCAGGCATCAGCCAGTCAGATGGCAAAAGTGGGTCACTTTCCCACTCGGGACCCCCTCCCCTTTTGGGGAGCTGTTCTCTCTCTTGCAGGTCGTGTTGGCCCTGAGAGAAGGCAGAGTGCATCTGAGGGCACGTGGCTCGGGCGACTCTCGAGTAGTGACCTGAAGGCCTCTGCTGGACATCATGGCAGACCAGGCCCCTAGGGGTGACCTGTACCTCTTTTCTGGCAGATCGCGTGGACTCTGGGAGAAGGTAGTTTGTAATTGACGGCACTTGGCTCGGGCGACACTCGAGTAGTGACCTGAAGGCAGCTACTGGACCCCGGAGTTCCGACAGCCCCTATGGGGTGTTCGGCTACTTTTCTCTATTCCCTTCTGGCAGATCACGTGGACTCTGGAAGAAAGCAGCCTGTACCTGAAGGCAATTCGGCTTGGGCTACTCTCAAGTATTGTCCTGAAGGCAGCTGCTGGACCCAGAGTTCCAGACCCTTTGGGGGTGTTCAGCCACCCTTGCCCCATTCCCTGCTGCTTCCTATAACCCTTTTACTCCCCTTCCTGAGGTCTGCGGGTGTCATTCTTCGCTCTCCACGTTTCACCACCACGCCCGGCAACGATGACATTTTTGTATGAATCAACAATTTAACATCTTGTCAAAATTCTTATACTCCAAGACTTTATTCCACTAATAGTAAAAAAAAAAAAAAGTGGTTTTTTTTTTTTTTTTTTTTTTTTTTTGTGTGTGTGTGTGGTACTAGGGATTGAACCCAGGAGCATTCTACCTCCAAGCTACACACCCAAACCTATTTTATTTTTTACATTGAAAGTCTAAGTTGCTGAGGTGATCACTAAGTTCCTGAGGGGGGACTCAAATCTTCCAATCCTGTCTCAGCCTCCTAAGGACTGGGATTACAGACATGTGCCACCCCACCTGGCTCCAGAGTAACTCTTTCTTTCATGAGTTTCTAGGCTCACACAGGAGACACACACCTCTTCTCTAGGAAGCATGCTCTGATGGGCCAGTGACTGCACAGTCTTCCCCATTATAATCTCTAGCTGTACTGTAACATGTAGAAAAGGGTTGGAAATGAGCCATTGGAAAAGGGAGACTTGGGCCTTGAGGCAGAGATTCTCCACCGATCTCTCCAGGGAAAAGAATGGAAAATTAATTAAAGCAGAGGCCATGAGAACATAATTAGCTTTTTTCTGCTTCGGGGGTCTTTTTGGGTGAGTATGAAAATTTGACCAAAAAGAACATTTAAAATCATGTTAAATACCTGTCATATTAGGTGCTTGAAACTCAAATGCCTTCAGAGTCAGCAGAACAGCTCAGACAGAAAATAGAAAAAAGTAAACATCCTACTTGTGACTGATTCAAGGACTGAAGTTAGCAGTCAGTAACCTCCAATTAACAGAAATACCTAGTCAGAGAAATATTACAGAAGAAGTCTCTGGTGGACTGGAATGTTGCTAAAAAACTTTATTGGATATAAAATTCAAACTGTTAATGGTCAGAGTCCAGTGATGTTTCTTAAAAATCTGACAAATGTGATTTAATCAAGGTCACCTGCATAGCCAGTTTCTGAATTGGCCCAAAACTTCTCATTGTCATCAAAAAATGTGGCCATCCAGAAAACCGGCTTTGTTTTTGCTGACTTGCTATAGAAGAAATGAGAGCATAAATAACTTGGCTATTTTTTTTCTCTTTTTCTGTCTGAAAATAAAGCTACTATGTGGTTACAAATGGCTGTGAAGAAAAAGAGGATTATTTATTGAAGCAATCTGTGATGGACATAATAGTATACCTCCAGAGAGCTTTTACTAGCTCCTGAGGCTCCACAATATAAACTATAAATCATTTACTACAATATTATCTTTAAGAAAAACAATAATAATAATTTAGAGGACATTTATGATATGTGTTTGTGTTTGTGTGGTGTGTGTTTGTGTGTGTGTGTTTCCATCAAGTGTTCCAAAATTCAAAAGCCTCTTTAAAATTTTAGTTTTGTAATCATGCTTGGAAATATTTGTACCTCTCCCCCTTCTTATAGAGAGACATTTGTACATGTTTACTTGCCTATACCTAAAAAGTACTTAAATTTTATAGATTATATCTGTGAGAACCCAATAAAACCCTACAAATACTGTAGCTCTGTAGGAAATTCAGTTTTAAATCTGAAAACCTAGAATCCAATTTCACTTTTTCTCGACAAACATGGTTTATAGATACAAGAGCAGCAAGATAAAATCCCACAACACACAAATTACAAACATATGGGCAAGCTTTCTTGAAACTTGCTATTAAGTTTTCTGATACATTTCTAGTACTTTTTAAACATTAAATAATGATCTATCCTCCATTAAAAATTAAATTATCATTTTAGTTTAATTTGGTGTCTCATCAAATCTTAAAAATAGATGATAAAATGCCAGTGTATGGTTTTGCTTATTGCATTGTACATTTAAATATTACAGACTCAGAATTATAGGAGGAGAAAGACTTTGCTAAACATATTATACACCCTACTACATAACAAAATAAAGATGCAAAGATAGGATGAAAGAGGAGAGTAAATCAACCAAGGATAGATAAAGGCTCCAAAATGAACTCTAAAGCCTAGAAACAAAAGGAAATCTCTAGAGACACAGCAGAAATCACCAACTGGGAATTTACAAACTTAGATTTTATAACCGCTTTTCTAATTCCATACGTGACATGTGGTCCCTCTGTCTTTTATTCAATTCTTTGCTACACTAACTCATTCTAAGTTCTTAGTCTACAAAACGGGAATAATAGCTATTGGCTGCCCAAAATAATAGGCCACCGTTATATGAGACTGGCCAGGCTAGGTGAAGACAGAGGGATCATAGAAAGCCTTTAGGAGATAGTTGCTCCCCAAGCAGATTGTAAACAGTCCCTGGTGAAAGTGACAAAACAGTTGGCTGGTGCCAAACAAGTAGACGAAGGTAATTTAAACAACTTTGCAGTACAGTCAACATGATCACATGAAATACAGGGAAAGTGAGAGATGGGTAGAAGAAATGAGCTGCCCTAAAAACAGCAAGTTTATCGCAAAATTAGAAATAGATGTTACAAGCTGGGCACACGCTTGTAATCCCAGCATAAGGGAAGCTGAGACAGGAGGATCATGGTTTGAGGCCAGCCTCAGCTACTTTGTGAGGTCCTTTGCAACTCAGTGAGACCCTGTTTTAGAATTAAAAATAGGGCTGGAGGTGTATCTTGGAGGTAGAATGCTCCTGGGTTCCATCCCCTCTACTGCAAAAAAAAAAAAAAAAAAAAAAAAAAATAGATGTGAGAGGGATATAACTCAGGGGTAGCGTGCTTGACTAACCTGTACAAGGCCCTAGGTTAGATCTCTTATATCACAGAGGGAAAAAAAGGAAAGAAAAGAAATCATAATCAAACACAGACTTACCATATAAACTCCAATTCCACTTCTGGTTATATATCCAAAACAACTGAAAATAGAGAATCTGATATTCATCTATCCATGCTTGTAGCAGCATTATACACAATAGCCAAAAGGTGGAAGCAACCCAAGTCTCCATCAGTAGGTGAATGAATAAACAAAATTTGATATATACATATGAAAGAATATTATTTAGCCTTAAAAAACATGCTAAGCCAAGTATAAAACTAGGTCATTAATGAAATAAGTCAGAAACAAAGGGGTAAATATTGTATGATTTCACTTATCTGACGTACCCAGGAGAGTGAAATTTGTAGACAGAAAGCCTGTAGTTACCAAAGGCTGAGAAAGGGAGATTTTTTTTTCTAGGAACAGAATTTAATTTTAGAAAGATAAAAGGGTTATGGAGATGAATGGTCATGATGATTTCAAAACAATGTGAAAGTCCTTAATGCACTGAGATGTGCATGTAAAACATTTTAAAAGGGGGCCAATTGTATGTTATGAACACTTTATTAAAACAAAAAAGGATATGAATTGAAAGTTTAAAAAAGTGTATCTCATAGAAATAAAGTGTAGAATTGTGGACTAGAGACTGGGAAGAAAAGGGGAAGAAAAAAGTTAGTTGATGGGTACATAAGTACATAGGAGGAATAAGTTTTAGTGTTCTGTAGCAAAGTAAGGTGAATATGGTCAAAACTAATTTACTGTGTATTTCAAAATAGCTATGAGAAGGGATTTTAAATCTTCCAAACACAAAGAAACAAGAAGTGTTTGAGATGATGGATATGCTACTTTGATCATCATACACTGTATGCCTGTGCCTATCATACTCTACCTCATAAAGATGTATAATCATTTTGTATCTATTAAAACAACTAAAATAAGTGAGCAAAATGTGCAAAAAGGGATATGAAGAGTATTTCTTCTTGGATTTAAAAATAATTCATTAGAAAGGCTAACATCTAAGAATAAATTATTTTAGAAACAATATACAGCATCAGAAAAGGTAGCTCACTAAGGAAAGGAGAGAGAGCAGAAGGGCTATTCTTCTGAGAAAGGTCAGCATGCTAACAAATGGTCTAGGGAAGAAGAACACTAAAAGGCAAGACGCACCACTAGGAGACTGTCTTGTCCAGGTCCAAACAATGGCTCCGGTGAACTTCGGCATTAGATCTCTTTGGTTTCAAGCTTATCACTTGTGGCTGCTAAAATTTGGGGCATCAAGCAATGCAGATAAGAAGTCTCAGCCTGGGAAAATGTCCTCATCCTCAATTTTTCTCCCACCCAAAGCCAAGTTAAATGAAAAAGGACGCTTGACATTTAGAAATTTATGGATGTGAACAAAATGAAGGAAAGAAGTTCATATTAGGAGTAAGTCTGGTGTTTAAGGGGGGGGGTGAAAGAATTTCTAGAAAAAGAGCAGAACTGAAGTGTGATGTTCTAAGGATGTACTATTCAGTCCTTAGATGTAAGGGGACAGAGAATAAAGGGTTTCTTTATGATAGAGTTTCCGAAAGAAAATATACAAGTGTTTCTTAGTTGCTATGGCATTAGTTTTGTGGGCAGATGCTAAATTCAAATAAAACTACAGTCAACGTATTGTGCCCCAGGCTGCTTGACATATGTGTGATGATAAAAAAGATGGTGATCAAATCAATTCCTTTCATAAATCTTAGCCCAAATTTCTCAGGTACACAATGCATCATAAAAGCAATTCTTTTATTTAGAAGCAGTTGTGTAGAAAAAAATGTATAAAAAGTGAAAAGGAAGTCTATGTTTTTCAATATAATTCTAATCATTTCTATATTATGCCTAGAGGTGTTTCCTTAGGTAAAGGAAAAACTCACTAGGTTTTACTTCCGACAATGTAATATGTTATCCCCTCATTGAAAATTTCTTTTGACCCAGAAAAACAAAATAGATGGTAAAGTCAAATAATTGACATCTGGAAATAAAACTTTTATTAAGTCCTTGCACTTGCTCAACTTTCCAAAAAATGTTATCAAGCATTAAGTCCAGACAACAGAATGTTCATCGACTACACCAGAAATTATTCTCCAGTAAGTTATAGAAGCTGCGGTCTACTTACGGGGTTACCAGAGTTGTCTGGTCATTTTGCTCAGGAAATGAAAGAGAGGTTAATGCTTTGAAAATGTTTAACGAAAATAAAATTTGTCTTTGTCCCTTCTTACTCATACTACCTCTTCTAATTCCCCAACTTTCCTTAGTATCATGTGTTACTCAAACTCTTTAAATGTGTATAACTGAACGTATGAGGGAAAAGACTATTATAGACATTTGCATTCACCTGCTTGCTGCAACATTATTCACACTGGCCAAGATATGAAAATAACCTAGATGCTCATTGGTAGATGAAATGATAAAGCAAACAAATGTACAATAAAATCTTATTCAGCCTTCAGACAGAAGAAAATCTTGCCAGGCAGGGTGTCACACTCCTGTAATCCCAGTATTTGGGAGGCTAAGACAGGAGGATCACAGCTTCAAGAATAGCCTTAGCAATTAAGTGAGGACTCAGCAACTTAGTAAGATTCTGCTTCAAAATAAAAATAATAAAATATGGCTGGGGTCTGGCTCAGAGTTAGAATGTCTCTGGGTTCCATCCCTACTACCACAAAAGAAGGAGGAAATGAAGGAAGAAACCCTACCATTTGTGACATGATGAATGAATCTGGAAGTTATCATGCTAAATAAAATAAGTATCACAGAAGGACAAATACTATATGATTACACTTATATGAAATACTAAAAATAGTCAAACTTACAAAAACCGAAAATAAAATGTTTCAAAGGGATGAGAGGAAGAAAAGTGGAATATAATTCAATGGTTATAAAGTTAGTGATACAAGATTAATGAGTTCTAGATATTTACTGGTATCATGGGTGTCTGAATATGTCCAAACTCATCTAATGGTACAGAATGCTTACACTTGTATTATGCAGCAATAAACTTAAATAGTACTACAAGAAAGAAAAAGAAGGAAATACAGTAACATTTACATCAAGAGGGCTCCTGAGTTCACAAATATTTAAATTGAGTCTTCTTTTTTTCTTTTTGTTATACTTTTATTGGTGCATCATAATTATGTATCATGGTGAGATTGAAAATGATACATTCATGCATGTACACAGCAGTTGGGTGTATTTCCCTTAGGATCCTATCCCCTCTCCCCTCCCAGAATCCTGTCTTTAACTTCACAAAACAATCAATCAAGCTGAGCCACACAGCACTTTTATACATACCTAATTTTGGAGACCTTAAATTATTCACTAACCCTTATGGGCAGCAATTAAGAAATATGTATTAAAACCTTTTAATATGACTGTACCCTTGACAATAATTCCACTTATAGAAAGTATGCTTAGGTAACTAACATTAAATATAAAATAATTTACAGAGAAAAATTAGAAACAATAACTCAACTAAAAATAAAATTGTACAAATAATGCAGAATAATCTAGGAAGTTATAATGAATCCATAAAGTAGCTTTTTATTTTGGACAGGACCCCACTATGTAGCCCAGACTTGTCTCAAACTTAAGAGACTCAAGTGTTTTCCTGGTTTAGCCTCCTGAGTAGTCGGGACTACAGGCTGGGACCACGGATTGGCTCCTGAGTATCTGGGCTCATAGGTTGGTACCAAATGTTGCTTAAGGTAGCTTTTTTTGTGTGTGTGTGGTACTGGGGGTAGAACCCAGAGGCTTTCTACCTCCGGGCTATCCTCCCAGACCTATTTTATATTTTATTTGGAAACAGGGTCTCACTAAGTTGCTGAAAGCCTCACTAAGTAGCTAAGGCTGGCTTCGAACCTGTGCGATCCTCCTGTCTCCGCCTCCCAAGCGCAGGAATTACAAGCGTGCGCCACCACGCCTGGCTAAGGTAGCTTTTTAAAACCATTAAAAAGGCCGGGCGTGGTGGTGCACACTTGTAATCCCCGCACTTGGGAGGCGGAGACAGGAGGATCCCACAGGCTTGAAGAGCCTGGCTTAAGAGACCCTGTTTCCAAATAAAAGATATAAAAATAGGTCTGAGAGTGTAGCCCAGAGGTAGAAGGGCTTCCAGGAACCCCAGTACCACCACAAAATAAATAAATAAATAAATAATAAAACCATTAAAAACCCTGATCTATAATGTTTATAATTATCAGCATGATATAACTTTATATGGATAAAAATAAGCAACAATGATGGTATGACCACACAATATATATATATATACACACACACACACACATTCATGTATATACACATTACTGGATATACATATAGATATGTATATATTTATATATATCCAGTAATATATTTAGTATATTTATATTATATAATATATTATATATTAAATATTTAGCATATATATGCTAATATATATTATAATATATATATATACTGGATCAAACCAAAAGTACTACTTTGTTAGTATCAACATAGTATGTTAGCATTATGTCCTTTGGATGGATTTGGTTTTTAGTTCTAATTTAACATATTCAAATTTTTTCTCTCTTGTGCAACGAAAAAAATAATAGTGACATTATAGTTGTTTTCTGGTAGAAGGATGGCTAAATGTCTTCACAAGTTCAGTCTCCTGTTGTTACTCATTTGTTGTTCCTACTTGTATTTTTACAATTAGTGGATCCTAGATAATATTAATCAATTGCTATACACATGCAAATATATACTTATTCTATTAATATGGGCATGCACCGAGGAAATAGTTTGTGTCTATTATGGTGAGAATTATACTTGAGAATCTGCTTTAAGACAAATAATTTAAAAATTTACATTTAAAGAGAAAAGATTTTAACTCATTATCTAGATCTCTTTTTCTATACCCATATATAGATGCAGAATTCTCAGATTGTCTATGTTCCTAAAATGAAATTTAGAAGCAAAAATACCTTAATTAATGAATATTTAGAATATTAAGACTATTTATTTCAAACTCATGTATAACCAGTTGTTTTTCCATTTCTTTCTAAATATTTCTTTTACTTTGCTCTACTACCAAAGAATAAGTATCTACTAAATATCATTGCTTTGGGCTACATGAGAAAGAAAATGAAAAATATTAGTGGCTTGAAGATGAGTATTTTTTTTTTTTTGTAGTGCTGGGGATTGAACCCAAGGTCTTGCACATACTTGGCAATTGTTCTACCACTGAGCTACATCTCCAGCCGAATGATTTCTTTTTCACAGGAAAATATGATAAAAGTAGGCTGTCCAGAATTGTCATGGTCAATGCAATATTAGATTCACAGAATTCTGTTCTTCCTCTTTCCCCCTTTTTAACATCCTCAAAACATTGCTTCCTCCTGTACCCAAGATGGTTTCTGAAGCACCAGCTGTCTTAGTTACTCCAGTGACCGGTTCTCCCCTTTGTAATTTACCTAGGCCATTCCATGTTTATACCTCATTCAACATAACTTTATCCTCTAACCAATCTAAATAAGAGATAGAGTATATACTGGAAGACAGAGTTTATACTGAGAAAGATAGAGTTTATACTGTGGAAGGCATATGCTAAATATTAGGTATTCTATCTTACTAGGGAGGAAGTAAAAATGGACATTTAAAAGCAATTAGCAATACACAACCATTGCTCTTAATTGTAACACAATTCTTAGCAAAAAATAAGTGCACAAGAAATATTTGGTAAGTGGTATCTTTAAATTTTAAATCATAATTTAATCATAAATTTGGTAATACGATTTAGAACTGCCAATTCTAGTTATTTACTTAAAGTAATAAATCAAAGATGTGCTAAAAGACTTAACAGGGATGTATTATATTAAGATACTGTTTTACACTAATACTATGAACATAATATAAAATTATATACTATGAGATTAACTATATAAGTTTTATAAAATACCTGTAAAGTGATATGCATAGAAAATATTGGTCATATGTGAAATGAAGTGAAGCACTGACTACAAATCAGATTGAACAGGGTAAAGAAAATAAAAGAAGAGTAATCAAAATTGAGATTATTAACTATGTATTGAATTATAGACAAATTTATGCTCATGTTGGTTGATCTTTTTAAAATATCTTCCTAAAATATGCATTTTTATATAAAAATACCATATGATAGTTATTTTTTAAATTACATTAGAACCTGGGCATGGTGGTGCACACCTGTAATCTCAGTATTTAGAAGGCTGAGACAGGAGGATCACAGGTTCAAGGCAAACCTAAGCAATTACACAAGACCCTCAGCAACTTAACGAGAACCTCTTTTAAAAAAAATGAAAAAGGGTACTACTCAGTATCAGACACAAAAAGTTGTCTAGAATATGTAATATCAGCATCAAAAGTGGTTACTTCTCAGCCAGATATGGTGGTACATACCTATAATTTCTTTACATGGAAGACTGAGATAAGAGGATCACAGGTTGAAGGCCAGCCTCAGTAACTTATTCAGCCTCCAGCAACCTAGCAGAAGCATTTCAAAATAAGAAAATAAAATAGGTCTAGGGAGCCAGGCACAGTGGCATACCTTTGTAATCCCAGTACTTGGCAGGTTGAGACAAGAAGATGGTAGATTCATGGCCAGCTTCAGCTACCCAGTGAGGTTCTCTGCAACTTAGTGAGACCCTGTTTCAAAATAAAGAATAAAAAATAGAGCTAGGAGTGTAGCTCAGAGATAAAAATGCCACTGGGTTCAATTCCTAGTACTGCAAAATATGTGTGTGTGTGTGTGTGTGTGTGTGTGTGTGTGTGTGTGTGTGTCTAGGATGTAGCTCAGAGGTAGAATGTTGCCAGGTTTAATCTCTAATACCATAAAATGTTTTTAGTGCTCATAAATCACGCTGAACACCACATATACTTTTTCTATTATGTGTATTTTCCTACTCTCTTCTCATCATCCCTTAGATATTCCTTTTTATCAGACACTAGTTCCTCTAGACCCTCCACACTAACGTACTTCCAAACATGGAAAGAAAGCAATCTGGCTACACATGAATAAAAAAATAAGAATAATCTTCCAGGGAAACTATAACAACTGTTTAGACAAAAAAAATAGCCTTTTAAAATGCCATGTTATAAAGATAGCCAATACAAAAAGAGATTAAATTTTTCCTCTAGTGTTTTCTACCATTAGAATTAGCAGCACAATTGAATTGGGGCTAATAGCTGGCAGGCTCTGCTGCTATTGGGACTTTAGCCTCTCCTCCATTGGGTGGATTACATGCTCTTGAAATTATTCACTTGAAGAGTCTACTTTACCAGCACAGGAAATCAAAATCTGGTGGCCAAATGGAAGTGTTAGAAAGACTTCAGCAAAAAGGAAATGGAAAAGCAAGTCTATTAATCTCAGTTCTGTTACCACAGCTAATATAACCTTGGAAAACTTAGAGTTTCTTGAAAACTCAATTTCCAGGTTAACCTATAATAACATGTAATATTTAGAGGTCTTATTGGATTGAAATTTGATTTTCAGGAAAATTCATACCTAAAATTATTTTCTAGTGAAAACAGCCTTGGACTGAAGGCCAAGAGATAGATATAAGTGTCTAGTCTGGATTCCATTCCAAGCTTTTTTTTTTTTTTTTTTTTTGTATTAGGCCATCAGGACTCAAAAAGTCTATCTGTAAATGAATATGTGTAATAAGATGAATTCTAAGGTCTTATTCAGTTCAACCTTCCATGATTTTTTGAATGTGGCCTCTATGACAATTTGATATCCCTGAATATTGCCTTTGGCAGAAACCTCCTCCTAGTAAAACCTTACCCAGCCTTGAGGCTATTACGGCTTTGGAATCAGAGCTCCCTGCAGGGTGAAAACTATTCTTCTTTGAACTGGCAAAGCATATAATTATTCAGTCCAAGCCCCTCACAGCGGGGTAGCTTCATTAGTGCCCATTGTTCATATCTGACAAGATCCTAGAGAGAATGCAACAGACCTCAATATTTATTCAAACTCCGAGACTGATACTTTCTGTGTCAAGTTAATGGGGAAGAAAAGTCATCATAAAGCCAGATATGATGCATCACATGGCAGCAGCTTATTTTGAAAGAAGATTTGAAGCAGAAAAGAATGATTCATATTCCTAAAAAGGCTCTATCACATTTTCAACGCTTCCTTAGGACTTTTGCTATGTGTGCCATATGCCTTTCTAGGATGTGGCATTCCTAATAAAGCTGTAAACTTGCAGGTAAGTCTGAAATCAAAGCTATGACAGGGCAGAGACTCCCAGAAAATTTGTAAAAGGGGGTTAAGACTCCAATTAAGTAATCTTATCCGATAACACCCTGACAAAGCATTACTGGGCCACAGGGTTTAAATGTTCCTGGACCTTACTAGACTGAAGATGAAGTTTAAACCATAAAATAGGCCTTATCCCTTCAACATAGAGCTGAACTGAGAGTTTATTAGAGCATAATACATCACAGAGAATTGCTGCTGGCTCCATTGACCACAATAACACCACGTCACAAGTTTTACAGGGTATAGGAATAGACTGGGGGTTTCGATAAGATGAAATATTAGGCAAGGCACTTTGGTTTTTTCCTGAGGTTTTAATTTTAAAAAATGGGCCTCTGCTTGTTTCTTTCCAGAGTGCAGTCACTACATCGTAGGACACATAGAAATGCTTATCATTTCTCTAAGTATCATTGATTGTCCTAACAAACCATTAATGGCTTATTTATAATTGTTGTTGTTGTGGCTGTATGACACACTTCTCTCCAGAACCCAGCCAACTAATTCTACTTGACCTGGCTTGTAATGAGAAAGTCAGGGCCTATAAAGAAAGAATCCCTTCATATCTAATTTTTAAGCACTGACATTGGTCATCTATTTTATATGTACTTCATATAATATTTTCTATAGTCAGTTCAAAATATGTGAAAAATGTCTATAACAATTCATTAGTTATAGACACAGTTTTATTCATGCCTAATCACAAAGTCTAAACCAAGACTTCCATGCATCATTAACATAAAAACTATTCTCTTAGTAAGCATATGGGTTTGGATTCTCATAACCAAGGCACAAAGCATAGTTAAACGAGAACTTTTTATCTGATCCGAGGCAGAAAAAACTGCTTGTTTGCTTGTTCAAAGATTGACTGGATAATTACTGATGCAATTTTAAGTTAATCGCTAAAGCTTATGAGAAAGTTAAAATATGATAGGCTGCTCAAGCAAGAAACAAATTACCATGATATATAAAAAAAAAACTTTAAAAGAGAATTAATAGATTTATCAGCAGAAACATCACAGGAAAGGAAACTGTGAAATGATGTATTCAAAGTGCTGAGAAACAACAAACTTCCAACCAGGAGTGTTTTGCTGGGCAAAGCCATCCTTCAGGAATGACGAGAAAACAGAGACTTTGCCAGAGAAACAAAAAGTAAGAAAGTTCATCACTTGTAGGCCTACCTTACTATATATTCTAAAGAAGCCAGGCATAGTGGCCCACATTTGTAATCATAGTACTTGGGAGGCTGAGATAAGGGGATTACAGCTCAAGACCAGCCTCAACAATACAGAGACTCTCAGCAACCTACTGAGACCATGTTTCAAAAACAAACAAACAAACAAACAAACAAACAAAAATTTAAAAGGTCAGGGAGTATATCTTGGAGGGGAAATGCCCCTGTGTTCAATCTGCAGTATCATAAACAAACAAACAAATGAATAAATAAATAGTAAGGGTATTCTTTAAGTAGAAATGAAAGGATTCTAATTAGAAACATGAAAATAAAATAACCATGGACAAAAGGAAAGATAGAGTCAAATCGAGAATACTACTACAATGAAGGTGCATAGATTGTAACTCTCATATAAAATTTAAATGACAAAAGAACTTAAAATGACAATAGCTACCATAACTCATTAACAGACATACAATATGAAAAGACATAAATAGTAACATCAATAACAAAATGTGTGTTAAGAGAAGAAGGAAAATTATAACATTTTTGTACATGATTGAAATTAATTTTTATTAGCTGAACATAAGCTGTGATCATTATAAACTGTTTTATGCAAGCCTCATAGTGATCACAATGAAAAAGCCCATAGGAGATACACAAAAGTTAAAGGATTCTTAGCATATCAGTATGAAAATTATCATCACAGCAAAACACAGGAAGACAGGAAGAAAGGAACAAATGATTCATTTTAAGTTTAAAAATAGATATAAACTGAGATAGGATGAGGAAAAATATTCTATGTAGAGGTAAACAAATGAGAGCAGAGAAGATGATACCTAGAGAAAATGAAATGGATCTGAATTAAAACACAACAAGTGCTGTGTGCCTGTATATTCCTATCACTCTATGCATCAATATAATATATAACTACAATACATTAATAATTTTAAAAAGAAAGCAATAAAAAGTGTAAAATGCACAAGAGGCAAACTACAGCATCATGAGACAAAGGTATAAATCTGTCTAAAGGCTATAAAATTATAAATATATATGCCCCCAACTCTAGAGTACCTAAATATCTATAGCAAGTAAAAGAGATAAGTAGCAATTCAATAATAAGAAGGAACTTTTTTTTTTTTTTTTTTTTTTTTGCAGGTCTGGGGATGGAACCCTGGGGCATTTGACCTCCGAGCTATACTCCCTGCCCTATTTTTTATTCTTTATTTTAAAACAAGGTCTCACTAAGTTGCAGAGGGCCTCACTAAGTAGCTGAGGCTGTCCACGAACCATGACCCACAGGTCTCAGCCTCCCAAATGCTGGGATTACAAGTGTGCACCACCATGCCTGGCTAATAAAAGGGAACTTTAATACCACACTTTTGACAGTGGACTATTCACCCAGACATAAAACTGGAAAGAAGAGAGTAGACTAGCACAATACCACAGACCAAATGGGTCTACAGTCAGAGTTATGGAGCTCCATTGTACATCACAATGCCTATACTCAACAATATTGTATGCCTGGATTTTTCAAAAGGGATGGATTGTATGGAAAGTGCTCCTATTGAGGAGGTAGAAAGGAAATAGGCAGATAGGGAAAAGGCCTTGGTAGAAAAAAGTTAATTTCCTGAGTTCCCTGAGGGGCAAAAAATGCCTGAAACTCCAAAGGCTCAGAGATAAAAAGACCAGAGCTTCAGAAAGCCATCCTGAGTTTCCTGAGAGACAACAGATACCTGAAACTCTAAAGGTTCAGAGATAAGAAGGTCAAAGCTTCACAAGGCCATCCTGAGTTTCCTAATCAACAAACCCACCCAGCAAGTCTGGCATTCCTGAAAGGAGACCCTTCAAAGAACTTGCAAATGTCCTATGCAAATTCTCCTTGGAGTCACCACAACCACAAAAGTGGGGACTTCCCGCTCGGGACCCCCTCCCCCTTTGGGGAGCTGTTCTCTCTCTTGCAGGTCGTGTTGGCACTGAGAGAAGGCAGAGTGCATCTGAGGGCACGTGGCTCGGGCAACTCTCGAGTAGTGACCTGAAGGCCTCTGCTGGACATCACGGCGCGTGGACTCTGGGAGAAAGTAGTTTGCAACTGATGGGCACTTGGCTCGGGCGACACTCGGGTAGTGACCCTGAAGGCAGCTACTGGACCCCGGATTTCCGACAGCCCCTATGGGGTGTTCGGCCACTTTTCTCTATTCCCTTCTGGCAGATCCCGTGGACTCTGGAAGAAAGCAGCCTGCACCTGAAGGCAATTCGGCTTGGGCTACTCTCAAGTATTGTCCTGAAGGCAGCTGCTGGACCCAGAGTTCCAGCCCCTTTGGGGGTGTTCAGCCACCCTTGCCTTATTCCCTGCTGCTTCCAATAAACCTTTTACTCCCCTTCCTGAAGTCTGCGGGTGTCATTCTTCGCTCTCCGTAGACAAGAACTCGCCGGGGTTTTCTCGCAAGAAACCCCCGTTTCACTATAACAAGTTACAGTAGTAGTAGTAGTAGTAGTAGTAGTAGTAGTAGTTGTTGTTGTTGTAGTCATAGTAACAATAGTATAATAATAATGATAGTAATAATAACTAGAATAATAAACAGAGCAGATGAAAACTTTGGGAGACAATATACATGTCTATGGCCTTAGTAATGGTTTCAAGGATGTATCTCAAACTTATGGAGTTGTATAAATCAAATATGTACAACTTTCTGCATGTCAATCATAATTCAATAAATATATTCTTGGAAAAAAGCTAGATATTTTACAAATCATAATTATGCAAGCAATCCACAATTCACCAAAGGGTTGTATTTCTGCACTTGGGTAAAAACAAGTTTTGGAATTTTTGTTTTCTTTTGCAAAACCATTCTGAATCATGTGTCTGGGTTTCCAGACACTGCTGCAACAGTTTCTTTAATGTAATTAAACTTTAATACAAGTAATATTTTCCAAACTAATGTTATGCACTCAATTGCACTGGGTAGATAATTCTTGTGTTGTAATGGTGAAATGTGCATAGTTTTAACTCAAGATGGCATGACCGGATGATGCCATCAGGATCCCAGATTCTTGCTGCTTCTATACTCTGCCATTCTTAGTGTCACTGTTGTCTGCTGGCTAATTCTTCTTATAGTCACAAGATAGCTACCAGCAGCCACTCAACAAAATGTTTCTTGATTGTCAATGGTTGGAAGACAGGGAAACTTCTCCTTCAATCAAAGAATTAAATTCTTCCCTTTAGTCTTTTTGGGCATATAGACCGCAAGCTCATCTCTGGATCACTAATAGTTGATAGAGAATTGTCCTAAATAAATCTTGTGGTTGGGGATGGAAATTTATATTAGGAAGAAGGATTACAGCAATGCATCCTGAGCACTGAGAAAGCAAAGGAACTTGGGAAGGGCAGTTCCAGAGAAAATAAGAACAGATGAAGCCGGGTGTGGTGGCGCATGCTTGTAATCCCAGCATTCGGGAGGCTGAGACTGGAGGATCGCGGTTCGCAGACAGCCTCAGCTACTAAGTGAGGCCCTCTGCAACTCAGTGAGACCCGGTTTCAAAATAAAGAATAAAAAAAAAAAAATAGGGCAGGGGGTCTAGCTCGGAGGTCGAATACTCCTGGGTTCCATCCCCAGACACGAAAAAAAAAAAAAAAAAAAAAAAAAAAAAAGAACAAATGAGACAGGACTGGTGAACTATGGCAAATATTCAAAACAGAAATCTGTTTATAAGTTATCTATTGATAGTATGAGAAGTGTTCATAATATTCATAATGAAATAGAATATAGGGTTATATTTCTAGAAATTATTGCAATTCATGAGAATTTTCCCAACAAATCAGATTAAAAATTATCGTTTAATTATATTGCATCCATTCTTCTCAAAAAATCCTTATTTATTTATTTATTTTAAATTTATTTTTATTTTTTTATTTTTAATTTTTGGTGGTACTGGGGGTGGAACCCAGAGGCTTTCTACCTCCGGGCTATACTCCCAGACCTTTTTTATATTTTATTTGGAAACAGGGTCTCACTAAGTTGCTGAAAGCCTCACTGAGTAGATGAGGCTGGCTTCGAATCCATGTGATCCTCGTGTCTCAGCGTCCCAAGCGTGGGGATTACAAGCGTGTGCCACCATGCCTGGCCAATTTAAAAGCCTTTTTAAAAAAAAAAAAATATTACAGCCAAGCATGGTGGCTCACACTTGTAATCCTCGCGCCTGGGAGGTGGAGACAGGAGGATCACACCGGTTGGAAGCCAGCCACACTGGCTTAAGAGACTCTGTTTCCAAATAAAAATATAAAATAGGTCTGGGAGTGTATCCCAGAAGTAGAAGGGTTTCCAGGAACCCCAATACCATCAAACAAAACAAAACAAAACAAACAAAAAAAACTATATTACAACTTGTTTCAATAATAAATGATCTAAAGAAAAATTTTTGGTAGGCATATATAAAAGATATATTTCCAGTAAAACTGACAGAATCTACAGAATACATGTATTCTTTTCTGTTTATTTTTATTTTTTATTTGGAGACAGGATCTCATTATGTTGCAGAAGGCCTCACTAAGTAACTGAGGCTAGCCGTGAACCTGTGATCTTCCTGTCTCAGCCTCCCAAGTACTGGGATTAAAAGCATGTTCTACCAGGCCTAGCCAGAATACATGTATTCTAAGAACAGCTTAATCTTCAATATTATAACTAACATTAGCATCATTATCACCAATGAAATCCAGGAGACATAATTTGCAGTGATATCCTATGATAGGCATTGGATCCCTAATTGAAAAGCACCTCACTAAAAACCTTTATTCTAGGTTTTTGTAAAAGATTGGTTAGTTTGGCTTCTTGGTCTGAACAAGTTGTAGATTTCTACTGAGTCCATTACAGATAGGTCAAAGAAAAAGCATTATAATATTTCCCATAAAATGTTTAGCATTTCACATTTTGATCTAAATCATAATTATCTTGATCACCTTATAGACTATTGAAAGAAACCATCTGGTACATGAAGATACCACCTTTCAAATATATTTTTATATTAGTATTAACTTACTATAACTCTTAATCAGATATTATATAAATACTTCCCACAAAGTAATAGCAGAAATAGAAATATTCTCATTTTACATATTATAAACTAATAATATTCAACACTAACCAACCTGAGCACAGAAAAGGGCTCCTGGTATGTAACCAGGGCATGCCATTAAGTAATCCTCCTTTTTTTTTTTTTAAATAAAAAAGGCTTTATCATCAGTCTCTTCTAAAAAAAATAGGAATTTTATCTCAATACTTTTATTAAGTCAACTTTTATTTTAAAAAATCTACATGTGCCTGGGCATGGTAGCACACGCTTGTAATTTCCGTGCTTGGGAGGCAGAGACAGGAGGATCACGCAGGTTCAAAACCAGCCACACTGGCTTAAGAAACCCTGTTTTCAAATTTAAAAATATATAAAAATAGGTCTAGAAGTGTAGTCTGGAGGTAGAAGGGCTTCCAGGAACCCCAGTACTACCAAAAAAAAAAAATCTACATGTGAAAATATCAATATGCAAGCAAGTCTGTATGACTATACAAGTACAATTGTATAGAGCTGCTGTCAGTTTAAAAAGTCACACACAAACATGTCATTAACTTGAGGATCAATGCCACAAATACATCCTTAAAACCATGGTGACAGAAGATGGCGACCAAGAGAAGGAACACTTACGAGTCCTGCTGACACCGATCTCCATTGCCACAAAAACAGCATTCTACAAAGCCAGAAAATACTATCAATAAAGGAATAAAGATGATAAATACAAGGGACAGAAAATCAGATTAGAAGACTGACCAGAGAGCAGAAAAGAAACCCTCCCACTTTGCGGCAGCAGGCGCTATGGCAGTGCCGTCTTGCCTCACAGCACCAGACTCCAGAGCAAAAAAGGAAAACAAGAACCTGAAGTGAGCAGCTGCAGATCAATGGGTTGTAAGTCATCATTTCTTCCTGTACAAATTTCAGCTTAAACTTCCAGTAGCTGAGCTCGCCACACCCTCCAGGGATCCAGAGGAGAACCCAACATCAGAAAAGAAACCCAGACCCCTCATAGCTGAGGCCACTGTGGCAACACCATCTTGCCAGCAGTGGCCGAGCTCACCAAACCTGCCAGAGATCTAGACCAACACGCACCAAAATCATTAGATTGGATAATATCCAGAAAAGACAAGATGCCAAGACATTCAGAAAACAAGCCTGCAAACCCTGAAAATATGAAAATTAGAAACAGTGAAAAAATAATGGAAATCACGAATACTGACCTACAAGAAATGCAAGGAGAATTCTAAATCCTGATCTTCAATATTTGAAAGGCCTCAAAGCAAGGGTACAGCAAATGAAAGAGGAAATGGAGACACTAAGAAAGAATCAGAAACCTCTGGAATGAAATGAGTCAATAAATGAAATGAAGACAGCTATAGAAAGAAATTCTGGAAGATTAGATGAATTGGGAAATAGAATATCACTGTTAGAAGACAGTTCATTCAAAACTGAAAGCACAGTCAACAACATACAGAAATCATTACAACAGAATGTGAACATCCAACCACTATGGGACAATATGAAACTTTGTAACTTATGGATAAAAGGCATTGAAGAAGGAATAGAGGTACAGACCAGGGGAATTTGTAATATCTTCAGAGAAATTATTTCAGAGAATTTTCCAAACATGGAAAGAGACTTGCACTTACACATTCAGATAAGATCAAAGAAGGACCTCACCATGCCATATAATAATCAAAAGGACCAACATAGAGGTCAAAGAAAGAATCTTAAAAGCAGTGAGAACAAAAGAACAGGTAACATACAGGGGCAAAACAATAAAAATCACTCCAGACTATACAACCCAAGTCATGAATGCCAGGGGAGACTGGTATGATGTTATCCAGACTATAGAAGTAAACAATTTCCAACCCAAACTGCTATATTCAGCAAAGTTATTATTTAATATTGATGGAGAAACATAAGTGTTTCAAGATAATCAGAATCTCAAAAAATTCATGAATTCAAAGCCAACACTAGAGAAAATACTTAAATAAACCATAAAGAAGAAAAAAGAAACAGACTTCAGAACCAGAGAAGAGATGAAGTTGATTAGTGGGGCATTTAAGTAAAGAAAAATAACATTATACCAAACAGAAGATAGAACACAAAATGACAAAAAACAAAAATTATATTTCAATAACAAGACTGAACATCAAAGGACTTAACTCACCAATCAAAATATATAGACTGACAATGTGGATTAAAAAACATAATCCAAATATATGCTGTTTGCAAGAAACTCACCTTACAGCCAAAGGCATTAATAGACTGAAAGTGAATGGATGGAAAAAGATATATCATGCTAATGGAGACCAAAAATGGGCAGTGGTAGCAACGCTGATATCCAACAAAACAGACTTTAAGCTAATACACATCAGAAGAGACAAAGCAGGACACTTTCCTTTATTAAAAGGAACAATCCACCAAGAAAAGATGATAGTAAATGTTTATGTCCCAAATGTGGGGGCAGACACATTTGTAAAACAAACCCTCCAAAACATCAGATCTCAAATAGACCCCCAAAAAATAATATTGGGAGAGTTCAATACACCTCTCATGCCACTAGATCTATCTTCAAGTCAAAAGATGAATAAAGACTCTTTAGAACTAAAGAAAACTATAAACCAAATGGACCTAATAAACATATACAGAATATTCAACAAGGAACAGTACAATATACATTCTTCTCAGCAGCCCATGGAACCTTCTCCAAAATAGTTCATATCCTTGGCCACAAATCAAGCACCAGCAAATTCAAAAGTTGTAACATAATTCCCTGCTTGTTTTCAGACCACAATACAATGACAGTAGAAATCAACAACAGGACCCCAAAGAAACTATTTAAATGCATGGAGATTTAATAATACACTATTGAATGATGAGTGGGTAAGATCAGAAAAAAGGAAGAAATAAAAAAATTTCTGGAATTAAATGAAAGTAGAGACACAACTTATCAAAATCTGTGAGACACTTTGATGCTGTGTTAAGAGGAAAGTTCATAGCATTGAGTGCCCACATAAGAATATAGAGTCACCAAGTAAACAACCTAATGATACATCTCAAGGACCTAGAAAGACTGCAACAGTGTAATCCCAGAGCCAGAAGAAGGCAGGAAATTATTAAAATCAGAGCAGAAATAAATGAAATTGAGAACAAAAGACCAATTCAAAGAATCAATGAAACAAAAAGTTGGTTCTTTAAAAAGATTAATAAGATTGACAAACCCCTGGCCAACCTAAGCAAAAGAAAGAGAGAATCAACTCAAATTATTAAAATCAGAAATGAAAAAAGAGACATCACCACAGACAGTGAGGAAAGTCAAAAGATTATCAGAAACTATTTTGAAAATTAATACTCCAATAGAAAATATTGAAAATATGAAAGAAATTGATAGATTTCTAAGCACATATAACTTAACTAAATTAAACCAAGAAGACATATCAAGCCTACACCAACCAATAGCAGGCAAAGAAATAGAAACATCAATAAAAATTCTGCCATCAAAGAAAAGCCCAGGCCCTGACGCATTTCCAGCTAAATTTTACAAAACCGTCAGTGAAGAATTAATTCCAATACTTCACATCTTGTTTCAGGAAATTTAAAGATATGGAATTCTCCAAATATCCTTATATGAGGCCAGTATCACATTAATAACAAAATAATATAAATATACCTGAAGAAAGGAAAATTACAGACCATTATCCTTGATGAACATAAATGCAAAAATTCTAAACAAAACAATAGCTATATGCATTCAAAACCATATCAAGAGAATTATACACAATGACCAAGTTGGTTTCATCCCAGAAAAGCAAGGCTGGTTCAACATACACAAATCAATGCATGTTATTCATCACATAAATAGAACTGAGAACAAAAAACACATGTTCATATCAATAGATGTTGAAAAACATCCAACACCCATTCATGTTAAAAAAATACTGCAGAAAATTGGAATAGAAGGAATGTATTTCTTTCTTTTTTTTTTTTTTTTTTTTTTGGTGGTGGTACTGGGGTTCCTGGAAGCCCTTCTACATCCAGGCTACACTCCCAGACCTATTTTTTTTATACTTTTATTTGGAAACAGGGTCTCTTAAGCCAGCATGGCTGGCTTCAAACCTGTGTGATCCTCCTGTCTCCGCCTCCCAAGCATGGGGATTACAAGCGTGCACCCACACCCAGTAAAGGAATGTATTTCAACATCATTAAGACCATATACAATAAGCCCAAAGCCAACATCAGTTTGAATGGGAAAAACTGCAAGAATTTCTTCTAAAATCAGGAGCAAGACAAGGATACCCAATTTTACCACTCCTTTTCAATATAATCTTAGAGACTCTTGCCACATCAATAAGACAGGAGAAGGATATGAAAGGAATTCAAATAGGAGAAGAAGAATTAAAACTATCCTTGTTTGCAGATGACATGATCCTTTAACAAGAAGACCCAAAGAACTCAACCAAAAGAATACTGGAGCTGATTAACCAATTCAGCAAAATTTCAGGATACAAAATCAATCTAAAAAAAATCAGTTGCTTTTTTATATGCCAACAATGAATACACAATGAAAGAAATTTTAAAAATTCCATTCACTATAACCTCAAAACTAGTAAAATACCTAGGAATAAACCTAACCAAAGACATAAAAGACCTCTACAACAAAAACTATAAAACATGAAAGAAATAAATTGAAGAAGACCTTGGAAGATGGAAAGATCTCCCTTGCTTATGGATAGGCAGATTTAATATCATCAAAATGACCATTCTGCCAAAAGTGATCTACAGATTCAATGCAGTTCCTATCAAAATACCAATGATATTCTTCATATACATAGAAAAATTAGTCATGAATTTTATATGGAGAAAGAAAAGACCCAGAATAGTCAAAGCAATTCTCAGCAATAAGAACCATGCAGGAGGCATCACAATCCCTGACTTCAAATTATACTACAGAGCAATAGTAGTAAAAACAGCATGGTATTGGCAGAACAATATGTATACAGACCAGTGGGACAAAATAGAAGATACAGAAACAAACTCACACACCTATAGTTATTTAATCTTTGACAAAGGGGCCAAACTCATACTCTGGAGAAAGGACAGCCTTTTCAACAAATGGAACTGGGAGAACTGGCTATTCATTTGTAGAAAGGTGAAACTAAATCCTTACCTTTTACCATGCACAGGAATCAACTGGAGATGGATCAAAGACTTAAAAATTAGAGCAGAGACTGTGAAGTTATTAGAGGAGGGCTTAGGTTCAACACTATAACATATAAGAGCAGGCAGTAACTTTCTCAACAAGACCTCCAAAGCACAGAAAATTAAAGCAAGAATTAACAAGTGGGATGGCATCAAACTAAAAAGCTTCTGCTCATCAAAGGAAATCATCAAGAAACTAAAGAGAAAGCCTACAGAATGGGAGAACTTTACCAGCCACCACTCAGATAGAGGGCTAATATGCAGGATATAAAAAGAGCTCATAAGACTCTACACCAGCAAAACAAATAACCCAATCAAGAAATGGGCAACTGAGGACTTCCGGGAAGATGGCGACTGAGAAAAGCGGGGCTTAAGAGCCCCGCTAACAACCAATGTCCATTACCACAAAATCAGCGTCTTTCATAGCCAGAAAACACCATCACCAGAGAAACAAAAAAATCACCAGGCTCCAGAGAGAAAGCGGACTGAGAACAGAGCTCAGAGCCACGGAGGAGATAACTGGCCTGACGCCCGAGGATGCAGCAGCAGCGCCATATTGCCGGCGGCAGTGGCAAATTCACCGGATGGCTACAGCAAGCCGAGGTGAGCCGCTGCGGAACAGCCAGGTGGGATTTCTCGCCGCAGGTAAAATCTAAAGCTCCCAGTGGCTGAGCTCAGCACACGCCGCAGGGATTCAGAGTGGAAATAAAAACCAAGAAGAAATACGCCAGCCTCATGGCCGAGGGCGTGGCAGCGGCGCCATATTGCCACCGGCAGCAGCAGCAGAGAATTCTCCGAATCCAGTACAGCTACATCTGCGTACTCAAGAACAGTGAGTCAAATTGCGGGCCACAGAGGAGAAATCCCAGTACTGTACTCCCTGTGACTTGACCCAGTGGGGGAGGGGCGGTGGCAGAGATATCACACCATAGGAGAACGTGCAACCTGGCACCCCCCACAGTCTAAAGCAGCCTCTATCGACTCTCTGGGTCGGACACTCTGTGATACAACCCAGTAAAGGAGTAGTGGGGTCTGAGATCCAGAACACCTTAAGTGAAGTCATAGTGACCCAAGGGAAGAACCCAGAGAAGGCACAAACTTCCTAAATCATGGGAAAGAGGAATAATACTGCAGCAATGAATGCCCACAACCCCACAACATCAGAACCCGATAAAACAGAAAATCAGAGATTTCTAGTAGATCAAATCAGGAAAATAACTGTAGAAATAATAGAGGTGCTTCGAAAAGAACTCAGAGAGAGCCAAAAAGAGATAAAGGATGCAATTAATGAAGTAAAGGCCTCAATTCAAAGCACAAACAACCGATTAGACCACATGGAGAACAGAATCTCGCTCTTAGAAGATGATCATTCCAAAAATGAACGCATAGTTTCTAATCTAGAAAAAAATATCCGACAGCAGGAATCTGATATTGAAGAAATATTGGCCCATTTTAAGAGAGCTAACCTAAGAATAATTGGAATAGAGGAGGGAAAAGAAAGTGAAACCAAAGGGATCAACAAGCTCTTCAAGGAAGTAATAGCAGAAAATTTTCCAAACATAGAGCAAGAGGTTGATACACAGGTCCAGGAAACTTATAGAACTCCCTTTAGACAGGATCAGAGAAGAGGATCCCCACGCCACATAATTGTCAAAATGACCAATGTGGAAGCCAAGCAGAGAATCTTAAAGGCAACAAAAACAAAGGGCCAAGTGACATTCAGAGGCAAGCCAATTAGAATCACTCCAGACTTCCCAAACCAAGTCATGAGAGCCAGAAGGGCTTGGAGTAACATATTCCAAACTCTGAAAGAAAACAACTTCCAGCCAAAAATTTCCTACCCAGCAAAACTTTCTATCAAATTAGATGGAGAAATAAGAAGCTTCCTTGACAAACAGAAACTGAAGGAATTTTTGTCTTCAAAACCAGCGCTAGAGAAAATACTCAAAGAGATTAACTACAAAGAAGAAATAGGTAACACACACCAGAACCAGAGAAACAAGAGTTTCCATCCAACAGTCAACTAAGATTGGTTATCTGTGGAGATTCATTATTTATGTTAGTCTTTTACCTATCTCTAAATGGTATTGTTTGCCTTTATTGTTGTTAATTTTTAGGATTTCTAGTTGGAATATTAATATACCTTTAGATATAGCATTTGGAAATATTTTATCCCATTCTATCAGTAACTTTTAACTCTGTTTACATTGTCTTTGGATATACAATATTATTTTTTATTTTTTAGGGAGTTTGTATACTCTTCTGTTGCCTGTGCCATTGAAATCATATCCAAGAAATCACTGCCAATTTCAATGTTGTGAGGTTTTATGACCCAGATTTTCTCCTAAAAGTTTATAGTCTTAAGATTTATATTTAGGTCTTTTATCTATTTTGAGTTAATATTTGTATATGGGATTAGGTAAGGGTCCAACTTTATTCTTTTCCATGTAATTATTATTTTTCAACAATATTTAGTTAAAAGATTATTATTTCCACCACCAAATCTTCGTGGAAACCTTGTCAAAAATAACTTGACAATATAGGGAAGAATTTAGCTCTAGGCTTTTATTTAACTCCAATGGTTTATATATCTGCCTTTAGAATAGTACTACACTGTTTCAATTATTGTAGCTTTATATGGTTTGAAATCAGAAAATATATATCTTCTAGTTTTGTTCTTTTTCAAGATCGTTTTGGGTATCTAGAGTCCATATTCCATATTAGGATAGAGTTTTTTCTGAAAAATAAATATATAAATATATGATAGTTTCACCTAAAAAAAATAGAAAAAAATAATCTCTGGTAAGAAAGAAAGTAAAAAGAAATATTGAAATGTTATCTTTAAGTCATCAAAATCTTGGTATCAGACAAATGAAACTGTTATGTGAGATTATCATTTTTAATTTTGGATAAATTGCTATAATACTAGATGTCAACCACTAAGCCAAGCATGGGAGGGAGGGATGGGGAGAGAATGGGGTGGGGATTGGGTGGGGGCTGACTGGGCGATGTGTGCATGTATGTCTACAAAAGTTTGTATCCCACTATGATGTATGAATACAGTGCACCAATAAAAAATAAAAAAAAAATAAAAAAAAAGAAATGGGCAACTGAATTGAATAGGCACTTCACAAAAGAAGAGATACAAATGGCCAATCAACTTCATTAGCCATCAGGGAGATGCAAATCAAAATTAAGCTGAGATTCCATCTAACCCCAATCAGAGTGGCAAGCATAAAGAAGCAAATAACAACAAATGCTGGTGAGAATGTGGAGAAAGAGGTACTCTTTTACACTGTTGGTGGGAGTGCAAACTAGTTCAGCTGCTATAGAGATCAGTGTGGAGATTCCTTAGAAATTTGGAATGGATCCACCATATGATCTGGATATACCACTCCTGGGTATATTTCCAAATCAGAGAACCACAGTAACATATGAATACCCATGTTAATAGCAGCACAATTTGTAATAGCCAAAATATGACCAACCTAGATCTCCTTCAACAGATGAATGCATTGCAAAATTATGGGAAATACACATAACGGAATTCTACTCAGCTAGAGAGAAGAACAAAATCATGTCATTCACACAAAGATGAAAAGACCTGGAGAATATTATGTTAAATGAGATCAGCCAAGCACAGGAAGAGAAGGAACATATGTTTTCTCTAATATGTCTAAACTAGAAACTATTAAGAATACCAAAGGGACTCCAGATAATGGAGGGGAAACCTCAGCAAAGGTAAAATGGAAGGGCAGGAGATGAATAAGGCTCAGGTTGAATAATGGAGAAGCTGTATCCAAATATGTGTAAAAGTATGATTGTAGCATGGTTAACCTAGACACTCATTGTTGGGAAGGGAAAGGGAAATTGGGGGGTGGGAGAGGGCACCAAGCACAGTCTGAATGTATGCCATTTTTTTTTTATGATCCACATAAAAATAAAAATGGAAAAAAGGAAAAAACACGGTGAATTTCATTATATACATTTAAGGTTATTATTAATCAATTTCACTTTTTTAACAGCCCAAAAGATGAAAACCTTTGTGACAGTCCATAGCAAAATCCTCCCATAATCAAGTTCAACTTTGTTCAAGATAACTATCTGCCCATCATATCTAAGGGTGGTTTTTTAACATGATGATAGTAAAAAATAAAGAGATGAGAATGTTCAGTATGCAAAATATTTCAGAAAACTTACCAGTACTTCAGAGGAAGGCCTTGTTTGCCCTTCCCAACTTCTCTAATTGTCACTCAACTATGTCATCTCATATTTTCACTAATTATTAATATTTATTAATATGACAACTATTTTAGCTGAAGGGAAAAACTTAAGAGTGATCATGTGTTTTCCACTATTTTAATATGCTAGCCAAATTAATTTGAAAAGTGTGTTTCATCAGAGGAGTTCTTTACTTATCTTTTATGAGACAAAGCAATGATGTCACTTTGAACTCCAAAATGTGCCTGTTTTGCAGTCCAATAATTTATATCCTAATAGATAATGCCACCACAGTTAATCTTGGATTTTTTTCTAAGTGTACAACATTTTGTGACCTTTCAATTCAGGCATTTTCTCACTAGAACAGTTTTGCCAGTTTGTTGTTATTTGGTGTAAAAAAGTAAACTAATACCATAATCAAAAAATGGTAATTACCTATAGAACAATCTGAGAGAGAAAAAAATTTACCTTATGTTCATGAATAACTTGTGAAGAAAGAAGTCATTTAGAAAGAAAAGGAAGAGCATTGCTTTGTGTACTCGCCAGTGAACTCTTTAAGTGATTTAAAAATTCCCAATCTTTGATATACATCATGTAGTGCTTTTGTGTATATAGAATGCTTCCACATACATAATTTCATTGTGTTGTAAAAACACCAAGATTTTTGTTGTGTCTGTGACTGGATTAAGTAACATGATTCTAAATAAATTCTAGATGTTATTGGAATACCCAGAATAATTGATAGTGTCTGGGGCAGGGATTTCTGAGAAACATTAGGCTTTTTTTAAAAACAGGAGGTCATCATTATTAGATGTGATTTAAACATAAGCCGGGCATGATGAGGCACACCTGTAATCCCAGTATTTGGCAAACTAAAACAGGTGGGTTGGAGGTTTGAGAGCAGCCTCAACAATTTAGCAAAACCATCAGCAGCACAGTGCGACACTATTTCAAAAATAAACATAGATAGGTATACATTACTATGGTGATCTGGTTTCAATTCCTTTGGGTAGATACTCAGGAGTGGTATAACTAGGTCAGATGTTAGGTTCATTCCCATTCTTCTGAAGACCCTCCACACTGATCTCCTTCACAATCCCACAACAATGTACCAGTGTTCCTACTTCTTCACATCTTTGCCCATATTTATTGTTATTTGTGCTTTTAATAATTGCCATTCTAATTGGGGCAAAATGGAATCTGATTGCTAATGATGTTGAATTTTTTTTAATATTTATTGACCATATGAATTTTTTTGTGGCACATGAGTTTGAACCCAGAGGCATTCTAACTCTGAGCTAAACCCCCAGCCTGATTTTATTTCTTATTTGGAAACAAGGTCTCACTATGTGGCAGAGAAAAGTTCTCACTAAGTTGTGGAGGGCCTCACTAATTTGTTGAGGTTGGCTTTGAACCTACGATCCTCCTGTCTCAGCCTCCCACGTACTGGGATTACAAGTGTGCACCACCACGCCCAGCTCTGAATTTATTTTGTGAATGGTCTATTTAGTTCACTTGCCCATTGGCTCTGAATTTCTTATTTTGTGAAGGGTATACTTAGTTCACTTGCCCGTTTCTTGATTGAATTATTTGTAGGGATTTTTTTTTTTTTTGGCGATAAATTCCTTGAGTTCTTTGCATATTTTAAATATTGGTCCTTTATTGGAGGAGTAATTGACAGAAATCTTCTTCCATTTCATAGACTTTCTCTTAAGGTCCTTTATAGCTTCCTTTGCTGCACAGAAGCTCTTCAATTTGATGCAAACCCACTTATTAATCCACATTTTAACTTTTTGTGCCTTTGGGGTCTTATTGAGGAAAGGATTACAAAATTATGGGATATGCACATAATAGAATTCTGTACTCAGCCATAATTTGAAGAACAAAATTATGTCATCCACAGGGAAAAAAGATGAAACTGTAGAATATTATGCTAAGTGAGATTAGTAAATCACAAAAAGTGAAAGGTCAAATGTTCTCCTTCATATGTGGAAGCTAGAGAAAAATTGGGATACAGGAGGGACAAAAAGGAGAAACACTAGTGGAGTGAGGGAGGGAATTTAAAAGAGGGAAGGGGAGAAAGACTGAATGAAATAAACAATGGACATGATGCACATATACAAACTTATCAATGCCAATCTCAATGCTGTACACAAGGAGTGGGAGGGAGCGGTGGGGGCTGAGAGGGGCTCACCTGAGTGCTATGCTTTTGTTACTCTGAACTTCATCATGATGTACAATTACAACACACCAATAAAAAAAAGAGATAAAAGTAAATCCATCTCTTGACTCTTTCAGGCTCTATTTTCTACAATTATGCTCTTGGTAATAATACTGGTACAAGAATGGAATAATGAAAATTAGGTTATCACTCTAAGGAAATGACAATCAAGTTTATTCACAGTGACTTAATGACAGCTGTGCCTTGTATTCCCATCACTCTTCACATCGATCATAAGATTTTTTTAGTATATTTATTTTCTTAGTTCTCTTTTAAAACGGTCAGAAATTACTTTAACTATGTTTTTAAAGATTAACATAAATATTCTCTTTCAGCCAGGCATGGATGGTGGCACATGCTTGTAATCCCAGCATTTGGGAGGCTGAGACAGGAGGATCGCAGTTTGCAAACAGCCTCAGCTACTTAGTGAGGCCCTTTGCAAGTCAGTGAGACCTGTTTCAAAGTAAAAAATAAAAAATAAGGCTGGGAGTGTAGATCAGAGGTAGAATGCCCCTGGGTTCCATCCCTATTACTGCAAAAAATCTCTCTCTCTCTCTCTCTCTTTTCACATTATCATAAAATGAGAGCCAGTGCCAACTGCTACTGTACTTTATGCTTTGCTTTGTTCTGGTGCCTTCATTTGTTTAAGCCACCACTAAAGAAGCCTAATTAACTGTGAATTTCAAAGCTTTATGTAAACTACAAGTGTCCCATAAATCTAATTCTCTTATAGAAGGCCCTTGTACTTCCATGGGGACACCTTTTGAGACAATTAATCAAGAATTCTCAAAGTCAAGAATACTATTATAACTCATTTCTTTCTTAAAAATTTGGTAATGCAGAATGAAAAAATGCAAGTGTTTTAGACTCTCAATGGCTCTAGAAGCACAGGGCTGAATTCATATAGAAAGCTATTTTAAGAATAAGAATTGCTATCTCTTAGTGCCTCTATTACTCATGAACTTTATCAGTTGGCTATTTCTTTAAGAAGATATGAGTTTAACTGTGTAGCAAATGATGAAGAGAGAACAATAAAGGCTAGAGTTGGGAAGGACTGCCTATTAGAAAGTACAGGAATCAACTCGAGATGGATCAAAGACTTAGAAATTAGGCCAGAGACTGTGAAGTTATTAGAGAAAGAAATAGGATCTACACTCCAACATATTGGCACAGGAAGTAACTTTCTCAATAAGACTTCCAAAGCGCAGGAAATTAAAGCAATAATTAATAAGTGGGATCTCTTCAAACTAAAAAGTTTCTTCTCATCAAAGGAAACCATCAAGAATCTAAAGAGGAAGCCTACAGAATGGGAGAAGATCTTTACTAGCCACCACTCTGATAGGGGGCTAATATTCAGAATATACAAAGAGCTCAAAATACTCTACACTAGCAAAACTAACAACCCAGTCAAGAAATGGGCAACTAAAATGAATAGGCACCTCACAAAAGAAGAGATAAAAATGGCCAATAGATACATGAAAAGATGTTTAACATCACTAGCCATCAGAGAGATGCAAATCAAAACTATGTTTAGATTCCATCTAGCCTCAATCAGAGTGGAAAACATAAAGAAATTAAAGAACAACAATTGCTGGCGAGGATGTGGGGAAAGAGGAACTCTTTTACACTGTTGGTGGGAGTGCAGAGTAGTTCAGCCACTATTCAGATCAGTATGGAGATTAGAAAACTGGGAATAGATTCACCATTTGATCTGGCTATACCACTCCTGGGTATCTTTCCAAAGGGGTTGAAATCAGAGAACTACATTAACATATGCATACCCATGTTTATAGCAGCACAGTTTGTAATAACCAAAACATGGAACCAACCTAGATCTCCTTCAACAGATGAATGGATTGCAAAATCATGGGAAATACACACAATGGAATTCTATTCAGCTATAAAGAAGAATAAAATGATAGCATTTGCAAGAAGATGGAAGGAACTAGAGAACATTATGTTAAGTGAGATTAGTCAAGCACAGAAAGAGAAGGGACATATGTTTTCTCTAATATGCCCAAGCTAGGGAGTAGTGGTAATACCAGAGGGACTCCAGATGATGGAGGGGAAATCTCAGCAAAGCTTGAATGGAAGGATGGGAGAGGAAGAAAGCTGAGGTTGTTCAATGGAGGAGCTACATACGAATATGTGTAATAGTATAAATATAACATGGTTAACCTGGACACTCTCTATTGGGAGGGGGGAAGGGAAATGGAGGGGGAAGCACAATCTAAATGTACACCACTTTCAATATGTTCCATGTATAAAAAATTTTTAAAAAAAGAAAGTACAGATGGGGAAGCTCATGACAGCTTATCAGTACTGAAACATAAGAGATTAATTTTGGTTGTAATAAATTGCAAATTATTGGATATGTGTAAAAAGATTATTTGTAGTAATGAAGGGAACTTATAATTCCAATTATAAGGAACTATTACTCAAGCTATTTAATCAAAATCTAAATGCATAAATATATTTGAATGCTAACTTACCAATATAAAATTACTAGGAAAAATGTGTAATTATTCTTAAATAAATTCTTCTTGGTATTTAACTCTATAGCAAAGTTTCATCAAGTATCCAGTGGCTTATGTCATAAACTTAGCACCCCAAATACAGAGAATTAACCTTCATGACTTTCAATTTATGACACATACGTAAAATCACTATCTAAAATTGTCCACGACACCATGATATTGGAATTCTAAGAAACTCAGGTGTCACTAATTGGCTCTATTACATCGCACTCTTAGCTTCTTTAAAACCACTTTTATATTTATATCTTTGTGATTCTCACCAAGAATCCCAATTAATTTCACGAATTCTATATAGCTTTATTTTTAATTTGTTTGATCCAATAACCAATAGTTTTGTTGTATGTAACAAGAACCATGACCTGTTAAGAAGTAAAAATCTTTGTTTTTAAAACAATGATACTTTTGTTTTTTAAAAAAAAGTAGTTGGAATCCTTTGATTTCCTTTTCTTGTTTTATTGCTATGGCTAGAGTGCAAGTACTATATTGAAAAGAAGTGGTAATAATGGACACCCTTGTCTTGTTTCTGGTTTTAGGGGGAATTCTCCCAATTTTTTCCCATTTAACATGATGTTGGCAGTGGGCCTATTGTAGATTGCCTTTATGATGTTGAGGTATGTTCCTTCTATTCTGATTCTCTTCAGTGCTTTTAGCATGAATGGATGTTGGATTTAGACAAATGCTTTTTCAGCATCTATTGAAATGATCATATGATTTTTGTATTTGGCTCTGTTTATGTGATGAATTAAACTGATTGATTTTCATATGTTGAACCAGCCTTGCATCCCTGGGATGAACCCTACTTGGTAATAGTGTATGATTTTCTTGATTTTTTTTTTTTTTTTTTTTTTTGTGTGTGTGTGGTACTGGGGATGGAACCCAGGGCCATTCTACCTCTGAGCTGTACCCTCAGCCCTATTTTTTATTTTTTATTTAGAAACAGGACCTCAGTAAGTAGCTGAAACTGTCCACAAACTGAAGTTCTCCTGTCTCAGCATCCCAAATGCTAGGACTACAAGCGTAAGCCACCACAACCAGCTTCTTGATGTATTTTGAATGTGTGTTGCTAATATTTTGTTTAGCAATTTTGCATCCAAGTTCATCAAAGATATAGCTGTGTATTTTTTCTTCCTTGAACTTTCTTTATTTGGTTTTGGTATTAATGTGATGTTGGATTCATAAAATATATTTGAGAGAGTCCCGTTTCTTTCTATTTCACAACGTAGATTGAGAAATATCGAGATTAGCTCTTTTATAAAGGTTTTATAAAATTCACTTGGGAAATCATCTGGTCCTGGGCTTTTCTTTGGTGTAGTTTCTTTATTGCTGCTTTAATATTTTTCATTGCTATAGGTTGGTTTAAATTTTCTATATCTTCCTGACTCAGTTTACAAAGATTATATTTACAAAGTTGTCAATTTCTTCCAGATTTTCCATTTTGTTGGAGTATAGTTTTTCAAAGTTGTTTCTGATAATCCTCTGGATTGCTCCACTGTTGGTGATAAGAACTTAAATTTTCATTATTTCCAGATGACAAGATACTATACTTAGAAGACCAAACAAACTCAATCAAAAGGCTTAGAGAACTGATCAACAAATTCAGCAAAGTGTCTTGATACAAAATTAATCTTAATAAATTGGAAGCTTTTCTGTATACTAACCATAAATTCACTGAAAAATAAATCCATAAAACACTTCCACTCAGGATATCCCACAGAAAATATGCATAGGAATAAATTTAACCAAGGAATTAAAAGACCTCTACAAAAAAAAATTATAAAACATTGAAAGAGAACTCAAAGAAGACCTTAGAAGATGGAAAGATCTTCCATGTTCGTGGATAGGCAGAATAAATGTCATCAAAATGGTCAAACTTCCAAAAGTGATCTACAGATTAAATGCAATACTCATTAAATTACTAGGGTCATTCCTTGCAGACATAAAATAAAATCAGTCCTTAAATTCATTTGGAACAACAACAAAATTCCCAGAATAGCCAAAGTAGTTCTCAGCAACAAAAACCATGCAGGAGGAATCACAATACCTCACTTTAAATTATACTATAAAGCCATACTAATAAAATAGTATGGTACTGGAACAAAAACAGATAAAATGAGCAGTGGAACAAAATATAAGACTCAGAAACAAATCCACACTCATAGCCAATTGATTTTTGACAAAGGAGCCAAAAACATCCACTGGAAAAAATCCTCTTCAACAAATGGTGTTGGCAAAACTGGTTAGCTATATACAGAATAATGGAAATAAACCCCACTTTCTCACCCTACAGTAGAGTAAATTTAAGATGGATCAAAGGCTTGAAAATTAGCCCAGAGACCTTGAGGCTCCTTGAAGAGGGCATAGGTCTAACACTGCAACACATAGGCACAGATAAAACCTTTCTCAACAAGACCCCAAATGCACAAGAAACAAAAAGGTAGGTCAATATGTGAGATTGCATGAAACTGAAGAGCTTATGTACAACAAGGGAAGCTATCAAGAACCTCAACAGAGAGCCAACACAATGGGAGAAGATTTTTGCCATCTACTCCTCCAATAGAGGATTAATATTTAGAATATACAGAGAACTCAAGAAACTCAGCACTAAGAAAACAAATAAGCCAATCAAAAATGAGTATGTGAATAGACACCCTATGAGAAAAGAAATTCAAATGGCCAATAAATGCCTTAAAAATGTTCAACATCATTAGCAATCAGAGAAATTGCTACCAATTTGATTGCAAATCAAAACTACCCTGAGATTTCACCTAACTCCAACTAAAATGGCAATCATTCAAAACAACATACAACAAAAAATGCTGGCAATGATGTGAAGTATGACCACTAATGCATTGTTGTTAGGATTGCAATTAGTGCAACCACTTTGGAAATCAGTATGGAGGATCTTCAGAAGGATGGGAATAAACTTACCATATGATCCAGGAATAACACTTCTGGGTATCTACCCCCAAAAATAAAAACCAAACTACTAAACTAATGTATGTGTGTCTATTTTTATAGCCCACAATTCACAATTGCCAAACTATGGAACCAGCCAAGATGTCCATCAACAGATGAATGGATTACAAAATTATGGCACATGTACACAAATTGAATTTTACTCAGCCATAAAGAAGAACACAATTATATCATTTACAAGGAAATGGATGGAACTGGAGAATGTTATGTTAAGTGAGATTATTAAGTCACAAAAAAATTAGAAATTGGTTGTTCTTCCTAATATGCAGAAACTAGGAAGAAAATGGGTCATAGAAGGAATTCTAGATGAAGAAGGAGATACTATAGATATGCAAATAAAGCAACCTAACTGAGGGAGTGGGAGGAAGAAGAGGGAAATTTACTAATTAAATGATGTGCATTCACAAACATTCACTAATATGCCGGGAGTGGTGGCACACACTTGTAATCCCCGTGCTTGGGAGGCAAAGACAGGAGGATTGCGCAGGTTCGAAGCCAGCCGCTCTGGCTTAAGAGACCCTGTTTCCAAAAATAAAATAGGTCTGGGAGTGTAGCCCGGAGGTAGAAGGGCTTCCAGGAACCCCAGTACCACCAAAAAAAAAGTCCATCACTAAGCCAAACATGAGAAAGGGGGCGGGGAGGAAATTGGGCAGGAATTAGGTAAGGGCTAATTAGGTGATGTGTGCCTGTATGCTTCTACCACCTTGTACTCCATTAAAATGTATGACTATAATGCACCAATAAAAAATAAATTTAAAATAAAATAAACACTTTCAAATCTCTAAATAAATAAGCAAATAAATAAATAGTTGGGAAGCCAGGCATGGTTGTGCAAACTTGTAATCCCAGCATTTGGCAGGCTGAGATAGGAAGATCTGGGCTCTCAGACAGCTTCAGCTATTCAGTGAGGCCCTTTGCAACTCAATGAGACCCTGTTTCAAAATAAAGAGTAAAAAATAGGGTTGGAGGTCTAGCTCGGAGGTAGAATGCCCCTGGGTTCCATCCCCAGTATTACAAAAAAAAAAAAAAAAAAATGGGGGCTGAGTGTGATGGTGCCCACCTATCATCTCAGTATTTGGAAGGCTGAGATAGGAAGCCAGTCTCAGCAACCTTGTGAGCCCTTCTGCAACTAAATAAAACTCTGTTTCAAAACAAAAAATAAAGGCCAGGCATGGTGGCACAAGCTTGTAATCCCAACATTGGGGAGGCAGAGACCAGAGGATTGCCCTGTGCAGACAGCCTCAGCTACTTAGGCCCTTTGCAACTCAGTGAGACCCTGTTTCAAAAATAAAGAAAAAAAAAAATAGGACGGGGGGGTGTAGCTCAAAGGTAGAATGCCCCTGGGTTCCATCCTCACTACCACATTAAATAAATAAATGAATAAATAAATAAATAAATAAATAAATAAGGTTGAGGGCATAGTTTTGTGGTAGAAGGCTTCTCGGTACAGTCTTCAGTACTCACCCCCACCCAAATAGTTGGATTTTTCGATACAGAGTTAGATTTTCTTTTATTCTACTCCCCAAAATAAAAGAATTCTGCTCCTTAGGTAAAATGTAAAATATGTTCAACAGGTCCAATATTAAAATTAGTATTTATTGATGGTACAAACTTCCCAAATGTTCACAAATACATCTTCCTCTCTCTTCTTACAGTCTTTTTTGTCAGAACTATACCACACACACACACACACACACACACACACACACACACACACACACCATTTATTATAGATCTTGAATCTTGGTATATAATAATTTTTCCATTCACACAGATCATGAATTGGTGGAGGAATATGATACTTTCATTTAATAGAAGAAGGATCTTTTCAGAGTAAACTAATTGTTAACGAACACCATTTGTATTCCAGGAATTCACCTTCCATCCCATCTAACAAACTTAAATGCCATGCTGAATTTCCATATTCGTTAGTAACTCCGGCACACTTCCCTCTCCTGCCGCTGTCAACCCAGCAAGCTATTCCTCCTGACTTCAAAGTGCAAATATTTTTGCCTCATCAGCAGTTTTACAGTCTGAAGGGAGAGTTGGCTTACCTAAAAAGAAACTATACTTTGCAACGAAAACAATGGGATAGAAATGCTAACAAATGCTTCCTTTTGACATTTGTATGCCTTTTTCTCCAAAAAGAAAGAGAATGTTCATTTAGATAAGAATAATAGCAAAGTGTAAAAGATACCTTCAAACAGTATTAAGCTTATTTTTTAAATTCAGGTTATTAAAATCACACAGCACAATTAGCTCAATAATTTACATACTCAGATTATTATTTAAATTAGGAATTTAACAAGTTCTAAAAAAATGAAAATGTTTTTAAACAAGAGTTCCCAAGTTACTCATCATTTCTGCAGTTATCTAAATGAAGATGGATGGCAAATGTGTAAGTATCACTTTTTATTCAAGTTGGTTCAGCTTTCTAGTAACACTTTTTTTATTTTGGCAGTATGGGGATGGAAACCGGGGGCATTGTATCTCTGAGCTACACTCCTACCCCTAGTTTTTAGTCTTTTTTATGTTTGAAACAGGGTCTCACTGAGTTGCAAAGGGTCTTTGAACCTCGATCCATGAACCTCGATCCTCTGGTCTCTGCCTTTCAAATGCTGTAATCACAAGCATGTGCCACCATCCCCTGTTTAATAACACATTTTAATCCTTTTGGCAACCCTTATCTTAACTTTGAAGGCACATAATTTCTTTCTTGCCTATCACATAGCAAAACACTGAAAAACTTTTGAACTGGGAAATAATACAATGTTGAGCTCAATTACAATGAAAATGGTGTAGAGTTTCAAACACATCATTAGAGTTTGGGCATGGTGGGGCGCATGCCTGTAATCCCAGTACTTGGGAAACTGAGATAGGAGGATCGCAGGTTCAAGACTAGTCTTAGCAGTGTAGGGAGACTCTCAAGACCGTTTCAAAATGAAAAATAAAAAGGGCTGTGCCTATAGTTCACAGGTGGAATGCCCCTGGGCTCAATCTCCAGTACCATAGAGAAACACACACACACACACACACACACACACACACACACACACACACACAGAGTCACCAGAAGACAAAGAGCCTTTTCACTTAACTTTCCAAACTTCCTTTGCCAAGTGCCTGTCTAAATTCGGGTGAACTTTTACCTCTGTAGGGAGATGAAAATATTAATTATACTTGGGACCATTATTTAATTTCTTAAAGCTACACTTTAAATGAAAAGTGTAATGAGGAAAAGTAAATGTGAATAATGTTCACTTTCAGAGGCCCCCACTGAATTGGAAAAATTATTTGAGTAGAACTCCTTGGACTGTTTTCATAGTTATAATCAGTGATTGAAGGAGCTGTTTAAAACTTCTAAGATTATTTTATTTATCATGGGCAAATGAGAGTAGAACTTTTGACAGCCTATCATGTATTTGGCAGTGTGCGCAGTGTTGTCCTGCAGTGCCTGCTTTGCTTTTTCTTAGAAATTTACCAGAGAAAGCACCTCATTTCACATGTGAAGAGAGGTCTAGAGCTGGAGGGAGCGGAGTGCTCAGGACTGCCAGGCCCGCACACTCCAGCATCACTCTCTGCTACTACTTGTGCTTGTTGTTCAGGCTTAAGAAGGTTTTATTTCTGCTTCATTAGATAAAGGACCTTAAAAATTACCTTTATGTTCCATAGCAAACATGAACTTCACATTGAAAGTTGGAACTACGAAAAGTAATTATTTACAGTCCACTTAAGCAACATTCAAAACCAAAGCTGAGATTCTTCCAAGTCACACCATGGCTTTTTTCCCCCTGTTTTTTCACTCCTCCATCATAATCACAAAATTAACATACCATATCTCTTATGTCACTATTTTCTCTCCTCCCTTCCTAGGTTCTCTATGATCCACACAGAGTATAAATTATAATATGTATCAAATCATGTACATGTGTTATAAAATGTATACAATCACATGGAAACGGATGATTTTGTTTTACAATTTTTCCAAGAAGTAGAAAAGTCTTTTGTGTTATTTTGTCTCACAGCTTGCTTCTTTCATTTAATAATACATCTTGGACACCTTTATAAAAAACATTTCCTACATCTGCCTTATTATTTTAAAATGCTTTCTGGCATAAAATTTTTTTAGTTTATTTAATCATTCTTCTATTAATAGACACCTAGTGTGTTTCCATGTGTTCATTATTTGAGAAAGTGCAACAATGATTATTCTTAGCAATGTATTATAAGATTTTTCTAAAACAGATAATGTTAATGGAATTGCTGGGTGAAAAAGCACACATACAGCATATGAAAAAAGTATTTCTTTAACCTCCCTGATTGTTCAGCTTTTTAAATTTTTTTTCCAATTTTTCCCCTGGTGGATTAAAATCTTATTTAAAAATATTATACATTTGCATATTCTTGAATTTTAATGAGACTAACAGTACTTCACATAGTTATTGGTCATATGCATTTCTATAAATTTTCTGTTCCTCCCAAACATATGATGGGGGAGACAGGATCATATGCCCATTTTTTTTTTTTTCCAGAGAGAATTCAACTTACTGAGAGGTTTTAAGAAAGAATTCTTATAGCGGAGCTAATAGTGTTTTCTTTCTAATTTAATTGCATAAACATCAAGCTCTTGAGGTCATGCTCCAAAAAAACTTAGGTGTTATGCTTCATTTCTACATAGGCATAATCACTCAAATATATCTTCATTTTTGTTATTTCAAAGCTACCACTCTCCCTTCTTTAGTAAGCATGCTTGCCAACAGATTTTAATTCATATGGCTCTTACTTGGAAACTACAATTTTATCTTTCAAGTCCAATGTCATTATGATGTTTACTCAGAGAAGTCTAAAAATGTAAAATGTTCTAGTGAATGATTTAGAGGTCCAATCTTTTTATTTACATAGTTTACTAAAAGGGAGGAGAAACTCAGTTTTAAAGTAATTCTTCTTCTACAAGAAGTTAATACTAGTTTGGTAGACTTCCCTTGACTCAGTCATCCATGGCCTACTTAGCAAAAACATAAAATTATGTTGAAACAAGCCAGGCATGGTGGTGCACGCTTGTAATCCCAGAGGCTGAGACGGGAGGATAGTGGTTCACAGCCAGCCTCAGCTTAGTGAGACCCTTCCCAACTTAATGAGACTCTGTTTCAAAATAAAGAATAAAAAATAGGGCTGGGGGTATAGCTCAGAGATAGAATACCCCTAGGTTCAATACCCTGTAGTGCAAAAACAAACAAACAAAAAATATGTTGAACCAACATTATAGCACTGGATAAGTTCCAGGATTCAATATCTGTATGTATATAAAGATGTGCTGACTCAAATTAAATACCTAAAGCTCCAAAGTAACTTTTTTATGATTTTTTGAGGATAAAAACAATTATGCTAGTGATAATTCCAAAAAATAGAACTTTGGCCTAGAATACTCCCCTTTGGTGAGCTAGACAAACAATGTAGCTGTTTAGTCTCATACAATGAAGATGATTTGGAATTATTGAGGCCTATCAGAAAGGTTTTCGAATGTATCTTTGTTTCTGATCATCACATACATTCATTTCATCATGTTTAGTAGGCCAAGTTATTAACTAGGATTTCCAAGAGAAGAATTATATTTTTATAGCATGTTTGAATCTCTTTATAATATTCTTAACCATAAAATTAGAGAACAAAAAGTATTCAAAATTCTTAAAAATATGTATTTAAAAATGATGTTTTCCTGTGACTGATAAGCCACTACAAATCTAAGCTTCCACTAAAGGATTTAAAAAAAGATCTTTTCATGACAACAGAAAGATTATGAGTATTTTCATCACACACATGACATCTGGTTTCTTTAATCCTGCCAATATCTATAAATGGTTTAAACTGTCACTTAACTTTTTAAAAGCCACTTTAATAGAGAACCCAGAAAACCTGAAAAATGATAAATTAAGCATAATATTAATAAATATGTTATTATATAATGAGAAAAATATGAGGAACTAAAGTTCAAAGTGAGATTAGCAAATTTGTTCAATTTTATTCTACCTAATTTTATGTTCTTTTGCATACTTAGTAGCTTATAAGTCTAGTTAGCTATTGTTGCATAACAAGTCACACCCAAATTCAGCAGCATTAAGACACCATTTTATTATCTCCAACACTCTGTCACAGAGTAACAGAGTCACATAAACTAGGCCCAGCAGCCTGTAATGCTGTATCTGCAACATCCCATATGTTTTATTACATGCCTGCCATTTTGGTGAAGAGAGCTAGCCTCTGCTAGGATGCTGGGATGGTTGTGCATCTCACTGGTTTTACCAAAATAGAGCCAGCTCTTTTATATGGCAGCTCAGCACTATCCTAAAAAGCAAAGTAGAATTTACCTTTCTATTACGGTTAAATATAGACATTCCCTGAAGAGCTCATATAGTAATGTTCAGAGTTGACAAAATTAATTCATGAGGGCTGTGATCTTATCAGAAGATAAACCCATTATAATGGGTTACTCGGTGGTAATCTAGGCAGATGGAGTGTGGCTGAAGGTGGTAGGTCCCTGGGGGTGTAGCCTTGGGGATTTTATGTGATCCCTACTCCCTTTGTTCTCTGACTTGTTTCTAGCCTCCATGATGTGATAGCTTTCTCCCTCTCTCCCTTCCTGCTATCATTTCCTGAGCTCCACAGACCCATTCTGACATGGACTAAACCTGAAATCTCCAAAACTGTGAGGAAATAAATCTTCTTTTCTCTAAGCTGTATGGTCAGTTGTTTTGTATTAAGCTATCAGTGAAAATATTGACTGAAACACACTCTTTTTTTTTGGCTTAAACACAGAATTCACCCAGTGACACTTATGTTCAATTGGTTAAAACAAATCATAGGGGTAATAAAAAACCAGTATGGTAGAGAACTACAGAGGGGTTAGAAGATCAGAAGAAGTCATTTACTGGGGACCATTTTTGGAGAGTAGCTACCACAGTTATCGCTCTGGCCAAAGATGATGCATGTTACTTCCACTTTGAAACTATGCTTGTCAATCTTCTTTAACCCCAACATTTTCTTCTCTATTACGATGATACTTTTAGTTCAGGATCATCATAAAAATCAATCCCAGAGGTAGCTGAGGGTAGTTAGAGGGACATTATTCTGGATTTGATTAGAAGACAATAAAAGAAACAAGCTAGATGCATCTATGCCTAACTTAAAAAAATATGAAAAAATGCTGTGTTTAATATCAGCATTATCATTAATTAAACACAGAGAACTTATACCCATACATTTATTGGAGTATGGGCTTTCTCTGTTTAAATAGGATCACTTGTGGGGATGCAGAGGCACACAAGAGAGAGGGCACAAACAATATGTCCTCAGGATTCTTAGAGGCAATTTCTACAGAGAAGAAGAATGAGAAATTCTTCAATGAATTTTTTTTTTGAAATTTCAACAAGCTTATAGCTATATATTTGATCTGATCTTGAACCTTAGGCCACAACACTTTATTAGTAGCACTCTGAGTTTGGTATTTTTGTCTGAATTTTTATCATTTAAAAATTTTATTCCTCTTTGCAATGAATGTTCCCCATCCCTGGTGATAACCAATCTGCTCTCTGTCCCCATAGATCATCTCTGCTTTACTATAATCTTATGGAGTGGAATAATACAGCATTTACATTTTAATATTTGGACTCTTTGGATCAGCATAATGATTTTGAAATTCACTTATTACCTTGTAGTCTTTCCATGGCTGAGTAATATTCCATTGGATGACCACACATCGGTGTGTTTATCCTTCTGTGATATAACATGTTTTTTTTTTAATTTAGGGTTATAATGAATAAAACATCTATAAATGTTTTTCTCCATGTATTCATATTAATATGTTTTTATTTCTCTTTGCTAAATACCTAGTAGTGAAATGGCTAGGTCTATGGTAGTTTTATATAACTTTTTAATAACTATTATATAGTTTTAAAAACAGATTAAAATATTTAATGCCCATTAGGAATGTGATAATTGTAGTTCTTCCACAAAAACAGCTAAAGTTACTATTAATCTCTCTGTTACCCTGTTATTATTAATTTCCTTAACTATTTTGCAACTCTGTGGTTTGATTAATAATAATAATAATAATAATAATTTAAACATAGATATATGTTTTAAACATATGTTTGTTGACTATTTGAGTATCTTCTTTGGTAAAACATCTGGTCAATTTTCTCTCTCTCTTTTGAATTACACTGATTGTCAACATAGTATTCACACCAATAAACAGACACATAAACCAATGCAATAGAACAGAAGATCAAAGATAAATTCTCATACATATAGCCAGTTGATTTTTGACAAAACCACCAAAAACATTTACTGAAGAAAAGGCACTCTTTCCAAAAAATAATTCTGGGAAAAATGGATATCTATATATAAAAGAATGAAATTAGTTGCCTATTTCTCACCCTGCACAAAGTTCAATTCAAGAAGGATCAAAGACCTAGAAATTATACTTAAAATTTTGCAATTACTAGAAGAAAACACAGAGCCAACTTTACAACATGCAAGCACTGTTAAAGACTTTTTCAATAAAACCCACTAAGCTCAGGAAATTAAAATGGGAATTAATAAATGGAATGGTATTAACTTAAAAAGTTCATGTGCAGCAAGGGATATTATCAACAGTCTAAGGAGAAAGTCTACAGAATGGGAGAAGTAATTTGCCAGCTATTCTGCTGATATAGGACTAATATCTAGAATATACAAAAAAATACTTACAAACATAATAATAAAAAAAAATTAACCAAATCAAGCTCAGCATGGTGGTGCACACTTATAATCCCAGTATTTGGAAGACTGAGACAGAAGGATCGCAAGTTCTATGTGCATGTATGTCCCTATCACTCGGAACTTAATTATGATGTGAAACCAAAATGAACCAATAAAAGTATTTTTTAGAAAAGAACAATAAAAAAGATGACTGGAATTCTTACTGTGCTGGTGTTAAATATATAGGTTAATTTGGGGGATAAATTACAACTTACCTACCATATGATCCAGCAATACTATTTTTGGGTATTTACCCAAAAGAATGGAAACCAAACTATCAGACTAATGCATATATCAATGTTTATAGATACACAATTCACAACTGCCAAACTATAGACCCAGCCAAGATATTCATCAACAGATGAATGGATTACAAAACTATGAGATATATACACAATGTAATTTTACTCAGCCATAAGGAAGAATTATATCGTTTGTAGGGAAGCGGATGTAACTGGAGAACATTATGCTAAGTGAGATCAGTCAATCACAAAAAAGTAAAGAGTTGGATGTTCTTCCTAATATGCGGAAGCTAGGGAAAAATTAGGTCATAGGAGGGACTCTAGACTAAGGAGAAACCTCAGATGAGTAAAGAAGGTGACCTAACTGAGAGTGATGAGAGGAGGGAAGAGGGAAACTTCCTAATGCACATAATATACATTCACAAATACAAAGTCAATCACTAAGCCCAACATGAGAAGGAGGGAGGGGGAGAGAATAGAGTGGAAATTGGAAAGGGCCAAATGAGTGATGCGTGCATGTATGCCTCTCCCATCTTAAACTCCATTAAGATGTATGATTACAATGCACCAATAAAAATATAAAAAATAAATATTGTAAATAATCATTATAATATGCCAAGTTACTATTTTGGTTCTCTATAAGTTTTTCAATGTTCTTAGTCTTTTCAAAGAATAAAATTTTGGTTTTGTGGATTAGCTATTCCTTTAATTTCAACTTTTATCTTTATTAATTCTTTTTTTGCTAACTATGCATTTCATATGCTATATTTTTCTTTCTTATATGATGCTAAGGTGAAATGTAGATTATTGATTTAAATAGCACTATAACAAACGATACTTAAAATTCATCTGAAGTGCTACTTTTGCTATATTACAAAAATTTTCAATATATTGTGTTCAATTTTCAACAGATTCAAATTATTTTCTAATTTTCCTTGTCATTTCTGCCTTTGATTTACAAATTCTTTAGAAGTATGTTGTTTGAATGCCAAATAATTAGGGCTTTTTCCATATATCAGTTTGTTGATTTCTAATTAATTCTACTGGCATCAAAGAATTTACTCTATAATTTGTCTATTCTCCTAAATTTGGCAAGATATATTTCTGTGTTCCTACATATCTTCTGTAGTAGTTTCTAACATGAGCTTGTGTTCATTGCCTTTGGTGTTCATACCTTTGTACAATTCCTGACTTTGAATCTGGACTGGTTTTAGTGATTAGCCTCAAACATGTAGAGATAGACAGAAATGATGGAATCTTCCTTCTGAAACCATGTGGTAAAGGCATTGCAGCTCCTGTCTCAGGTGCTGTCTCTTGAACCTCTCACTCTGAGGGAAGCCAGGTGCCATTTTCATTGACAGTTTTGTGAAAAGGGTCAGATGAGTCATAACCCCTAAGGCCAGCCCCAAGCCAGGTTAGTGACCTAGAAAGCAGAATGTTCCTGAGTCAACACTTCAGTTGAGTGAAGCTGCAGCTGTTCAATGATTATAGCATGATAAGAGACTCTGAGCCACAGCCACTCAGGTGAGTTGCTCTGAAATTCCTGACTCTGAGAAAGTGTGATATAATAAATATTTGTTGTTTCCACTTACTATGTTTTGGTATAATTTATTATGCAACAATAGATAACTAGTGCAGGTGCTGACTATATTTATGGTGAATTTTCAATGACACAAAAAGTGTGTTTTTAATGGGGATAAACCTACCATATGGCCCAGATATACCACTCCTGCATATCTACCCAAAAGAATTGAAACCAGACTACCACAGTAATGCATGGATATCTATGTTTATAGCTGCACAATTTTTAATGACCAAACTATGAAACCAGCCTACTTGTTCATCAATAGATGAATGTATTACAAAATCATAGGATATACACACAAGTTCTACTCAGCCACAAAGAAGAACAAAATTATGTCATGGCAATGGATGGAACTAGAGAATATTATGCTATGTGAGATTAGTTAGTCACAAAAGTGAAAGGTTGGATATTTTCCCCTCATACGTGGAAGCTGAGAAGAACTTGGGACACAAGAGGGACTCCAGACAAAGGACGAGAGACCTTAGTGGAGTGAGGAGGGGACCTAAATGAGGGAGGCACAAGTGGAAAGGAAGATTAGAAGAGGCAAATGCTTCATTGGACATGATGTATATACACAAATTTATCAATGCTAATCACAGTGTCCTGCAAGGGAAGGAAGGAAAGAGGAGGGAGTGGGTGGGAACTGGGGGAGGGCTCCAAGAGTGTTGTGTGCACATATGCCTCCATCACACTGAACTTCATCATGATATATGATTACAATGCACCAATAAGATAAAAAGTGTATTTTTACTATTTTTGAATAGAGTATTCTATAAAATAAGTAGATTTTTTATTTTCTGCCTTTTGTTAATTGCAAATATTCTAGGGTTTTTAGCTCTATAATTACCTTAACTTTACCTCGTTTATTTTCAGAGGTTGTTTGGAGGTTTATAATATTTATCTGTAATTTCTTTTTTGTACTTTCATTTGGACATTATTGTTTCACATCATAATGTAGTTGTAGTGATAATGACATACATACACACAGCACTTGGTGAACTTCCTTCTGAGTTTATCAGTAATTTATGACATGGTTGTTTTAAAACTATATTACGACACATTTGGTCTATGGAGTATTCTTCATAATAAAACACAAGATATCATGATCAGAAAGATATGTTTTTAGTAAAAATTTCCACATTCAAAACAGAAAAGATTGTCATATGACGGAATAGCCTCAAAATAATCCATCTTTATTCAAATAATTATATTTTTAAATAAAAACAATTTTGGCTACTTGAAAATAGCATACTAATTATTCTTACATATTATGAAAACATATTTTAGAACTGGATCTACTACTGGAACAAAAGCTCTGCCTACCACAGAAGAGATAAACAGCACTAGGCTTGGTCTATTCTCTTTTATCTTCAAATTATTTGATGTGTTCATATTCAATTGGGAATTATTTACATGACAAAAACTGTTTATATGATAAAAATGTTTCTTATATTAAAAACATCCCTTAGATTTTCTGGATAAAATGATTCAAAACCACATTTTCAGCCGGGCGTGGTGGCACACACTTGTAATCCCCCTTGGGAGGAGGAGACAGGAGGATCGTGCAGGTTCAAAGTCAGGCTCTCTGGCTTAAAAGACCCTGTTTCCAAATAAAAATATAAAAAGTAGGTGTCTGGGAGTGTAGCCAGGAGGTAGAAGGGTTTCCAGAAACCCCAGTACCACACACAAAGAAAAAAAAAAAAACCACATTTTCAGTTTAAAGTACATGTGGAAAGGCCATAGACATTCGGAACTTTACTATTATCTCTGCAGGGGTAACCAAATTCCCTAACATATGATTCCCCAGAATCTATTCTTAGTGAAAGCAAGATTGTAGGACTATAACTAAGTGTGGTGGCACACTCTTGTAACACCAAACATTTGGAATCTAAGACTGGAGGAATGCAATACCCTCTGTAACTTAGTGAGACCTTGTTTCAGAATAAAAAATAAAATAGTGCTGGGGGTTTAGTTCAGAGGTAAAATTCCCCTGGGTTCAATCTCCAGTACCACAAAAAAAGGAAAGATAAAAGAAGAAAGAAATAAGAAAAGAGAGAAAGAAGAAAGAAAGGAAGAAGGAAGGAAGAAAAAAGAAAGAAAGAAAGAAAGAGAAAGAAAGAAGAAAACTATGATTGTAGGAATGCTGATTTACTTCTATTACTAAGGTTAGAAGTTAACAGATATACAGATATACAAATGAATAATGCTATTGGGTTTCTTTCTAGAATTTTGTTAAACTGAATGTAGAAATCTCAATGCATTCTCAGTGCTGGAGGAATTACTGAGTAAATGAAGCAGTAAATGTGTGCAAGTAAGTGTGTGTGTATTTGTGTGAATGTATGTGACAAATTCAATGCTTAGACATAGTAAGCCAGTCAGCAATATTTAACAAACAAAGGCTTGTAATTCCAGTACTTGGCAGGCTGAGACAGGAGGATCCAAGATCACAGACAGCCTCAGCTGCTTAGTGAGGCCCTTTGCAACTCAGTGAGAGCCTGTTTCAAAAATAGTGAATAAAAAATAGGACTGGGGATGGAGCTCAGAGGTCAAATGCTCCTGGGTTCCATCCCCAGTACCGCAAAAAAAAAAAAAAAAAAAAAAAAAGTGAAGATGAAGCCGGGCATGGTGGTACACACTTGTAATCACTGTACTTGGGAGGCTAAGACAGGAGGATCACAGGTCCTTGGCCAGTACTTAGTGAGGCCCTCTACAACTTAGTGAGACTGTTTCCAAATAAAGAATAAGCCGAGTGTGGTGGCACACGCTTGTAATCCCCACGCTTGGGAGGCAGAAACAGGAGGATCATGCAGGTTCGAAGCCAGCCTCGCTGGCTTAAGAGACTCTTTTTCCAAATAAAAAGTATAAAATAGGTCTGGGAGTGCAGCCCAGGGGTAGAAGGGTTTCCAGGAACCCCAGTAACACACACACACACACACACACACACACACACACACATACACACACACACACAATTAAGAATAAAAATAGGGCTGGTGGGGGTTAGCTCAGAGGTATAGAATACCCCTGCATTCAATCTTCAATACCACACACACACACGCAAAGCAAATATGATACCTTTTGGTAATCTACATGTAGCACAAGATAAGAAGCAAAATTGTGACTTTTAAAATGAGCTAGCTTTCCTTTTTTCTTAACTGATTCTCCTTCCAAATGGTAGATATATGTAGAACCTATGAACACATGTTTCCATTCATTTACATTCATCCTGTATTCTTATATTTAAAATACATTTTCTGTAGGCAACCTATAGTTGGGTCATCTTTTTATTCAGTCTGACAATGACTACTCTTTTTGCTGTGTCTACCCATTTCCATTTAATTTGATTATAGATGCTACTACCTCTTTCAGGGATTCTACTAGTCAGATGAACTTTGAAATTTCTCACATGTTGAACCTTTCTAAATTTCCCAGCTTCTTAGAGCAGGCAGAAAATTGAAGGTGTGCCATGACAGTAATCCCTCTTGTCACATATAAACCATTTGTTCATTAAAAAGAAATCAGCAGAGCATAATGTTTCATTTTCTTTATGTGTGCAGCTTTGCATGTTAGTGCATTACGTATTACAATATTTCATCCAGCCAGACTACTCTGAAGTGTTTATTAAAGTCTAGTCCTACAGTTTACTCAAACGGAAAGTTTGTTGTTGTTTTTCTCATTTTTATGCTATTTTATTTTTGCTAAAATAAAAGTAAAAGAAATGGATGAATAAAGAAATAATAGTTAGTTGGTGGCTTGAACCCAGCTTTCATTCCATGGGGTTGCTTCTGTCACCTTGTGCAGAAACAGAGTCATCTAACTTGAGAAGCCTCCTCATGTTCTACAGCTCCAGGAGGCATGTATCTAGAGTTATTACAAAATTTTCTCTCTGCTGAGAAACACAAGCAAGGCCTGGAAGAAAGAAAATATCTGAAAAGAACCCAAATTACAGACTGTCTCCATGTGATCTCAATGTGTTGAAAAAGATGGTTCCTGAGCAACACAGGCTCAGTATATTCCTCCAAGTGCCTGATCTCACTCACTCTCCACTCTATCCCCCTTCAGGAGAAACTGAAAGCTCTTGACTGATCCTTCCTTAGGTATTAAACAATGACCAGACGTGTTTCCTCTAACAACTCCCTGCTCAAATCTCGCAGTGATTAAATAAGCATTTGCACATTATTTTAAAGAAAGAAAACATACAAGTCAGAGAAAGATGATTAAATTAACATAGTGTTCTGTGCTTTCCAAGTCACATAAGGTCAGTCATCACACATTACTTCACATATTTTACTTTGCTCATTTTCTTACCAAATAAAATTTTAAGTCACTGAAAAATATACTATGCTCCACAGACTAAAATACCTGCCTTGAAGTACTCAGATGAAAGATAGTATTTCTAAAGCAGCATAGGAAGTGCTATAATAAAGGTTTGAATGGATGCCCATAATTCTCCTTTTTCTGAAACAGTAAAGCCTATCAATCTGCACATCATATTAGTTAAAGCTGTGTGATACAGGACAAACCTCACACCTTCCCTGCCTCTAGTTGCTCTACTACTAAAAGACATTTAGAAAGGGAAAACCTTCATGGCTCTAATTATACTATTTCATATGCCTCTCCTTCTAAAACTTAAGAATTTTATAAGGAGTAGTTCTGAGTAACTCTTCCCCTGTGATAACACTCTCCATCAGAAATGTGTCTCCCTGGAGTCCACGTTCCTCCTTCAAACAATGCTCTGCCTCATGTGAATTATACCCTCCACTCCCTCCACAGCATCTGAACAAAATTATGCCTATCTCCTGAGGGCGGTGTAGAACGTTTTTTTACATTTGTTTGTTTGGGGGGTTTTCTTTTGTTTATGGTAGTAGAGATGGAACTCAGCAGCATTCTACCTCTGAGATGCACCCCTGACTGTTTTATTTTTCATTTTGAAGCAGGGTCTCACTGTTTTTGAGGCTGCCCTTGTACCTGTGATCCTCCTGTCTCAGCCTCCCATGTACAGAGATTGCAGGTGTGCATGACGACACCAGCTAGAGTGTTAACTGTGATTAGTCAGTCAGCCAAGATGTAGCCTGAGATTTGATATGCAGAGATACATATCAATAATGTGCAATAAATTTATATGATTTAATCTAGTTTGGGATGAGTTTTCTGCCATTAACAATTGACAGAGTCGTGTTATGAATATATTTATGAATGAATTTTTATTATTATTATTTTTTTTTTTTGGTGGTACTGGGGTTCCTGGAAGCCCTTCTACCTCTGGGCTACACTCCCAGACCTATTTTATTTTTGGAAACAGGGTCTCTTAAGCCAGCGCGGATGGCTTCGAACCTGCCCGATCCTCCTGTCTCTGCCTCCCAAGCGCGGGGATTACAAGCGTGTGCCACCACACCCGCTTTATGAAAGAATTTTAAATCTAAATAATCAGGTTACAGAGGTGGTTACATTATCAGTGTGTGTGTGTGTGTGTGTGTGTGTGTGTGTGTGTACATAATACATGTAAAAAATTACAAAAAACTAAGTCAGAACTTTGGTTAAGGCCAGGCATGGTGGCACACACTTGTAATCTCAGCATTTAGAAGGCTGAGACCGAAGGATCACAGTTTGCGGACAACCTCAGCTACTTAGTGAGGCCCTCTGCAACTTAGTGAGACCCTGTTTCAAAATAAAGAATAAAAAAAATAGGGCAGGGGATGTAGCTCGGAGGTCAAATGCTTCTGGGTTCCATCCCCAAACCCGCAATAAATAAATAAATAAATAAAAATTTGGTTAAGAAAGAAATTCTTGCTGGTTTTGAAGGCACATGCTAATAATCTTAGCTATTCAGGAGGTTCACAAGCTCCAGGCCAGTCTAGGCAACTTAGCCAGATTGTCTCAAAATGAAAATTTTGAAAAGGGCTGGAGACATAGCTCAGTGGTAGATTATCCCTAGGTTCAATCTAAAATGATGACAGGAAGAAGAAAGGAAGGAAAGGAAGGAAGGAAGGAAGGAAGGAAGGAAGGAAGGAAGGAAGGAAGGAAGGAAGGAAGGAAGGAAGGAAAGGAGGGAGGAAGGAAGGAAAAAGGAAAGAGAAAGAGGTTCTCTAGGTTAATATGTCTAAAAGCATAATTTTGTGTGTAGTATATTTATTATCTTTAGATCTGACTAGTCATCTTTACCATATAAAATGATTTAAAAAGTCTAATCATGAAAATATTTCAGTTCACCCAAAATCAACAACTGGAAAACCAGTATAAATGTCTTTTCTTGCTTATTAAAACTCTGAGCCTTGAGAATACACCATTAGATATCAAAAAAAGTAAGAACACTCTTAATGAAATGAATCACATGAATATTATGCTTAATATCAGTTTTATAGAGCAGAGGACAAATGGCTATTCTTCACAACTAATTTTTATTGCTAAATACTCTGAATTGGCCAGTGTAATTATAAATTAAACTTTCATGGAACTGCCATACACCTTCACTAACAGGTGAGTTTGCTGACATTACAGCTGTTGAAGGAAGCCTATCTTCTGAAGTCTGCTTGCCCTTAGTATGTGTGTGCACTGCTCTTTTGAGAAAGAAACTTTGTTATTAAATAATGCTATGTTGTAAATGAAATTACCAATGCAATCTCAATGACATATGTAGGAAAGGGAGGGAGGTGGGTGAGGCCCTGAGGGAAATGCTCCAAGTGCTTGTACACTGCTATCACTCTAGGCCTCAGTATGATGTATAATTACAATGTACCAATAAAAGTATTAAAATTGAAATGTTTCATAAAAACATCAATGACTTTTATAGCTTTAGGTATCCAACAATATACTTACATTTTTTTTAATTTTACCCTGAGACAGTCCTCTCAAAAAGTTTAATTTTATAAACCACATTAAAAAAACACAAATATATGTAACACAATTATTTTTCTGAAGTAATAAAAGACAAAATTATCTTGTTATGGTATGGTATTAAACCTGCATATTTGAACAGTAAGTAGAATCATAATATCTCCAACAGCTTGGCCATCTGTTATTGTTCCAAAAAGCTTTAGGGAATATTCAGTGTAATAGAATGTAAAACAACATTATCAAATGCTATGGTCTGAGGCTTTGTGGAATGTAATCTGTAAATCTTCCTACCCAAGTAAACCAATTCAGAAAAAATAAAATATGATTTATATTATGAATGTGAATCCAAAATTTAGGAAAAATAAAAGTTATGTTTGTTAATACCTCAATGTGTTTTATTTTATAATTAATTTAACTGTTTCAATAAGCACATAAAAGTTGTGTTTGTGTGTAAGTTACTTGAGATTGATTGAACCTAAGGACATTCAACCTCTGAACTTTACCTCCACACCCTATTTTATTGTTTATTTTAAAACAGGGTCTTGCTAGCTTGCTGCAGATCTTCCTGAATTGCTGAGGCTTGGTCTTGAATGTATGATATTCCTATTTCATCCTTCTAAGTACTAGGATTACAGGCATGTGCCACCATGCCTGGCTAAAAGTTGCACATCACAATGGAGTAATGTGGTGTTTCAGTATAAATAAACATTGTATATTTAAATCAGGTTAAACATATCTATCGCCTCCAACATTATTTTTATGATAAAACCTTTCTTATAGCTTTTTTATAGACACGGCTCATTATTATTATCTATAGTCACCATACAGTATAATAATGCACAAGAACTTTTTGCTCCTGTCTAACTGTACCCATTGATCAACTTTTCTCCATCCTTTCCTCTCTATTACTTTTCCTAGATCAACTTTTTTAGTTTCCACATATGAGTGAAATCATATGGTACTTATATTTCCAGGTCTGGCTTATTTTATATTTAACATGAAGATCTCCAGTTCCATCCACATTGTTAGTAATGACAGGATTTAGTCCTTTTTTATTTATATTTATTTTAAATTATTATTATTATTATTATTATTATTATTATTATTATTTTGAAGTACTGGGGATTGAACCCAGGAACCTTCTACTTCTGAGCTACACTCCTAGCTCTATTTTTTTATTCTTTATTTTGAAGCAGGGTCTCACTAAGTTGCAGAGGGCCTCAACATATCTGGGGCTCCGTGAATCTACAGGATCCTTCTGTCTCAACCTTCTAATACTGGGATTATAAGCATGCGCCACCCCACCCACCTCTTTTTTATTTTATTTTATTTTATTTTTTTGGTGGTACTAGGGGTGGAACCCAGAGGGTTTCTACCTCCGGGCTATATTCCCAGACCTTTTTTTATATTTTATTTGGAAATAGGGTCTCATTAAGTTGCTGAAAGCCTCACTAAGTAGCTGAGGCTGGCTTCGAACCCATGTGGTCCTCCTGTCTCAGCCTCCCAAGCACGGGGATTACAAGCGTGCGCCACCATGCCCGGCTCTCTTTTTTAAATTATTTTTATGATGAAATAATATTCTATTCTGCATATATACTACATTTTCTTTTCCATTCATTAGCTGATAGACACTTAGGTTGAGTTCACATCTTGACACTGATTAGTGCTGCGATAAACATGGGAGATAGTCTGACTTTTTGATATACTGATTTAATTTCCTTTGGATAAATCAGTCTTGGATGGCTCAGTCATATGGCAGTTATTCTAATGTTTAAGAAACATCCATGCTGTTTTTCCTAATGTTTATAGTAGTATACATTCTGGTAAATGGATTACAAGAGTTAATTTCTCTTTTCTTCACACACTCTCCAGCACTTTCTAATTTAACCTTTTTGATAATAGCCATTCCTGCTAGAGTGAGGTGATATTTCCTTGTGATTTCTATTTGCATTTCCCTGATGATTAGCTATATAGAATATTTTTTCATATACCTGTCATCATTTGTCTGTCTTCTTTTGAGAAATGTCTATGTAGGACTCCACTTAAAGAGAAACTTCTAACATCTGCATGCACAAAAACATGTATGTGCATATAAACATCAACTTCTTCCTTTAGTCAGAAAACAAAAACTTTCCATATCTATCCATGCAGATAAAGGGCTCTTGAGATTACCAGTCCACTGAGTGTACCAGCATGAGTCCATTCTGCTCCTACCTGACATCCTACTGAACCCATGCTGATGAACCCATCACTCCAAAGTAGTATTGTTTCAACGAAATTCAAACCAACCACCACCATCAGAGAAATGCTTTTATCTCTCTTTTGCAACACTCCTGAAAACATATGCATATATGTATGCAAAAGCTACACACAGACATACACACATATATTAAGATAAATATTATTTCTGAAATGTTTTGAATGTATCATAAAGAGATGATATCAGATACATAAGACCTTGACAATTCATACCATAAAATGTTTTTTTTCTCATTAGCATGAACATCAACATGGAAAGAGGTTCATAAAATGAAGATATCAGTATTTAAATCTGAAATTTTGAATGGTCTCAGAAATTACTTATAAATTTCTTAAGAAGTCAGTCTGTAATAGACATGGTTGTGCAGTCCTGTAATTCTAGTTCTTGGGAGGCTGAGAAAGGAGGATCACAGTTTCGAGAGATTTTTGAGAGCAAGACTTTCAACAATCTAGTAAGACTCTGTTTCAAAACAAAACATTTTAAAAAGGTTGAGAGTGTAGCAAAGAGGAATAATGCCCTTGGATTAAATCTTCAGTCACACACAAACACACACACACACACACACACACACACACACACACACGGAGTCGCTTTCCTACAGTAATAGGTAGGTAGATGAATAGACAGAGATGATAGTAGACAGGCAAACAGATAAGAAGGTAAAGAAAGAGATGGTAAAGAGATAGATAATCAGAAAATGTAGTCTCTAGATGAGAAAGCAGACGACTTAGTCACAGAGCACTTTAGCACTAAGCGAAACATTATCCAGAACATACAGAGGACGTAGACCACAGAGCCTTGGCTGGCGCAATGACTCACCCTCTTCTCTGGTAAGGAGCAGTTCTTTACTCCATGGATAGAAGTAAACATACACAAGAAAGATAATTTATAAACTATTCTGAAGATATGAACAGTTAATCTTCAATATCCATGTGTTCTTCATCCATTGCTTCAAACTACCACAGATCTAAACTATTTTTAAGAAACCAAACATGTACAAACCATGTTTCATATTATTTCCTTAAAAATACAGTATAGCAAATACACAAGTAGCATTTACTTTGTATTAGGTATTATCATTAATCTAGAGACAACTTAAAATATACAGGAGTGTACATAGGTTTATATGCAAACACTATTGTTTGTAAGGGAATTGCATACCTGTAGATTCTGCTATTAACAGGGTGTCCTGGAACTAATTTTCATGGACACTGAGAAATAACTGTACTATCTTTATTTTGCAAGACCTGTTTGCTATTCAGTCAACCATTAACCAAGTTTATCAGTGGTCTTTTCTTTAAAAAGGTTGGGCCACGTGATAACATGAAAGTCTTCATGGAGAATTACTTCTCAATAATCAGAATACAGGATTTGGGCTAAAAGGTCTAGTGATTTCCCAATTCACTTTATAGCTTTCTATGATTAAATAATGGAAGATTGGGATCCTAACATAAAGGCCAATTCTTATCCCATGGAGAATAAAGAAAAATGATTTCTTTGGCATTATTGGCAAATAAGAAAGCAATATTTTTATGTTTTATAAATTCTTCTTCGACAAGACTATTTTACTTGATCCTTAATAACTCTTGTTCAGTCTCCCAGAATATGACAATACATTAGAGAAATAAATTTACTTTGATATAAAATATGTTAAAAAAACTTTCTAAATAAAAGCAAAATGGTCCTAATATCTACATCACACTTTAGAAACAAGGCTCCATTCTACTGACCATTACTGATGTTAATCATTTAGAATTTTATTAGTCATAGTGATTCTTTTAAAGCAGAAATCATATCACTTACCTGCTCCAAAGAGTTTGATAACTTCTAATTTCAGTCATACAAAAAAAATCAGAGACCTTTCAATAGTCTGTAATATAGTCTACATAGCCTGCTCGTCCTGGGAAAAAGTTTATTTTTATTTGTTTTGTTTTGCTATATATACATATTCCAACTGACAGATCATTTGGCATACAATTGCACATGATTAGCATGCAGTTTAGAAAAAAAGTCTTAGAGCAGTTTAGCTTTTCACTGAGACCAAATAAATTGTGTATATAATTCAAATGTTTTATGGGAGATTTTTCAGTATTATGAAAATTTGTTCTCTTGTTCAACACTGGCAAAGACTTATTAATCATACCTTAAGAATAGTCATGCACATGTTCGGAGCATGTTATTTACTATAAAGTATACCCCAGGTCTAACAAAAAGATATGCACATAGATACTATCATTACCAAATAAAGCATCAAAGGAAAAAGCAAAATGCTAAGGAATTGTCAAGATCACTTGATTACTTGTTCACAAAAGTCTCCTCAGTAAAATTCTCCCAAGTGAAGTGAAAAATATTCAGAAACTAAGTCTGCTTGGTGAAGAGTTTAACAGATTAGAAAGTCACTAATTTTATGAAGCTATGGAAAATAAATTGTATGGATTGCAATGCACCATAAAATCCAGGGGTACAGGATGAAAGTATAATTTTGGGAATGAGTCACAGTACTTGGAAGGCTGTAACAGAAGGATTAGTGGTTCATAGACAGCCTCAGCAACTTTGTGAGACTCTCAAAAACTTAGAGACCCTGTTTCCAAATAAAAAATAAAAAGGGCTATGCTCAGAGGTAGAATGTCCCTGGGTTCAATCTCCAGTTTCAAAAAAATTTATAATTCTGTTCACTTGGAAGCACAGAACCACAGAACAAACAAGGGAACTACTATAAAACACCTGTCTCCAACAATATGTGAGTAACACTATTTTTGTACAAGATGAGAAATACACTTGTCTATAAACTTGTTATTGATGTACCTAATCATAATTAACCTTTTATTGAGAAGACATAGCTTTATTTCAAATTCTGAAATTCACATATGAAATTACTAAAATTAAAATTAAGTCATCTCTTAGAAGAGCCCATATTAATTATACACACACACACACACACACACACACACACACACACACACACGAACGCATATTTGACATGTGTTATTGGCTTGGATTTTGTCTTTATGACCACCCATTGAGGAAGGTGCCATTGCTCTGCAATAACAGAAAACATGGCTTCCATGCAAAGAACAAAACAGCAGAAAAGTTGAAAAGGATACACCCTGACCACCTTTCCAGGATGCCTCATGGGATCACACAAGTCAGCAGAAAACCAGAAAGCCAGGCCGGCCCTGACACTGTGAACCCTGGAACCTTGAGCAAGTTACCTTAGCTATAAAATGATAACATGGAACCTGTCTCACAGGGTCGTGTCACATGGTCAAATAAGTGGTAGTGCATAAAACTCCAATGTTTTATTATTATCATTGCTAGGAAAGACACGACTTTAAATTTTTGCAATATATTTACCACTAACCTGATGTTAGGAAAATTCTGGGAAACCTTATTTCTCATTGTATTTCTGGCTCTTTCCTAATGCTCCTCATTTTAAAACTGTTCTCTCAACAGCCTATGTCACCAATCAAAGCTGAATTACTGCTTACCTCTACAGGACCACTCTCCCAAAGACTGATTACCTTTTAACTGTGATTCAAGATTTAGTTTTCATAATAGGAAATAACAGTTCCGAAGAGTGGTCTGGCAGGGCTTTATAGAACAATTTCAGTCAGTCTGACATGTGCTTTTATTAACCATATTTCCTGTAGCTGCACAGACAATGAGAAATCCACTTCTACGAGCAGAACCAATTATAACTAAGCAGGTATGCTTTTTCCCCAGCCTGGTCATGATGTCAAATGTTTGATTAGAAAGGTCTTGTGCTTTTAGCTAAATGAGGCTAAATTTCTTTCCATTTGCAAGAACAAGCTATTTCTGCCTCCGATTGCACAACCTCTTAGGATCTTAATTCTGGTCTCTTAGTGGCAAATAGAGCCATAGATGGAACACTCTCAAGATGGAGAAAACAATATTATTATTTTTGTTTGAAAACAAATCCAGTTAGTTTCAGAAAGAAACAGTCTGAACTGCTGTGCAGGATCAATGCATTGTGTGATCCGGGAAGGAACAAAGACAAGCTACATATGAAAAATGGGTCCTCATGGGGGGAAACCTGGGGACACAGTTGGCAGCCGCAGAGAGGAATATCAAGAAAAGTGACACCTGCAGAGAAAGTTTAAAATCCAATAGTTATAAAGTCAATACAGAGAACTGCCACGTGCTTACCTAGTAGAATGATACAACCCTAACAGATCAGATTTGGACATGCAGGGCTGAAATAGGGAGGGATGAGTCTAAACATGGATAGTTCCTGGAAAATATCTCCCAAAGAATGTAAGGAAAGATGAAAACAGAAGCCAAGTTCCAACTCTATGCACAATTGGGAAGACGTTGGAAGCCTCTTAGATCAAACACTACAGGCAAGGGCTCTTCTGGGGTGCTAATGATAGAGAAACATTCAGAACAATGTCACTGTTCTCCAAAATACCTCAAGATATTTGGGGGATTATTCTTGTTTCTTCTCTTTATAATTAAAATATTAAACCACTAGTTGATATCTTAAGGGACTCAAATGCTTAAGGGACTCATATAAATATTTTAAAGCTACTTTCAACTCTTTTCTGGCTATTGTATAAATACAGACTCACTGATCTGTAGAATATTTAACCTAGAATTAAAAGTCCTGATCATTCACTCTAACCTCAAATTGTAAACAAGAACTCTAGGGATATTCCAGAACACTAGTATCAGCCAGGACAAAAACCAATTTTTTTCTAATTTCTAGGTAATATCTTCTTTTACATTGTTATGTAAATTTGTATTAAATTTTCAATTACTTTTAGAGACAATTTTATCTATTTAAAGTGTAAGAACAAAGCTGGCATGGTGGTATATACCCATTATCCCAGTACTCGGGAGGCTGAGACGGGAGGTATAAGGCCAGTGTCAGCAATTTATCAAGACCTTGTTTCAAAATAAAAAGAAGAACGGGATTGGAGTATAGCTCAGAGTTTGAATGCCCCTGGGTTCAATCCCAAGTACACCTGCCAAAAACAAAAAGTCTAATAAAAGAAAGTTATCATAAAGAATCTGAGTTGGAGTAAACAAAATTACTAAATTTTAAAGATAAGCAGTAGATAAGATCTAAATATATATATTTTTATTGAAAATAAGGGGCAAAACATAAAAGCAAAAAGAAATAATATTATATTAGTACCCCAAAGATCTAGAATTAGTCTCTCTGTTACCATCCTTGTCTGACCTCCCCCAAATAAACCTGCCACTTTATAATCACAATACAAAACCAGAAGCCCTTTAAACTGTAAGTCAGTTTATGTTATTCCTCCACTCAACCCTCCAGTTATTTCATGTCCAATGAAAATTTAAGCCAAAATCACTTAGAAGCACCTACTCCATATTTTTCTCCCACTTCATCTTGGATCTAATTCTCTTTTATTTCCTTCTGTCACTTGTTCCATCCATGCTGGCCTTCTGACAGAATCTTGAGCACCTTACACACAAACCTGGGTTTATACCATTTCTTTCCTCTGCCTAGAACATCTTCCCATAACTTCTGCATTGATCATCTTCACATTCAAGATGCTGGAAAGATGTCATCTTTAGTAACATTAACTTGACACTTTTAGAGAAACTATGCTACTCATAATATTGTTCTATTTTTCCCCAAAGGGCTTGTCATGCTCTAACACCATATTTATATCACTTACTTCCTCTAGAATATAAGTAACAGCTGGAGGTGTAGGTCAGTAGTAGAACACTTATCTAAATTATACAAAGTCTGGGTTCCACTGACAGAATTATAAAAAAAGAAAAAAGAAAAAAGAATGTAACCAGTAAAAGAAGTATCAAACTACTTACCAAGGCAATTTGTTATCAGTGGTACAAATCACTTAAGACAGTACCTAAAATATAATGATCAATAGATATTTGCTGAAAAAAAAAAAGACCAAAAGCAGATGATCATCATGTTAAGACATAATCTCTTGTTTAACTTAGATAAAAGCATATAAATCCCACAAAATAGAGAGAACCACAGAAGAGAGCATTCCTAACACTCCAGGAAGGGATCTGATGTCTCTATTCTGAGTTTGAAGAAGTGGCAGAAGTATACCAGAATTTGCTGGAAAGATACTCCTATCTTTAATAAGAATATTTACCTAAATTGGTTAACAAATTATTACCAAGATGAGAAATCCAAATATAAAAATTCAAGCTCTGACAAATCAATATATGTTTAATATAATTTTACTCAAAACCCCGACAGATTTTTTTAGAAATTAATAAAGAGCTTTCAAAGTGTATTAGAAATAATAGGCAGTATAGGACATCAATTACCACTGAAAAAAGAAGAGTGCTAAGGAGAAAAATGTATTACTATAAGAACAATATTAGAAAATTCTATATTTTGAGTTACTGATAACTGGCTTAAGAAAAGTTAGATAAATCAAAGAACCAGAGTTAAAGAGTTAAAAAAAAATGCATCCAGAAAAGACAAGTGAAATAGAGTCAGTGCTAGGGGTATAGCTCAGTGGTAGATCAAGTGTCTAACATGGTCCTGGGTTTAATCACCAGCAGGGAAGGAAGCAAGAAAGGAAGAAAGGAAGGGAGGGAAGGAGGGAGGAAGGAAGGAAGGAAAGAAGGGAGGAAGGGAGGGAGGGGAAATCTTTGAATGAAATTTAAGAAATTTCATCCACGTTCACTTTGAGGCTTATGTAAGAAATCTGGATTCCATTCTTATACTGTGACATTTTTATTCCTCACTTTATCAACTGTATACCCTACAGAGACACACATACTCAAATGCTATTGAATATGTGTATTTCATTTGCAAAGACAGTCAAATTATTTCTTATATTAATGCTTTAGCTGTTCAACTGGTTTCCTGCCTTCAATTTGAAGGAGTATTTTAGTAGCTTTACTCAGGTATAATTTGCATTGTCACCACTGTAACTGTACAATTCATTACTTTTAACAAATTTTTAGTTATGTAATGACTACCACAACCTAGTCTTGAAACCATGTTATCACCCAAAAGTTTCCTCATGCCTGTTTCTAGTTCATCCCAACTCCTACTCACAATTCTAGGAAAACAGAGATTTGTTTTCCACCTCTATAGACTTGTCTTTCCTGGTTACTTAATGTCTAAAATAGAAATTCTATTGTTATTTCCCTGCTAGGAATACTAAAAAGACATATTTTTCTACTGGAATATTTAAGTTCCTTAAATATTAGAACAGTTTAAAAAGGATCCATTTTTTCAATATAAAATACAATTCTGTTTTTCTTCATTTTTTTCCTATATTGAAGGCATGAAGTGTACTATTCTATCAGCAAGAAGAATGAAAAGAAAATGAGAACAGGTTTGTTTCAAGTGCTAAAGATTTAGTTATAGATTTTATAGGGCATCCATGTCTATTGTTGAAGAAGCATTGAGGGTAAGATGGGAGACTGCTTCTTGGACAAAAAAAAATGTCTAAAAAGAAGAAAGGGATATGATGGTAGTTGGGGTCCTTTAAAAACTTAGTAGCAGTTTTTGGGGCATCAGCTAAGGAAAGTTAGTATCAAAGTAATGTACACTCAATGGATGAAGTAAGGGTTAGGTCAAGTAATATATGGACTGAGTTTTGGCCATTAGGAAAGAATGATGTGACAGGAGACCTAATAAGTCGATTGAGGATGCCTCATTCCCCATCTGTATCAGAATGATAAAAAGTGAGCTGAACAACTTGAGAACCCTCAGCTAAACACCTGGTGTTGACACAGCTCTCATGATCTGATATTCTTTGATTTTCCACCTTCACACCATTGCTCTGTACTCCAACCATTATAAATATATTCACCAGTTTCTCGTTGTTGTGGCCAAAATACCTGATAAGAACAACTTAGAGGAGGAAAGGTTTACTTAACTCATGGTTTCAAAGGTTTAGTCCGTATTTGGCTGGCTCTGAGGCAGAAATAACATGGCAGCAGGGTGTGACAGAGGACAGCTGCTCAGCTTCAGCAAGTGAAGGACAGAGAGAAAGAGGGAGAGAGAGAGAGAGAGAGAGAGAGAGAGAGAGAGAGAGAGAGAGAGAGAGAGAGAGAGACCAAGAATGTGTATCATCACCAAAGCCATGTCCTAGTGATCAATGTCCTCCAGCCTAATCCTTCCTGCCTACAGTTACTATCCAGTATATCCATTAAAATGATTAATCCATCAATAGGCTTATCTACTGGTGAGACTGGAGCCTGGTTCAATTATTTCACCTCTGAACATTTCTGCATTCCTAACACATGAGCTTTTCTGGGAGATACCCATAGCCAAACCATAACATTTAACCTCTCCTAGATCACAACAGAGTCATACCCACACATTACCATCTGCACATGACCTTCCTTTTGGCTTAATACCATCATTCTGCATCTGACTAACCCTCCTTGTCTAAACAGGTTCTATCCTTGACTTTGAAGCTTACATTCCTGAGCACAATACCAGACAGTGACAGTTTTGATAAGTTGTCCTATAGATTCCTGTACACCACATCTAATAGTGTTTTCTCTACAATGTTCATATTGTTATCACTGTTTTCCTGAGAAATTCATTAGACAGAAAGTCCACTGAGCATAGAGAATGTACTTTATTCACCTAATGAGTTTCCAGTACTTATTATAGTGAGTGGTACATAATAAAGGCTTCATGATAACTATTCTTTAATATTTAAAAATAATGTTAAAACACTGCATACATAATGTACAATTAGGATGATATTTAACTGAAAATCAATTAATTTTAAATCTCATTTCCTTTATTATAGTTATGTTTTCCTCTAGGTAGCAATGATGCTTTCTGAATTTTTCTTTGCTTTTTAGGACTATGTCCATTATTCTAAGTTCCTTAACATGTTAACCCTTAGTAGAATTTATTCTGATAGAGATTCATATTTTCCATTTTCCATAGTGAAGAGAAGGCTTTGTATTATCTCCAGATTGTTGCTATTGTCTACTTGATATGAAATTCCAAAATCACTAGTCCTAATCTTAGTTTTAGTTCCTAAAGTTTCTTTCAGCAAAACCCTGAATCATTACAAAACAAATTTCATAGAAATAAAATTCATCAGCTAAAATGCAATGTCTCATAGTAAGTCTAAGGTGTTTTCAACCTACTCCTTATTAGTAGACTAAGAAAGGAAAATTCTAAGTGTGATAGGCCTACATTTACAAGAAGAGTATGTCAGCAGGAAATCTCTTTTCTTGTGTTATGATTTTCACTAACCTTTGAAGTCTTTCAAAGGTAGAGTTGAAAATTGTCTTCACCACAGACCAAACACAGTGATAACCTGGCACTTCCAAAAGATGGAACTTTATTAAAATATGACATCCAAGCACATTTAAACAGGGTTTAAGCAAAAGGTATGCTATCTTTTATGATTCTTTCCACTCATGAATATAATATATTTAAATTCTATTATTAAGAGCCATCTTATATGCATGCAATCAGAATTCTATGAGTACTGATAGAAACTTAAAAAAATAAGTTTTTCTTCTATTAAAAAATAGAAGAGAACAAATATTGAAGTAAAAGGTACTTAGAGTTAAAGAGAAAGAGAGAGAGAGAGAGAGAGAGAGAGAGAGAGAGAGAGAGAGAGAAGAGAGAGAGGAGAGAGAGAGAAAAGAGAGAGGGGAGAGAGAGAGAGAGAGAGAGAGAGAGAGAGAGAGAGAGAGAGAGAGAGAGAGAGAGGAAAATTAAATTTTCTTTAACATTACTCTCTTGGTAAGAGCATTCTCAGTTGTTTCAACGCTCAAAAAGGGCCAAAAATTAGTTCATTTTACCACTTGTAAGTGGGAGTTTACTTCAATCACTTCAAAATGAAATGATAACTTTAGGCATAAATTTTCTAAAGAAACATAGTGTCTTCTTATTGGTTGGATGACTTATTTGTTTATTGTTTTTATTTTTTGATATTCTTTTTTTTTTTTTTTTAAGTACCAGGGATGGAACCCAGGGGCACTGTACCTCTGAGCAACACCCCCAACCATATTTTTAGTCTTTTTATTTTTGAATCAGGGCCTCACTGAGTTGTGAAGAGCCTCTCTAAGTAGCTGAGGCTGTCCACGGACCACGATGCTCCGGTCTACACCTCCCAAATGCTGGGATTACAGGCTTGCACCACCACTCCCAGCCTCTTGATATTCTTTTAAAATCAGACAGCATTTCTAAATATTTCAATAAATTTAATCAACTTTTTTTAAATTTAAAGACTCAGCCAGACATAGCAGCACATGCCAGTAATCCTAGTACTTGGAAGGCAAAGACAGGAGGAGTGCAGGTTTTAAGGCATCCTGGGCAACTTAGCAAGACTTTATTTTAAAAATAAAAAGGGAGGTAGGCGTGGTGGCACATGTTTGTAATCCCAGCATTTGAGAGACTGAGAAAGGAGGATCGTGGTTCTTAGACAGCCTCAGCTACTTAGTCCCTTTGCTACTCAGTGAGACCCTGTTTCAAAATAAAGATCAAACAATAAGGCGGGGTGTAGCTCAAAGATAGAATGCCCCTGGGTTCTATCCCCAGTACTGCAATAAATAAATAAATAAATCAGACTAAGGAGTATATATCACAAGTGGAATGTTCCTGGGTTCAATCCCCAGTAACACACATTAATATATGCAGGGATATATTCACATACAAACATACACATAAATAAACTTACAATTAATTTTGTTTTGATTTTTTTATTTTGGTTGTACTGGGGTTCCTGGAAACCCTTTTATCTCTGGGCTACACTCCCAGACCTATTTTATACTTTTTAAAATTTGGAAACAGGGTCTCTTAAACCAGCACGCCTGGCTTCAAACCTGCGGGATCCTCCTGTCTCCGTCCCCCAAGCTCAGGGATTACAAGTGTGCATACCACGCCCGGCAATTTACAATTAATTTATACCAGTCTTTAGCTCTTGAGCTAGAAGTACTGACATAGTGCATGTTATGCCTAGAGGAAAACTTTAAAAGTTTGGATTACATTCCCAATTCTACAAGCCCCAAAGTCTCATAAATATTTTGTACATCCCATTGGGCACAGATTTCTACCAGGGAGGTTTCAGTTCTAACTCAAGTTTGGCCAAATTTCGACCCAGTACCTCCTTTATATTCATGCCTGCCCTCTCTTTCCCTCGTTTTCACTTGTTCCTACTATCGCTGGCTGCTTACTGCCCATGCCATTTACTAGACCAACCTCAGGCAACTCAAAATTCATCATTTATTAATCTGGGTATGTCATGCCCTAGAAGAGTTCACACAGCTGCTGAAAAACTTACTAAAATTGTACCTCACTGTTAAAGTTTGTCATTTTTCAAATAATTTTTATTGGTGCATTGTCACCATACAACATTGTGAGATTAAAATGGATGCATTTATACACACACACACACACACACACACACACACACACACACACATCACTTGGTATGTTTCTCTATAGATCCCACCCTAATACCCCCCTTTCCATGCATGTTAATGATATTAGTAGTGATAACTTCATACTTGGATATCAGATAATTTTATCTGTTTCCTTTCTAAAGCCTCAGTTTTCCCTTACCCTTCTTCATCCCCATCCCCTCCCACTATTCTGCTAGTACATCTCTTCTTTTATCTGAAGTCCCTTTTCTTATTTTCTCTCTGGCATCCATATATGAGAGAAAACATATGACACTTGACTTTCTGCAACTATTTGATCTCAATTACCATAACGTTCTCAACTTCTGTTCATTTTCCTACAGATGACACAACTTTTTCTTTAAGGCTGAGTAAAACTTCATTGGGTGTATATAACACATTTTTTATCCTTTCACCTGTTGATGGGCCCCTTAAGTTGGTTCTATAATTTGGCTATTGTGAATCGTGCTGCTACAAAGATGAATATGCAAATATCACTGCAATATTCTAACTTTAATTCTTTTGGAAAGATATCAAAGAGTATTACAAATGGATCATATGGTGGTTCCATTCCTAATCTTTTAAGAAATCTCCATACTGCTCACCAAGATAAACCAAATACCTAGAAATTAGTCCAGGAACTTTGAAATTACTAGAAAATAATATAGGACCAATATATAGACAGTGATAGAGACTTACTCAATTAGACCCCCAAAACTCATTAAATGGTATGTCATTAAATTAAAAAGCTTCTTTGCAATGAAGGAAACAAGAGTCTGAGGAGAAAACATATAGAATGGGAGAGAAAAACATCTAGACTATATGAGGAAGTAAGAAAACAGCAAAAATGCAAGTAATTCAATTAAAAAATGGACAATATAACTGGATAGATACTTTTCAAAAGAAAAAATACAAATAGCCAATAAATATATGAAAAAATGTTCAACGTCATTAGCAATCAGGAAGATGCAAATAAGAACTATTCTAAGATTCCATCTAATTTCAGTTGGAATGGCAATCATCAACAATGCAAATAATAATAAATGCTGTTGAGGATGTAGGGAATTAGAATTCTTAAACACTGTTGGTAGTATTGTAAATTAGTTATTTTTTAAAAAGAAGATGCTAAGTACCCTTTACTTTTTTATTTCCAGATACCTATATCCAGTTTTCAAGTGTATCCACATACAAATTTCATTGGCTACGGCCTTTGAAAATTGGCATAAAACTTCCACGTTTAAAAAGCAAACAGATTCACAAGGCAGCATGCTCAGTAAACACACAGTAATGTCAAGTAAGCTTGTAGGTTAGACCAAGAGGACCCACCAAAAGAAGATACATAGCAGTCTGCAGAAGCTCAGAGCCAGCTACAAATCCAAACCCTCAATGTCTTTATATCGCATTGGGTTAATAAAAACAAATCACATCATTTGTGACTGAATCCTATCAATAACAAGCAAGTGGATATACTACTGTTCTCTCTTCTCTAAAGGCATAGATTTAGACCAGTGGCATGGGATTTTTTAGCACATTTCAGCCACTCTGACTGTCACAGCAGATCAGAAGTGATGTTTCAGCACCAGCAGGCGCTGCTAAAATTCTCTTGCTGCCCTTCCCAGGAGCTGCAGCTTCCTTCTGCCTTTTCCAGCTCTCACTCTAATTCTGGTACGAGGTTCCCTTTTTGCCCATTGCATGATGCCTTACCATCACTGCCTCCCTTGCCCTTTGCCTTAATGTCTCCTGTGGGTGTTCTGGTCCAACAGAAATCTAGAAATTCCAGTAACAAAGTGGACACTTGGGCATTAAATGACCAAACAGAGTTAGTGAAATGCAAGATTTCTGGTCCCAGCTGTAGTCTCTGAAGACATGGAATATCTCATCTTTCAACCAAAGGCTTGTTTTTCTATCTGGTTATAGACCCTTTTATCAGAGTACAGAAGTTACATTTCTCCTGTGTGGTATTCAGAAGTCATAGCCATATATATTCACGACAGGAAAAACCCCAGTGTGTACATGTTTTTCCAAACTATCTGAAACTACTTCTGACATAGAAACTAACCTTCAGAGAAAGAAGAATCTACCCACAACATTTCTATTTGGGAAACAATTTTAGGTACAGCTTTATTTAGTCACTTTATAAAATTGCTTCCATCAGATAAAAAAATACAAATGCCTAGTTGTTAAAGATACTATCCCTGTATTATGCCATTAGCCTAATGGGAAATTTGTGGGCTCACTCATTTAAACTCATTTAAATCTTCAAAAAAAAAAACAAATTAAAATAATAATAAAATCATTCCATGAAAAACTGCATAGGCCTTGATGTAGGCTGCCATTTCTTCTGGTATCTAGACCACCATCTTCTGTTCCTGCCCATATCTAAATTACAATTCTCAAGTTTTTACTGCAATCTTTTTTAATTTAGAAATTGCTAATGCTAGAGAACAGTTGGTAATATTTTCTCTTAAAGCATTTTTTCTATTGTGCATAGACAGTTCTTATAACTTGTCTTCAAGTAGTCTTAATTTCAAAATGTCTTAGATGAATTTGAAGTGTTCATAAATGACAGCACATGCCTGCTGTAGACGAATTTGGCTAATGCTACATACAGTTGAGATTCTTACTATGAGACTATCCATACATCTGTCCTCTTACTCAGTAATGCAAGAAATTGATCTAGCAAAGTTAATGATCCATTAGGAAGGCAAAGGTAAACTCCTATAATGAGGCATTGGGTATCTATGGAAAAAAGACATCTTAATGAACTAAATGAGTCTGAATATTTAAAATCTGAATAACTCTTACAAATTGTTCTCTGAATTTAAAACAATTTTACACATATCATCTGAAACCTCAGAGGCTTGTTTTCATGGCTTCTTCCTGCTTGTAAAGCAGGAAAAAAAATGTTCTATGCAATCACTTCAAAACTCTACATGAGAGAAAAGCTTTAATGTAGCTATCAGAAGAAACATAAAAGAAACATATGAAAGAATGACATTGTGATAATAAGAAATAGTTGGTTGCAAGACTTTTGTAAAGTAGATTATGCAGAAACTGACAAATATTCTGTTTGTTCTATAAATGATCTACTAAGCAGATTTCTATCTTCATGGTGAGAAAAATTACTGAAAATGAGGAGGTCAAAAGGTCTAAACCTAGGTAAATGATAGCATCCTTTGACATTTTAAAGTGACATCAGAGGAAATATAGTGCTTTATTTGCCACAATTGATGGAACTAACCATAAACAAGGAGTTTTAGATTTTTCTCAACAATCTGATAAATTCTCAGTCAAAGCAGGGATCTCCTAACAACATCACTTACCTGTGGTTCCATGAAATCTGTTCCAATACATTATACCAACAATGTCCTCTTTTTTAATTCAACCGGTGCTGAAGATATTGTAATGAAATGTAAGTCCAAAATCTTTGTCACAAAATATTTCTATACATATATAGTTAGTACTATTTCCTGTTGAGTCTTTCATGTTAAGATTATCATTCAATTCCGTCAATGACAGTGGCTCCAGGACCTTTGGGCAGCTTAACAACTCTCTCCAAATTACAGTTAATATTCTCTAGTGTATAACTCAAAACTCAACACTAGCAATTTCTGTAGTGTATGACCAGTGAATACACAGTTAGAAATTATTAAATTGAACAGTGGGCATGGTAGTGCATTTTTGCAATACCAATATTTGGGAATCTGAGACAGGAGGATTAGGGTTTGAGTCTAACCTTAGCAACTTAACAAACCCTCAGTAATGAGTTACTAAAGCTTTCCAGAATTCAATCAGAATTCAGTCTTTTGTGGTGTAAAATAAAAAGCCTTTCCATATCTATATATGAGGCTTGAAGCCCAAGGCTCCCATCTTTCCTGAATATAGAAGGTAAACATGCAGCCTGGCTTGGTGGAGCACACTTGTAACCCCAGCATTTGGGAGGCTGAGACAGGAGAGTCACGGTTCATTGACAGCCTCAGCCACTTAGTGAGGCCCTCTGCAACTCAATGAGACCCTGTTTCAAAATAAAGAATAAATAGTAGGTCTGGGTATAGATTGGAGGTAGAATGCCCCTGGGTTCCATTCCCAGTACTGAAAAAAAAAGAAAAAGAAAAAGAAAAAGAAAAAGAGAGTAAACATTCATCTTTCTTTGGTTTACCGATTGCTTTATTTTGCTAAGCTGCTAGCACATCTGCTGGGACAGAATAAGATCCTTCCATATACCATAGAACCAGAGCCAGGCAAACCACCCGCACATCCTGACATCAGAAGGAACAGAGCGATTTTCAGGTAGCTAGCAGGCAGTTTTCAAAAAGCAAAGAACTCAAGTAGTAATGAAGCTGAACCATCTCACAGACCCTTTAGTGTGGTTATAGAGTTGTTAATTTCTGTAATGATCTCATACTGTTGTAAGTATATTGATTTCTTTTTTCAGTAGAACTGTTCAGGATTGAAATTCTAAGATAGGCAGAATGTGGGCAGATGCTCACATTCTCACACACAGTTCTGCCAAGATATTTTTACATCTTTCTGCACATAAAACAAAATGAAGACATGTGTTATAGATGCATGTTACCAATAACCACCCAGAAGAAGAGAGTTTATTATATGCTCATTTCCTGGATAAAGTATTAAAATAATTCTCTCTAGAAAAAAATGTGGACAGTAAGTATTTCCAAAATTAAAAAAGGTTTGCTTGTGAGGCACCTTATTAAACATTCTTAATTTCCTGAACCCATTGAAATGGCAATTTGCGCCATCATATCCAAATGTCATGCCTGCTAGTTCTAATTCAAAAAGACTTCGTGGTTACACATCAAAACACAAAATGCTACAACAGCTCACACACTGCTGATGCTCATTCATCTACTTGCATCGGAATGGCTTATTTCAAATTATAGCATGTAAGAAAAAAGAGTAAACAAAAAGTAAACTCACAGTTGAAACCAATTGCCTCAAGAAAAACACTCCAGAGAAAATCTCCAAAATCATAGCCTTACCTTGGGAGTCTTCGGCATATCCACTGTCCTTTCTTTTGCTACGGTGAGCAAGGTGAACTTTGTTTCCTGCACTAAGGGATGCTTGGGAGGGCGAGGTGGAGGGTGCAAAAGAGAACTTTCATATCTTCTCATCATGTAATATTGTTCTTCGGTAATCTCTTCCACCAAAGTCCTGACTAGAAATGGTCCTATGTCCCCAGACAGATTACTAACTAACTGAACAGTCATGCTTAAGCGGCTGACAGGAATTTCCCAACATTCCCTGGGGTTGGCAAAGTCACTTATGAGTAGGTAAGAATCTGTGATGTCTTCCTCCAACTGCAGTCCTAGTGTGGCAGCCAGAATGTCCTCTTCAATTGAAAGATCTCTCACAGACACCTTCACATTGAAAGGCAAGCGGAACTGTTCACAAAGCTCAGAGATCTGGTACTGTTTCTTGTCATGAATTACCTCTACAAAACCTCCTTCCATGTACAAAGGGAGCAAGGCTGCCTCATAGGGCTTCTTGAGGATTTTTTCACAGAACAGAACATTCACCACTTTTTTGATTCCTTCACAAAGGACTTCAGTAGTCTCTGAATGATTCACTAAAAACTGGTCCCCAACAGATACAGAGGACAGCCCCTCATGAGACGAGTGGAAGGCTTTGGTGGCCACCACGTGGAGGGGCTCCTTTTCACTCTTAGCTATCTCTAGGTCATAGGCGGTAGGGAACTCCCGAGGTCGCCGCTTGAATTTGCCTTTGTAGCTAGTAGGGATCAAGAAGTGTCTCTTAGGAAAATTGCTTCTCATTTCTGAAGCCAAGATTCGTGATGCCTGGTACTTTTTGTGGATCACAATGGTTTTCCCCGGCTGTAAAATATTTCTCAGTAGCTGGTTTTCCTGAGGTGCTTCTATGACTTCAGCCACTATGGGAAACTCTTTACTGGCCATTTCAAAAAGATCTTCCATAGATAAGAGCTGAAGAAACCAGTTAGCATCGTAAGAGTCAGTAATGTCTTTGACTTCGACATCTAAACTGGGGAGAATGCGGACTATATCCTTTCGAACTAAAAAGAAAAAAAAAAACAGTATGACATTTCATGTGTGGAAATATTTCTTGTGAATTACTCTCCAGGTATCATACATTTTATTTAGAAAACAAAGAACTCAGATGATCATAAAGTAAAATTTCTTCTGAATAATTTTCCTTTTTTAAAATTTAAAAGAGATTATATATAAAACCAATATCTATAGGACCATGCTTGATTAAAAAAATAGAAATCAGCCAGTCCCTTAGATCCCTTTAACTCACCAAAATCACATCCTCCCACTGCTACCTAAGAGTTGCCACTCTCTTAATTCTTGAGTTAATCAATCCCATTTTTACACTTATGAGCCATGTGATATATAGCATACATGAATATGGATATGTATGTGGATATAAATGTAAATGTATATGTGTGAAAGTGGTGTATTATATCATTTTAAGGCATGTTCTTGAGATTCAGACTTTAAAGCAAAATTATTGGAGAAGAAAGTTTTGGTATATCAGACAACTTAAGGCCCAAGACATACATCCTTCATATGGGGTAAAATAACACTGAAAAGTCATAAAATATAATGGACTTAAGATTAGTATATGGAAATGGATATCAAGAAGCAATCTTTTTCCAATGTCAGAGGTATTTCTTTTTCTACCAGTGCCATATTATAACTGGATAGAAAAAGGGTGGTGCAGATGGGCCACAATCAGAAGGCCACTCAGGAGCCCTAATTTCCTGGTGAGTGGTTACCAATGTGTCACTGAAAAGAAATGAAGCTTCATGTTATTTCCAAAAAGGCTTTCTTTGAGACTACAGAGACTCTTAAAATATCATCCTGAAATTATCTCTCTCCACATACTACCAACATAGTGACATTATAAATAGTCTTGAATTTTAAAATTATGTACTAGTATTAATGAGATTTTACAATAGTATCTGGTTTTTTGACAATTATCTAACACTAGTTTCATAGCATTTTTATTATTTTGTTTCCCAACATAAATAGCCACTCTCTGTCAAAATTTCTTTTTCCTTCAATGTTTTTGAAAACTAACAAGTTGGAAAACTTAGAAAAAAAATTTGCTCTTAATAAACATTACTTTTGATATTATAATATTAACATTTTATGCAACATTTGAAGATCCAAGGTGTAATTTTTATCATATTATATAATATAATATTGTTTATGTAGCTATAATATTAGCTATTTATGCAGCATCTGAAACCTAAATATAATTTGTCATATTACATAATATCTATCATAGAGTTTATGTGGATACAGCATGTAAAAGTATCATTTTCTTGAGATGAAAAAATAAAGATCAATATTTACCTATAGACCAAAGTTTTATAAAAATTATAAAATTATTTAATGTTAGAAAAAGAGGACTGAAAAAAAAATTCTTAATTACTTTATTTTATAAAGTTTAGCATCCTTTAAGTTTTGAGATTGTTGTTTCAGATTCCTGGAATCCTAAAGAAATTTTAGAAACTAAAATCTTATTTGGATTAAAACAAACTGGGTTTAAGAATTCTAATGCTAACTCTACATGGGCTCCATAGGCTCATGCCATTCCTCAAGTCTAGAGAACATCTAGAAACTGGATAAGTAGATGCCAGCAAGGATTTCTGGGATCCCTCCATTAGTCCATTAGGTCATCTGGGCCCCAGTACAAGCTGGATCTCAACCTATACTTATTCATTGTGGATGCTGTGGGCCAGGAATCACTTTAATTTCTTTGGAAGTGTTTCTAAATGACAGAAAAAGCCTCTAGACCAGGCTATCTAACTTTAGTTACATTTTCTATATCCAGTTACTGACCTATCTTCAATACTTCTTTTCCTCGATAGCCTGAAGTAATGCTAGCCTATGTCATTTTACATAACACACCAACAGCATTGAACAAAGTAGATTGACTTTCTATTCTTTGATATATTCCCTCTTATATTACTTGTAATTGTTTTCAATTTTTGTTGTTGTTGGATTCTTCTCTCTACACACCACCCATACTCACAAATACACTTTTTAGTATGTCTTGATTCTCTTCCTTCCTTTCTCTGTCTACATTCACACCTACAGTGACTTTACATGGTATCATGTCTTTAAATATCATTTATGTGTTCATGACTTCTCAAATTATAGCTCTAGCCAAATTATTTTCCTAAATGTTTTGTATATTTAAGACCTTCACTTGGAATACAGTGGATGTCTCAAAATCAATATGCCCAAATTGAAATAAGACCTTCCCCCTAAATCCTAGACTATTTGGTACTTTCTCTGTCTTAGTTATTGAGAATTCCTTTCTCCTTATTTAGTCCATAAATCTGAGGGACATCGGTAGCTTTCCTCTTTTTCTAATACTTGAAACCCTTAGCATCAGAGTTACTTTGTTCTATACCACATTTTTTTTTAACCTGGTTTATTATAATGGTTTCCTAACAATTTATCTGGAAACGGTCTCTTAACCCAGCAAGACTGACTACAAACCTATGCAATCCTCCTGTCTCCGCCTCCCAAGTGCGGGGACTACAAGCAAGCGCCACCACGCCCAGCCAAAATATACTTCAGTGAGCATTAAAATAAATGATCTAATAAATAGTGTAGTCCCATGTTAATTTCTTTGGGGAAAAAAAGGGTTCCTCTGTTAGAACTCCTGCTATATATCATAGCAAATACTGCAAATCTCATTTAAAAAATGTCTCTTCAAGTTGAAGTTTGTCTTAATGAAGCCAATACATTAAGTAAGTACTTATATAATTTAGTTTCTATATATAGTTTCTACTATAATAGACATAGTAGAATATAAAAATATGAGCAACTTGAAGTCTTTTTTATCGAAGATTTTACTCATAATAAAAAAGTCTAGGGAAAGTCACAAGGTATATCCCTCAAGGGAAGATCCAATACAGAGAAACAGCACGTGCAGTGAAGATCAAAATCTCATTTTAGATCCATCAAAGAACTGAAGTCAGAGTGAGGCCCCATCACGAGACAGTAGGTACATAGAGTCCCAACGCACTGGGAGCAGAAACCACTGCTAAACCCCAGAAACCAGTAACTCTTAAAGGATAATTGATTGATTTCTGGAAACTAAGCATGATTAGTTTGATAGATAAAGCAGCTGGGGCCATGCTTAAGAAGACCCCCACACTGCCCTGAGTCTTACTTCCAAGCACCCCACCAGGTTCTCAGGTGAAGACTGGAGAAAAATCCCCTTGTGCTTTTGTCAGGGTGAGGGGAAAAGCGATCATTCTAATACACACCTAGGGCACTCTGATCTCTCTAAAAAGCCTTTCCTCAAGGGATACTACCGCACCACAGCCTAACCAACTTGTTTTACCAAAACTTAACCAACATGGGAGAATGGAATTACCCATTTCCAGACATCTCTGATCTTCTAAGTGGGGGAAAGAAAGCACCCAACTTCGGCTTCCTTCATCCTTCTATATAAGGGAAGGGGAATACCCAACTCCAGCACCCACTAGCCATTCTGTCTCCACTAACTCAGAGAAAAAAGGTGAGAAACACTCATGAAAGCCACAGCACAAATGCACAGGCTCACCAAATGACTGAAACCTAATTATAAGCTTATAGGATGCTCTCCCATCCCCCAAGTTTATGACCACATCAACAGCTCTATTATATGTTAACAGGGTATTCCAACTGAAAGAATGACATTTAAGACCCTACTTAAGAAGAAGTTCCTAAGGAAATAAAAGAGAAACGAAAACAAGGACACCATAGGAAATTCTGGTGTCTGACTCGGTGGCTATAGAAAATAGTAAAAACAAGCCAGGCGTGGTGGCGCACGCTTGTAATCCCAGCATTCGGGAGGCTGAGATCGAAGGATCGCGGTTCACGGACAGCCTCAGCTATTTAGTGAGACCCTCTGCAACTCAGTTAGACCCGGTTTCAAAATAAAGAATAAAAAGTAGGGCAGGGGGTGTAGCTCGGAGGTCGAATGCCCCTGTCATTCTACCTGTCAATATCTGTCTATCTGTCTACCTGTCTATCTGTCAATAGAAACTCTTCAAATTGAAAAGCAAAAGGATTGAAAGAAATGGAAAAGAATATACAGGGATTGTGGGTCAATTACAAAACATATAGTAAATATGTCATGAGAATACCAGGAAAGAAGGAAGAAATATTTGAAATAATAAGACTGATAATTTTCCAAAATTAATGGAACAGAGAACACTAAGCAGGATAAATATAAAAAGTAATTCTGTACCCAGAAATAATTATATTCAAACCACATAAGATCAAAGACTAATAGAAAACTGAAATGAAACAAGAAACAAGAATACGATTTACATAGGAAATCTCTCCAGAACTCATGCAAGCAAGAATAAAGAGGAGTGAGTTGGGCATGGTGGCACATACTTGTAATCCTAGCATCTGGGAGGCTGAGACAGCCTCAGCTACTTAGTGAGGCCCTTTGCAACTCAGTGAGACCCTGTTTCAAAATAAAGAATAAAAAATAGGGCTGGGGTGTAGTTCGGAGGTAGAATGCCCCTGGGTTCCATGCCCAGTACTGCAAAGAGAGAGAAAGAGAGAGGGAGAGGGAGAGGGAGAGGGAGAGGGAGAGGGAGAGGGAGAGGGAGAGAGAGAGAGAGAGAGAGAGAGAGAGAGAGAGAGAGAGAGAGAAAGGATTTTAAGACATGGAAAGAAAAAAAATACCACCTACAATTCTGTATTCAATGAATTTATTTTTCAAAAAGTAAGAAGAAATAAAAAATTTCTCAAGAAAAATTGAAAAATATGGTACCAGTAGAATTGTCAAGCAACAAGTATTTTTAGAAAGCTCTTTAGGTGAAAAAAGTTTTGGTCAGAAATTCAGATATACATGAAGAAAAGGAATAAAGTTAGCAAAGAAATAAATGAATAAAAATATATTTTATTGTTTTATTTTAATTGAGCTTATAGACAATAGCTTGTTCACAATAATAATAGCATCAATAGTTCACAGATAAGTGGAATGAAAGGCCGCACTATTTTAAGAAATGGGAGGGAGTAATTGGGAATATTTTACCATAAAGTACATCTAATAACATGAAGTTATTTGCATTGGCTGAAAGTGGACTTTTATTAGTTGTAAATGTATATTATAAAACATGAGATTTTTTTAAGCAGTATAATTGATTGAGAAAAATAGAAACATACAAAAGTCTCAGTTCATTGTATGGTAGTCAGAAAAAGAATGAAAGAATTATCACATCTACTTTGGGGATGAGGATAAAGACAGATATTATGAAAAGCACAGCTACAATGTGATTCTCAGAAGATGGAAGGAAAGTACAGGCCAACACAGAAAACAAACAAAAACAAAAAGACAGAATGTCTCAGATGGCAAAAACACCATGATCAATGCTAAGTAGGAAAGTTCGATATTGTCAGTAACTAACAAGTTATCTACCACGAAAACAGGACTATGAAGATCAGTTGGTCCTTTGGATGCCAAGTTGAGGAGTGTGTGATATTCCAGGAAAAATTCAAAATATTTAAGAATCAGAAGGACCAAATTAAAATTAAGTTTGGTAGACTAATTGCATAGCTCAGAGAGAAGAGGCCTGAAAGAAGTCTACCTTTCTCTGTTACCCACTGTGGATAAATTTCCAACTTACTTGTATCCCATCTAATTACTTTTGCATCAACTTAAAATTTTAGATCTTATCCTCTCATGTCACTTAAAGCATTAACACAAAACGCCTTCTGGTTTTATTATGCCAATGTCACTAATTTTTCATAGATTTTCAGTTTTCCATATTCAAACGTTAAAATAAGCCTAGTGTAGTGGTACGAGCCTATTATCCCAGAACTTGGGAGACTGAAACAGGAGACTTGTAGGTTCAAGGCCAGCCTCAGCAACTTAGCCAAGACCTTCAGCAAGCTTTAAAAAGACACCTTTTTTCTTTTTAAGGGCTGGAGTTGTAGCTCAGTGAGAGGTAGATCACCCTGGGTTTAATCCCTAGTATCTCCCCAAATTTATAATAAATACTTATATTTGTTTAAACTTACCTATAATTTAAAAATTGTATTCTCATTCTCTAATTGGAATAGATTTAATTTTATGACAAATATTATTAAATGCAGGAATCTCTGCTAGAGGGCAAAGAAACCAATACAGTTTGTTTCTCTCAGAAAACAGAAAGTTATATTTTCTTCTAAAAATATTTAAAATACAAAGAGGAAAAATTACAATACATTTTAAATTGATAAAAATTTTAGATTACCACTGCTTATATTTTGCTGTATGTAATTCTAATGGTGTGTGTGTGTGTGTGTGTGTGTGTGTGTGTGTATTATAAATTCTTTAAACAGCATTTGTTACTTTACAATTGGAAAAATGTTATCCCCTCAAAAAAGAATACATAGGGAGTGTAAGCTAAATTAGAAAATGTTATTTTATTTGAAAGATTCTCTTTGACCTCAACATGGCAGAGAGATAAGGAATAAATCAGAGCATGACACATTCCTGAAAGTTTTTACTACAAAATTTCCCATTTCAAACTAAACAAAAATAAAGCAATGTGTTCTCTTACAACCTTGGTTTAGGCTTCCCAATTTTCCTCCGAGTGGGTGAACATGAATTATTCTGGCCTCGTATGTGTTCTGGTTATCCAGTTTGAGCATCTGTGAAAAACAATTTCCATCCCGTTTTCTTTAACAAGGTAGCACTGCTTCCCTCTCTACACTGCTGAGTCATTTCATTAAACTTTATCTTTCTGCCTGTTGGTCAGAAAAAAGTCCCTTCATGGTTAGGGAAAATGTTAATCACACTGTGGTGTTTTCTACTTCCCCTGCTGTGACAGATCTCTTAATTAAGTTTAAGCTGAAGGATCCCATAAAAATTATCTTTGAAGAGAAAATAAAGGATTACATTTAAGGTATTGGGCAACACATGTTTGCTTGAACAGGTAATACCCAATTTTAGGATAGATTCAGTCCCAACACAACACACAAGGACCTAACCTTGCTACTGCACCTAACTTAATACAGAGTTAAAAATCTGATCAAGAGTCAGACTGAAGCCTTGAAGGCATGATAATTGTTTCTAAATACTTTTGTCTAAAAACGTTTTATAAATTCTACCCTTAGTTTCCCCTACATTGTTATTTAATAATAGTAATGATTTGTTTATTTATTTATTTATTTATTTATTTATTTATTTTTTCTTCTGTTCAGCAAAGGAAACTATCAAGAACCTCAATCGAGAGCCAACAGAATGGGAGAAGATTTTTGCCATCTACACCACTGATAGAGGACTAATATCTAGAATATACAGAGAACTCAAGAAACTCAACACTAAGAAAACAAAGCATCCAATAACAAAATGGGCAAATGAACTAAATAGACACTTCACAAAAGAAGAAATTCAAATGGCCAATAAATGCATGAAAAAATGCTCAACATCACTGGCAATCAGAGAGATGCAAATCAAAACTACCCTGAGATTTCACCTAACTCCAACTAGAATGGCCATCATTCAAAACACAAACAACAACAGATGCTGGCGAGGATGTGGAGAAGTGGGAACTCTAAGACATTGTTGGTGGGATTGCAAATTAGTGCAACCACTTTGGAAAACAGTATAGAGAATCCTCAGAAGAATGGGAACAAATCTTCCATTTGATCCAGCAATACCACTGTTGGGTATCTACCCAAAAGAAAAGAAACCAAACTACCAAACTAATGCATGTGTATCTATGTTCATAGCTGCACAATTCACCATAGCCAAACTATGGAACCAGCCAAGATGTCCATCAACAGATGAATGGATTACAAAACTGTGGGATATGTACACAATGGAATTTTACTCAGCCATCAAAAAAAACTCAATTACATCATTTTCAGGGAAATGGATGGAACTGGAGGACATTATGCTAAGTGAGATTAGTCAGGCACAAAAAATAAGAAATCAGATGCTTTCCCTAATATGTGAGAGTTAGGGAGAAATGGGTCATAGGAGGAACTCTCGGAAGAGGATCAGTAACTTTTAACTCTGTTTACATTGTCTTTGGATATACAATTTTTTTTTTATTTTTTAGGGAGTTTATTTACTCTTTTGTTGCCTGTGCCATTGAAATCATATCCAAGAAATCACTTCCAATTTCAATGATTTATTTATTAATTGGCCACTTTCTCTTCTGAAGTTTGATTTCTTTGTCAATTAATGTCCAAGGCTATCTACTTATTTTTCTCAAAAATATTTCATTAAACTTCATCTCAGTGTATCATTTACTCAGTGAATTGTTTCCCTGAGTTTTTGTATTGCCTTATATTCTTTGTTATATGATTTGTTATTAATTTTACTAGTGATTTCTGACCTCTGCATTGTTTCAAATTTTTAAATTTTCCTTTATAGTTTATCCATTTTATGTAAATTTTCTTTGTGGATATTCTGTACATTATTTGGTCATATAGAAATAAAAAATATAGCCTGGCGTGGTGGCGCACGCTTGTAATCCCTGCGCTTGGGAGGCGGAGCCAGGAGGATCCCGCAGGTTTGAGGCCAGCTGCACTGGCTTAAGAGACCCTGTTTCAAAAAAAAAAAAAAAAAAAGTCTGGGAGTGTAGCCCAGAAGTAAAAGGGCTTCCAGAAACCCCAATACCAAAAAAATAAAATAAAATAAAATAAAATAAAAAATAAAAATATATAGTGAAAATATGCATTTTCTTTTTTGTTGTTGTTTTTGGTGGTACTGGGGTTCTTGGAAACCCTTCTCCCTCCAGGCTACACTCTGAGACCTATTTTTTATACTTTTAAAATTGGAAACAGGGTCTTTTAAACCAGCGCGGGTGGCTTCGAACCTGCGCGATCCTCCTGTCTCCACCTCCCAAGCACGGGAATTACAAGCATGTGCCACCACGCCAGGCTATGCATTTTTTTTTACTTGCAGTTTGATATTTTTGTTGACAATAAAAATGAAGTCTAAAAAAAATAAATAAACCAGGCGTGGTGGTGCGCGCTTGTAATCCCAGCATTCGGGAGGCTGAGACCGGAGGATCACGGTTCACAGACAGCCTCAGCTACTTAGTGAGGTCCTCTGCAACTTAATGAGACCCTGTTTCAAAATAAAGAATAAAAATAGGGCAGGGGTGTGGCTCAGAGGTCAAATGCCCCTGGATTCCATCCCCAGACCCACAAAATTAATTAATTGATTGATTAATTAAATGGAAGCTAAGTAGTGTACTTATTAGTGTGCCTACTGATTCTGAATATCATGTTATCACAATATATTTTTGGTTGCATTAAGAATAGCATCACAAATAAAAATTGAACTTGTTACATGAATGTAAAGATATTAATTGGGTACTATGAAGTTAATTTTCTCTTTAGCTATTAGAATCATAAGTATGTACCCATAGTCTGAATATTTTGATTAAGAAAATCCTCTTGTTACCTATATCGAAACTTTGTACTGTCCAATATAAACATGCATAAATAATATTTTAGCTGCTTTATTCATTCATTTATGCATTTTAAAGATTTACTGAATACTTACTGAACCTTTACTATATTTCAAGCATTGAGAAGATAAAAAAAACACATAAGAAATTGAATCTATTTTTACATATTACTAAAAGGTTATGTTTTGCTAAAATGATTAAATTTATACATTATATTTATCACTTAGTGGTAATAGCAACCAATTCTTAATGGGATCATATTTAGTCCAGGTAAAATTCTGGGCTAGGAATAATTTAAGTAAGTAGTAATGTTTATAGAAGCAATATATACCTTTTCGGCCCTTTCACCATACCTTTTACCATGGGGGTACAAAACAACAAGAATGAGAAGAGAGAGCGAAAAAAGGATTCAGTGCGTCTAAATGACATCTGCACCCCCTAATCTAAGTAAAATGAGAAATCAAATAGAAGAATGGTAAGTAACTAGGCAGAAGAGAAAAATAAATACTGAAAGCCTAAGGAAACAGAATCCAGTGAAAGGTAAGCTTTTTTAAAATAATTCCTAAAGAGAACTCCTAAAATACTTAAGACTTGAAGACATAGGGCCCTTCTAAAGCCCAAAATGAATCTTGGTGGTTAAAAACAAGAAGTTTATTTAAATCCTCAAAGAAGTCGGGCACGGTGGCACACACCTGTAATCCCAGTACTTGGGAGGCTGAAACAGAAGAATGACAGGTTTGAGAAGAGTCTCAGTAACTCAGTGAGACTCTCGGCAACCTAATGAGATCCTGTTTCAAAAATTAATTAATTAATTAATTGATTAAAAATAAAAAGGGTTAGGGTATAGCTCAGAGGTAGAAGGCCCCAGGTTAAATCCCTAGTACCCCCCACACACATTTCAAAGAATAAACACTCTAACCTAGAAAAGATGAGTGACCACCTTCTCACCTCTCTCTCTGCAGGAAGCATTATATAGGGGACCTAAAACAGTGCACAGGGAAACCAGGCACTGGTGGGTAAGAGGGAGGCATGGTACTGAGAACAGAGGGGTTAAGTCTAATTCCACAGGGACAGTGGTGAGACCCTGAGACACTCCCTACTCAGATTCAACAATTTTATACTGCCAGAAGATATCAGGAAGACTGTATCCCTATCAAAGTAAATCAGTTCCTAAGGATAGACATACAGAACCTGGGTACAGGGGTGCCCCAGCAAAAGAGATGGCATGTGGATCAATTGATAAGTCTCATTGGTAAATTCTAAAAATTGTCTGACATGTAAGTATAAATGAGGCCTGGGAATATAGCTCAGTGGTAGAGTACTTGCCCTGAATGGATGAAACCTTGGGTTCAATTCCAAGCCTCCCTATACACACTCACAAAATAAAATACATATAAATATAACCTGATGGCAAATAATCAGAAGCATTTAGTGAAATCTGAACAAGAATAACAGACCAAATTTAAAAATAAAAAGAATAGAATAAGGGAGATAAAATGTAGAAAATTTTAAAGAAAATGTAAAATCTCCTCAGAGATAAGATATTGCATCCTTAAAACAAGATCAGGGCAACATATTTTAATGATGTAAGAAATAACACTTGAAAATTGAAGATATGATATCTGAAACCCAAACTGCACTAAGACAATTAAAAATAGTTAAGAAACTTTCTTTGGAGATAAATGAAAGAAAAAAGAGACAAGAGTTCTAGAAAACTAAGATTGGAGCTTTAATATAAGAAGAAAAGTTAAAGAAAGAGAGAAGACAGATTAATTGAGAGGATATTATCAAATAAATTTTCAGAATTATGATTCAAATTTTTCATGTTGAAAACAGTCATCAGGATGAAAGGACAGACCCACCCCAGGCTCATGGCTGTGAAGCTTCAGGGTGGTGGGTGGGGATCTCCAGGGGGCAGCAGTGATTAGAAAGAAGGGAGGACAATTTTCAAAATTCAGAGGGAAATTATTTTCAACCTAGAATTCTCTAAGTAACCAAACTAGCAATCGTAGGATATTGTTCAAACTTGCAGCTTCTCTACTTAATGAATGCATTAATTCATGCATGCACGTTTCTTAAGAAGTAAGTGGGAGATGGGCCCCATCAGAAATGGAAGAAAATGAAGAAGTAGGAATTGACTTATGTGATTACAGAAACTTATCTGATAGCTAGTGAACATAGAAGCAAGACAAAAGGAAATTACCAGGATGATTTTAAACCAAGGGCCTAGTACATCACCTTTGTGATAAACAGCTTTACACTGCACAAGTGCTACAGTGGAAACAGGCCTACAAACCATTTCAGATTGGAGCGTAGGGAGGGGAGATTATAGAAAAAATTTCTTCAGGGTGAAAATAATCGGAAAGGTAGATTTACTAATAGTTTGGGCTCTGTGGGAAATTGCATCGAGTGTTTTTCCCCCCACAAAAATGAAGATTAAAAAGAAGACTAAGAAAATCCAAAGCAAACCAAACAATAAAGTCACCATTACAAAAACAGCTAACCTCACTATAGGCCATTTGGTTCAGCAGTGAATTATCAAAATACCAAAAATCCTAATGCTCAACCACAACTTACCTTATACTGAGAGGATGGGGAAATTAAAGTAGGAATAGAAGAGAATTACATCTTCACGGCCATTTGTGAAACTTAGTAGTTAACATCTAAAGTCAATAACCTAAAAACAGCAATATTTCTATTTTTTCAGAAATATGAGTGCAAATATCAGAAAACAGGACAAAAACAAAGGAGTTACCTCAGGGTAGCAGAATATGGGGAGGGATTGGAGAATTGTCAAGGTTACAAGTTTTGCTGATAACTTTGTTATAGCTTTTGGTTTTGATAAATGTTGAAATTGTTTCCAAAAATTGAATGAGAGAAGAGAGAGTATCAGAATGCTAAAAACAAAGGGTTGTTGGTTTGTTTTACTTATTATATTTATTTATTTATTGCTATCCTTTTATTACCTACCTGCAATATTCAGATATTACCTTTCTAAGTCTTCTTTTCACCTACGTGATTTCAGCTCTCTATTTATAAAATGCATTAGTGTTTTATATGTCTGAGCAAAGACTCCGGTTTTGGTCAGCATTCAGGTTTATTTTTTTCTCTAAAAGAAAAAAGACCTATACAACACTAAAATTTTCAATTAAGGAAGAAAATCGATACATTAAAACATAACACTATTTAAAATCTCAATAGTCAATACTGCTGATTTTATGAAGCAAATTTGAATAATAGATGTATTTTATTTGCAAATATTTTGTATTCCACTTGCTACAGCAATCTGAATTTTATTTTCCTGTGCAAAACAAAAACAAATCAGGAATTGACTTTATATGAGACCAGTCATACCACTTATACCTATTTTCTATAGATTTATTTATTTATTTATTTATTTTTGTGTGTGGAACTGAGAATTGGACCTAGAAACATTCTACCTCTGAGCAACACCTTCAGCCCTAATTTTTATTCATTATTTTGAAATAGGGTATCACTAAGTTGTGGAGGGCCTCACTAAATAACTGAGGATATCTGCAAACCTGCAATCCTCCTATCTCAGCCTCCCAAGTACTGGGATTACAAGCTTGTACCACCAGAGCTAGGCTAAGAGAGATAAGTTTTAAAGGTTCTTAAAAATGAACATAGTAAAGGTTAGTGGGGTTCGGGTCTATATGGGGAATTTGCTCAAGAGTCAAAATTGAGTAAATATTGTATATTGCAATGTTAGTAAAATACTGTTTGCTATTTTCTCTTTTCAGCAAATCAATATTTCATAGCTTTCTGTAGTCCTCAGTCTTATTCATCTTACACTTCCCCTAAGGTTTCTGTAAAACTTATTGTCCCCCTCAGACCTATTCTTTTCTTTGTAACTTTAAAAAGGAATGCCTCACACCAAGAGGGTTTTTATACTGTGCGTGACACTTGAGGCCTGTAGAGGGTGACTCCCCAAAGTCCCTTGACTTCCGGGCATGTTTGCACCATCAATTTATGAAAGAATAATGTAACATAAGACCACAATCAGTTCAAAATATAGCCTACATTCCATATCTAGGGAAAAATACCTACAACAACAACAACAACAACAAAATTTTTGATGTGTTGTTTGTGGTAGTCACCAACAACACACTATTTCCAAGGAATTTTCAGCAGTCAATATACATACAAGCCAGTCTCAGGCAGCATCTGCTTGAAATGGCTATCCAGTAAGAATTAGCATCCAAAATAATCCCTAAGAAATGAAATATCCAGAATAAAATGAAAAATAAGTTCAATTTCATTAAAGAATGGAAACTGGACTCAAACATTTCTGATTCAATTTCAACCAAAAAATTCTGGGATCTTGGTTAGCAGGATACCATATTTAAATCCACCTAAACAATATATGACAATGCTTCCTGCTCTCCTAAAGTTTATATTTAATAAACTGCTCCTCCCTCCAACCAATCAATCAAGCCAGAAGACTGAAAATGAAGTTGATTGCTTTTTTTGTTGGTGCTTTTATTAGCACAGAAGTTGATTACTTTTACCAACAGACTCCAAATCATGCTGATCATACATCTTAAATAACCTCTAAGCCCAACTCTGTTTCTCTGTCTTTCCCATTGAGATCTCTATTGCATAAACGACTAGTACCCTGCCACAGACTTAATGACCATCACTACACTCCTCTCTCCCTCTCTCTCTCTCTCTCTCTCTCTCTCTCTCTCTCTCTCTCTCTCTCCCTCCCTCTCTCCCTCCCTCCCTCCCTCCTCTCTCTCTCTCTGTCTCCCAGCTGAAAACTCTTTCTTGATTAGGACAAATTTCAAACCTTAAGAATGCATTTCAAGATCTTCTGTGATAGATCGCACTCTGCCCCCACCCCTTTCATGTTCTCACACTGGCCTCCACTCATCCTTTTTCCTTCTATCAGCTGCACCTGGTTCACAATCCTAGGTTCTGGAATTGCCCCCTTTGAGACCTTGTGACTGGAAGGTCAAGAATTCCACTGGTTTCAGATAACTAACAGATTGTAAGTGAGAAATGCAATCTATTTTTGTGAAAATTGAGAAAAACTCAATCATTTATCTAAATTAGAGGCCTAAGATCTAATATTGCTGTGCTCTCCATTTCTTATATTAAAAAATAAAGAGCAGAATTCCTCTTGTTTTAGTTTAAAATGAATTGATTGATAACAGAATTGAACAGACAGTTCTAAAACCTGACAAAACATTCGTATCATGTCCTCAACATCTATATAAGTGACCAACAATATTAACTAGAGTTGAGGGAAATAGATTTTGAGATGTCAAAAGGAGTACGTTTTGATTGACCAAGTATTTTATATACTGCTTTATATTCTCAAGTGTATTTCATATAGTTCTTTAATAATATTTTATTCACTATCAAAACAGCTCCAGAGGTAGGTAAGAGGGAAATCATCATCTCCTTTGCACAGACAAGATTTAAATGGCTCACTCAAAACTACCACTTGCAAAGTTACTGACCCAGAATTATAATCCACAACTTTTGACACCAGGTATAGAACTCTTTCCTGCACTCATTGTTCCATATATGTGCCATATTGAAAATTCAAGGTATTGATACCTCAGACTGTCAATGCTCTCTCCAGATAGTATATATATATATTTTTTTTTTGGGGGGGTACTGGGGTTCCTGGAAGCCCTTCTAACTCCAGGCTACACTCCCAGACCTATTTTATATTTTTTTTTAATTTGGAAACAGGGTCTCTTAAGCCAGCAAGGCTGGCTCCAAGCCAGCGCCATCCTCCTGTCTCTGCCTCCCAAGTGCAGGGATTACAAGCGTGCACCACCACACTCAGCATATTCATTATTTTAAAATACACATAATTCAATGAAATTTGAATATATTAAACATACTTCTGTGGTAATTTATTACATAATTTTTCTTTGTGTCAGAGAAACTCTATGCTAAGAGAGATTTGTGACCAATTGTGGGTGGCTGGGAAAGGAGAAATAGTTATCACAAAATAGGACTAAGGAACACAGTAAGGAAACATCATATCCTCCTCTCTTTTATTTACTATCTCCATGCAAGAAAGCATCTTTCTAAGCAAATGCACTCTATTCTAAAAAGCAGCTCTTTTCCAATCATGCTTGACTGGTAGTAATAAAAATGAATTAGTAAACTGGGCATGGTGGTCCACACCTGTAATCCCAATCCTTGGAAGGCTGAGATAGGAGGACTGCAGGTTTGAAGACAGCCTCAGCAAGTACTGAGACCCTCATCAACATAGCAAGATCGTGTTTCAATATAAAAAATAAAATAGGCTTAGCATGTAGTTAGGAGGTAAAATGCCCCTCAGCTCATGCCCCAGTACCAAAAAAAAAAAAGAATTTGTACTTTATATCTGACAGTTACAGTATCTTATACTTGGGCAGCACCCTACAATTTATAATATAGCTGTGTAAATATTATTCAACTTGATCCTTGTGACAGATGTGTGCTTTGAGGAATCTAAATCTGAGAGACTTGAATGAAACTGGGACAGAATTTTTCTTCAGGCTCTGAAATATTTCTCTTTCCCAAACCTCACAATGTTCAGGTTCCTAGAGCATCATTTTCAGGAGATACTTACATTTCATCACACCTTGAATTTCATAAACAGGCTTGAGAATCAGAGTGCCATAAAAGTCTTTAGGGAATGGATTTGTTGAGTCCCACTTATTTGAAAAATCTGTAAGTTTCACTATTCGGGTTCTGTTCTTGGGAATCTTCCATTCAACTATCTCTTTTAGGGTATATATGTGTTCATCGTCACATTCATAGAATTCTCCTTCATGTGCCAAAGGCAACATAAATGAGTGATTTTGATGATTTCGTACTACTCCACAATTCACCATTATTTCTCCATCAATCTCTTCAATTGAGTTGAGCATAATTTGCTCACCCTGCTTTATGGTGAGAGTCTCTAGTTTGACATCCTTCTGATGATAGAAGCAAGGATGCCCTAGTCTGCTGGGTCCAATATGAATGGTTCTTGTAATTTCTTCCATAGTTAGGTACGGAGTTTTATCAGCCACAATCTTAAAGAGACCTAAGAAGAGAATTGTATGAATTAAAGAGAGGTCTTACAATTAAAGTTCTCATAAGGAAATCACAAGAGTCATCAAACGAAGTGCAGGTAAAATGTTGAGATACTTTTTGTAGCTTACTGGATCATCAGATCAGGCAATAAAAATGTTTACTTGTTTTTTTTTTTTAAAGAGAAAAACACCTTGAGACAAGAATAATATCTTCTTGGAAATGGGAAATCTGGATGAGATACTGGTGCTGTCTTCACTGCTAGTGGGATCTCAAGCAGGGCATTTATCTCTTAAGATCACTTTGTTTTACTTTTAATTTTTAAAAAAGGAAAGCAAACTAGGTTAGCTTTTCCATAAATATATTCTTTAGACACACCAAACTTAAAAGGTATTCCAGAAGGAAACTAATTTACGATAAAATTAGTGACTGAAAAGCTATTCCACTGAAAGATAATGTGATAGTTGTACACTGTTGTGAATGTATTGAATGCCACTGAATTGTACACTTTAAAGTCATAAAATATGTTATTTTGAAGTATCTTACCATAATAAAAAATCTCTACATAATTCCAATTAATATGAGATTTTCCACAAATGTTTGATTCACTGCAATTCTCAAGAGGGAAATATAACATGATACATTTCCCAAATTTATTATTATAAAACCCTTAGGGAAAACACACATTAATAAATCATAACATGATATATCACACTTGTATCACTTTTCCTCATAACCCTCTTTGAAAAATTTCAGGTTAGATCATTACTTTGGATTGAATACTCTTGGCTGCATATGATTCTTTTTTATAATAACTTTAACCTAATCATTTAAAAATTTTATTGTTTTGATTATTGCATTAATTTCTATTTTATTAATTTCACTATTAAAATTTTCTCTAATATTATCAACATGATCACTACTATAAGTGTGTACTGTTGAGAAATGTAGCTTTTGTGGTTGCATATTTAAGAAGTTCTCCTATTGAAATTACTTCATTTTCACTTGTGAGCAAATCTGCTTTGCATCACTTTCAGAAATGTATTTACTAAATTTATTTTGATAAATTGAAGAAAAATAGAGACTAAAGAAAAAGTTAGTTAATGCCTTCCCCAACAAAAAATAGAAGTCATTACACACACACACACACACACACACACACACACATATACATATACATATTATATATATAATATATATTAGCATAAGGAGAATATATTTTAAAATTTACTGTAATGACATAGATTGGAGAAATCATTTATTAGTCTAGTCAACAAATATATTCCAATTAAATCTATACATCAAATTTTTCACAAACCAAGTAATATTATCTCCATGTATTTTTAGAATTACTGTGCAAAGACTTTTTCTCTGATCAGCTATTTTTTAAAGTTTGTTTTTGCTCACTAGGTATGGTGACACATGCCTATAGTCCCAGTACTTGGGAAGCTGTGACCAAAGGATCACAAATTCAGGGCCAGCCTCAGCAACTTAGGCTCTTGGCAACTTAGTGAAGCCCTGTTTCCAAATAAAAAATAAAATAGAGCTGGGGATGTAGCTCTGAGGTAGAATGCTCCTGAGTTTAATCCCTAGCACCACACACAAAAGTCTATTTTTTTTGATGTGACGAAAAGGAAATTTGGTTACTTTTAAACATAAACTTCCAGAATAATTTATAAGTAACATAATCCTAATAGCAAATAAGTAAGGTAACATGTAAAAGTCAATCCTGAAAACCTGTAGAAATTTAAAAGTTTTCATCATTTCATGAAAAAAATATTTACTTGGAAACAGCTTATTTTATTATGCCTTATGTCAGGGAAAATCCAATAAATAATATTCTTAAATTCACCACAGTAAATGAATTTATGTGGTGTGTGTGTGTGTGTGTGTGTGTGTGTGTGTGTGTGTGTGTACACATACATCTTTAATATCATTTATCAATGTGAGAAGATTTATTTCTAACAGACCATAATCATGATCAGAGTATAGAAAATTCAGCGGTTTGGGGAAAATAGGTTTTTAAAGATAGCTACCCAGAATTTCATAAAAGGTAGACACATAGTTTTATTTCTATCCTAGTGATACTGATGACATAAGTCATAGAATAATTAATTCAGTGTCATCTTTCTTGGAGAATAGAGTTCACCTAAGGTAGTAACAGACCTAAAATATGAAGTAGAAACAGCCTGAAACGCTAAGGGCCACTATTATTTCAAGTTAATCACACCCTTCAGTGCTCTCTTGTTGGATGTCTCTATTGCAAGAAAAATATACCTATGAATTTACATGCTTCTTTTTAAATATGATGTAGTATACTAGCTAGCATATTAAATGAAGGAATATAGGGAAAATATTTGATTCTCATATCTTCCTATACTGCTGTAACAAATCCAGAGTACCTCTTTATACACAGCCACTGAACACCATGTAAACTACGGAAAATTCTTTTTTTTTAAACAAAAGGTCATATTAAAAATTTAATTTAATAATGAAGGAGATTGAATATTAGCTTAAGTGCCAACTACCAAGACTAATAAGCTCTAAATTTGACCAATCCCTGCTTCTTCGTTTTCACAAAGAGTATAACAGTTTAATAGCAGGGTAAATGATTTCAATGAGAAATAAAACACATTCCAGGAGATGAGTGACCATGAGAATTATTACAAAATAAACCAATATAAATATTCATAAATTAATTTATAAAGAATCAAGAAAATAGATTTTTATTTCCACTTTGGAGTATTAGCTATTAAAATTAATTTTATTGTTTATTTTAAAACAGAAAAAAATGTTCATAATGAACATATTACATGAAATACAAATCATAACTAAAAGCAATAAATTAAATTATTGAAAATTAGTTAATAAGTTAATTTAGTTTTAAATTTTTTCCTGAATCTTAGGTATGTGGATTTTATACTTTTTAATTAATTCTTAATGACTTGCAATTATTTTTATTAATAATAAAAGTAATAAATGTGTTTAGAAATTTATGAGCTTGAACAAAATTTTTATATGAATAATTTACTTATCTTCACAATAATATTTTGAGGTCAGTAGAGCAAATGTTTTATTGGGAAATGGGGAAATGGTCATGATTTTTACAGCTGGTAATCATGGCTTGAAAATCTCAACTCAGAGCTTTGATGTCCAAATATTGCTTTTTGCTACCAAGTCAAGCTGCCTCTCTGTTACATATGACTTAGAAAGATGTTGCTCACAGAACCACATGTTCATTCTGTCAGCCTCACCACTGGCTTCTCTATGCATAGATCAGCTCCCCCCCACCACCACCAAAAACCCCAAAGAACAAGAATCATTTTCTATTTCACTAAGCACAATATACACTCACCAGATTTCTTCTTTTTCTTTCTCCCTCATCAATTTCCACCCCAAAAGAGAGTAATTTTTAAAATAAAATCTCCTAACAATATATCACAATAAAACATACATAGCATAAGATCATTGTGAAAATTTCACAATCTTTTTTTTCTTAGTCTTCCCCCTAGCCTGTTTTCCCAGCTTCAACCAAATCTATGTCTTCCATCTCAAATATAAGTATTCTTGGAGTGAATTTCACCTACCAATTATCATTCTCTTCCCATAGTACCAAAATCAAGATTATTAAAACATTAGGATCTTAGCATGTGCTGGAAATTTATATGTATGATTTTTTGTTGTTGTTTTTTCAGTACTGGGTATTTAACCTAGGGCATTTTACCTCCAAACTTCACCACCAGCTTGATTTTTTATTTTTAAATATGATTTCACTAAGTTGCAGAGGGCTTTACCAAGTAGCTGAGGCTGGCCACGAACCTCTAAATCCTCCTGTTTCAGCTGCACATGTACTAGAATTATAAGCAGGCACCACTATGCCAGGCTACAATTGCATTTCTAAAATAGCAATATGAATGCCGGGCGTGGTGGCACACGCTTGTAATCCCCGCGCTTGGGAGACAGAGACAGGAGGATCGCGCAGGTTCAAAGCCAGCTGCGTGCGCTGGCTTAGGAGACCCTGTTTCCAAATAAAAATGCAAAAATAGGTCTGGGAGTGTAGCCCGGAGGTAGAAGGGCTTCCAGGAACCCCAGTACCACCAAAAAAATATTTATATATAGCAATATGAGATAGTTTATATTATTAGACATGAACCTTTCACAAATAAGGACATGAAGTTTTAAGAAATGTGGTACATTCTCTGTCAACCCAATATCATAAGAGACAGAATAGGTTTTTGTGCCCCCAGAGCTCAAGGGCTTAATTATAAACTTATAGATTTCAACCATTCATTAGCATTGCAAATCATAAACTGACCATCCAGCCTTTCACAGGCTAATGGGGATGGCTCCAAGGTGGTGTTCACTCTCCCTTTGGGTGAAGAAAAACACTGAATATTTAAAATATAACATAAGGACATGAATATCACTAATATTTAAGACATGATTGGCATTTGTCTCCTGGGTGCCAGGGTCAGGAGATCACATTCTCCTAACTATAGGTGAACTCTAAGAGGAAGGCCTGAGAATTGCATCAGGCAAAGGGTGGACAGTGCTGCCCACACAAGTCCATACAGTTCCTTTTTTAATTTTTTTTATTTTGTGGGTCCGGGGATGGAACCCAGGGGCATTCGACCTCCAAGCTACACCCCCTGTCCTATTTTTATTCTGTATTTTGAAACCAGGTCTCATTGAGTTGCAGAGGGTCTCACTAAGTAGCTGAGGCTATCTGCGAACCACAATCCTCTAGTCTCAGCCTCCCAAATGCTGGGATTACTAGCATGCGCCACCACGCCCGGCTTCATACAGCTTCAATGTGCTTCAGTTCACCAGCCAAGTGCAAGCAGGTTTCCACAATTTATTGTTGGAGGTTTTAAATAATGCTCATAAAATGGATAAATGCTTTTACGCATTTCCTGCAAAGAAACTACGTCTTGAAAATAATACTAATGCAAACACAAGTGAACAATACCAAAAAATGATAGAGCTGATATTTCCACTCTAACCTAAGGTTTTCTTTACCTACATTATGAAGTAAAACAAAAATACTCTATTCTAATAAAAATATGAATATTGGCTGAAACTCCTTTAACACCTCAAAATTTTCAAAATTTGCATTTATGTTCACTATCATAAAAAACTAACCTTTGAGATATGGGTGACCCTAGATCAAATACACACAAATAAATGCACACAGAATAGTGTGTGTGTGTGTGTGTGTGTGTGTGTGTGTGTGTGTGTGCGCGCGCGCGCACATGCGAGAGAGGAGGGGGGAATTGACTGTCGAATCCCTGTGTTCAATCTCTTTACAGTAATTAAATAATAATTGTCTAGAATAGCTATTAAATATGTTTAGCAGTTCTGTGGATTCTACCAATGAGCATACACCCCCAGTTTTTTTTTTTTTTTTTGGTGGTACTGGGGTTCCTGGAAGCCCTTCTACCTCCAGGGTACACTCCCAGACCTATTTTTACATTTTTATTTGGAAACAGGGTCTCTTAAGCCAGCGCGTGCGGCTGGCTTCAAACCTGCGCGATCCTCCTGTCTCTGCCTCCCAAGGGCGGGGATTACAAGCGTGTGACACCTCACCCGGCCCCCAGTTCTTTTTATTTTTTATTTGAGACAGGGTCTTACTAAGCTCTTTGAAAGGAGTGACCATAGTATCTAACATGCTTGGGATGTTTAGCAAATCATGCACATTAGTAATGTCAGCTCTTGAAATCAGGTCATATAACTTGATATCTATGCCTAAAGCTCTGCTATTCTCATAGCTTACTCATAACTGTGCCAGACACACTTGTGCATGTTAAATCTCTCTTACACCCAGGCAATGAGAATGAAGAATGGGCCTAGGAGGAGAGAGACTGCTCCATCCTTCTCATCAGCCTTGTTGAGAACAGGGCTCAGGGACTTTTCCCAGTTCTGCAGAGTTCTGCCCCTCTTGATACGGAAAGATATACGAAAGTATCGGGGCTGGAAAGAACCTCCACAGACCTTAGGCACCCCCAAAACTCTCACTAGGCTTGTTAGGAAGATCTTCAAAATACTACAGATTCACTACTGCTGGCCCTAGGAGACTCGGCACAGTGGAATTTCCAGGGTAAGGAGAACACAACTGTGGCCACGGTAGAGTGGAGGGGTTAAGAGTCGAGATCATCCCTTCTCATGGATTGGGTTTCTACTCTGGGATCTGCCCTTAATTCGCTATATAAGCTGAAGAACTAAACTTTCAGAGCTACAGTTTCCTTTTCTAAAAAATAGAGCCAGGCGTGGTGGCGCACGCTTGTAATCCCTGCACTTGGGAGGCTGAGACAGGAGGATCGCACAGGTTTGAAGCCAGCCTCAGCTACTGAGTGAGGCTCTCAGCAACTTAGTGAGACCCTGTTTCCAATTAAATATAAAATAGGTCTGGGAGTATAGCCCGGAGGTAGACAGCCCCTAGGTTTCAACCCCAACCAAAAAAATAAAATAAAATAGTTTATCACCTGTCTCATGAAATCATTATGATGATTAATTATACTCATGTATTATGAGTTAATACATGAGACATGCTTAGGCAGTCTTAACACATGGTAAGCATCTCAAAACAGAATGAAAGAAAATAATGATTATTATTTCTCCTCATTTTCTTTCACTTTGGAATTTTAAGCTATTGAAGGACAGTTGCAAGTCAGAAATCATGCCACTAGGAGTTTGGTGCCAAATAGAATGTACTATTCCAGTCTAGGTCAAATGAGAAGAAACCAAATATATACAATCTCCTGCTCACCTCTGACACACGTGGAGCAAATCCCCTCAGCAAGGATCATTTATTTCCACAGACTTTGCCAGAGGGTCTGAAAATGAAGTGTGCCTCAGGCGACCTCTTCAGGTAGCCTGCCTTTAGAGAAATGTTTGCAGGTTGCTTTCAGGAGAGAGTCGGACCCCTGCTTTGATAAACTTCTTAAAATGTAACCCCTATAATTTTATGCTGATAATGAATAGATTACTGGATAGGGAAAACAAAAGATGTAAGCACATTTTGAATGCCAATTGTACTGCTTGTAGTTATTCACCAGGTATAGATTCTAGGCAGTTTCTGAGGTTGCCTTGAACAAAAAAAAAAAAAAAAAAAAAAAAAACAGCAAAAGGTCAAGGAATTTTTGAAAAAGGGTTTTATTCATGACTCTGAAAGGTAGTTGAAGATAATGGAGGGAGGAATGTCCCCTCCCTCCAGTTTAATGATCTTAATTTTCTAATGGAATATTAGTAGAAAGAGTTTGGGAGCCATGTGGAGCTGATTGTGTTGTTCAGTATTGATGTTGCCTGCAAATTAAATGTACCTAAGTAGCCACCTGTTTACGCTTATGATTATGTAAAGCCCCATATGTTTCCCTCTCTACACATGGGAGGTAAATATTGAAAAAATTATTCTGGTGTGAAGGGTGAAAACAGCAGCAATTCTTTTATAACCGTCAACATATGCTGTGGTGTTTCCTTGTAGTGTTGAGCTTTTTGTCTGACATATTTGCTGATTTTTGCCATTCAGTGTTCAAGAAAAAGCTCTGTTACCCGTGGTTATACAAAGCAATTAAAAATCAGTTTACATTAAATTCAAATTAGGAAGAGGTATAATTTTCCAATGTAACCATAAGTTTTAAATAGATTTTAGGGCTCATGATTTAAATAGATTTGATTTTCACAATAAAGAAAACTGAATATTTTTTTTCCTTCTAAATTCCCCAGCATAGCAAAAGATTTTTTTTCTCTAAGCATGTCTTTTGGGTGCTATATCCTAGGTGACAAAAATGAACTCCAATAACATGAATTTGAAAATGCCACCTACAATCAGCACTGGGCTAAGAGCCCAACTGGCCAGACTATGGCCACCTCCCCCCTGCCCCCAAAGGAGGTGGAAGGCACAGGCTGGCCCCTTGAGGGTCCTCTCGCCATAACCTGACCTGGCAGCAGGAGCAGCACAGCAGGTGTGAGATGAGACTCTTCCAAGTGCATCAGGAGCAGGTAATTCATATGGGACAGCCGCGAGCCATTCAGAGGCTGGCCCTGATGGTAGCTTCCAGAAAAGACCAGAGGGAGTGGACTTGCTGCTGTGATCACTTTAGACACTGGAGATAAACAAATTGGACTTTTCTGTGCTTTGTTTCTAATTAAGAGGTTTCAAAATTGGCAGCCTTCTAGCTCTAAGCACAGGTCTCTCCCACTTTCCAATGAGGTATTCACAAGATACAGAAAATGATAGAAAGAGAAAACTTGCTACATCATCAAAAACTACAAAAAATACATCAGCTACTTCAAAATCCCAGAAAGAACGCCAGGTGTGGTGGCACACACCTGGAATCCCAGTACTTGGAAGCTGAGATAGGAGAATTGCAGGTTCAAGGCCAGCACAAGGTCATTTAGGGAGACATTATTTCAAAACAAAAAAGTAAAAAGGGCTGAGGATGTATCTAAGTGGTAGAACATTTCTATGTCCCTAGGTTCCATCTCCAGTACCACAAAAAAAGTAAAAGAAAAAGACATTACTTTCAATGTAAGGACAGAGCTTAGAACTTAGAGGCCTGCTCAAACTTAGTTTCATGAAACAGAAACCTCTCCAAATTTTTTAAATGTAATAATAATAACAATCATATGGCACTTGCTCCATACCAAGGTTTTTAGTTAGCGCTTAATGATCACATCATTTATTTTAAGTCTTTGAAGAATTTTATCAGATAAATAATACTAATGTTTTTCTAACTCCATAGATGTGAAAATTGATAAGCTGAGTCAATGACACATATCAGGTTTACTCAGTCTAAATTTTTAGTTGTGTACAGAATGGTAGTATATATGTATGTATATATGCATATATATTCTCTGTAAAAATTTGGTAAATTCAAAATAAATCACTTGTACTCTTGCTAGACAGAAATAGTCTCTTAAATGTTTAGAGTTTTTCTTTCTTTTAATCATGGTATGAACACAGATTAAAAAAGAGTTTTTACAAACACTGAAATTACTGAAATGCTACAAAATAACATTCATTTGATTCCTACTCAACTGATATAACAATAAACCATGACTAAATGTCATGTTTTAAAATATTTTTCTCTCTTTATTAGCTGGGCGTGGTGGTGCACACTTGTAATCCCCACGCTTGGGAGGCTGAGACAGGAGGATCGCACAGGTTCGAAACCAGCCTCAACTACTTAGTGAGGCTCTCAGCAACTTAGTGAGACCCTGTTTCCAAATAAAATATTTTAAAAAATGGTCTGGGAGTATAACCCGGAGGTAGAAAGCCCCTGGGTTCCACCCCCAGTACCACCAAAAATAAAAAATAAAAATAAAATAAAATATTTTTCTCTAATATAATTACCTGAATAAAATGCTGTAACCGATGTATCATGACTTTATTGTTTTCTGCATTTTTGGATACTTAAGTCTAATTATTTTGCTATTACATATAATTCTAAAAGGTTATTTCTTTGATTTCACTCGGATATGGAGAAGCACTGAGTTGCAGTCTTAGTAAGCCTCACAAAGACACTTCAGCAGAGTGTGGGTTGCAGGGTGGCAGAACCAAGACACAAGTATATCCTACCATCAATCTTTAACTCTACATGCCAAGACATCCTGCTGCCTCGGCATCTATGTGTTGAGACCCCCCACTCCACATAGTTAATCGGCAAAAAGCCCCGAGAAAGAGGTATCGTCTCTGGCCAAAATATCCCCCACTTTTACCCTTCATGACTATTAATATTTCCTTTAACTTTCTACACGAATTGCTCCAGTGATGTGAAATTAGGACTACAAATAGAAATTGAGTCCGTGGAAATAAACTCTCTAATAATTTGTCTAAACGTCCTTGGCTTTGCTCAATAGTAAGGAAAAAACTGGCCAGAACTCAGATGCTGTGATAAGCATTCCAGCTGCAGCAATCACAAAGGGTCTCCGATCCTCACTCCTATCACTAGGTTAAGCTATTAACTCCGGTAACCGATAGCTCAGTTTAAGGAAACTTTGTTTACCCTTGAGATCCTGCCTAGAGACAGAGAAGATAAAATTTTGTGTGTGACTTCGAAGCAATTTAGTTGATGAACAACTTAGTTGCCAAAATACAATAGAGCCAAGGAGAAAGATTGTTGACCTTTACGCCCAGTGTGAGCGTTCCCGAGACAGGGAGAATGCCGCATGGCTAGAAATGAAAATGACAAAATAAAGGACAGATATTCTAAATATATATGTATGAAGGAAAGGAAATACCGTAAGAGTAAGAAAGCACTTTTTCATGAAGAAGAGCTTATCATAAGAATGTCCCGACTGAGAAAGAAAGGAATTAGAGAGTTAGAAGCAGGTTGCAGAGGGTTTGTGATAGGGGCAGTTAAGGAAATACATCTGACAACTAAATCCAAGAACTTCATGGTGTTGTTTGTGGTGTCTTATTTGCCAAGCTGTGTTGTGAGTTTTTGTAAGCTTTCAGACTTCAGAAGGCAAAGCGGATGAGATCTGAGAGACTCCCATCGCATCTCCCTGGACCGCCACAGCTCCCCATGCTTGTCATATGGATATAGATGGAAACTTCAAAAAAGAAAGCAAAAGAAGATTCCATGAGAAGGCGTATTCTCCAAGCCCTGGGCCTTGGGCGTGCCTGTATTGCCTTTGGAATTTACCTTTGGACCTGCCCTGCTGCAATATCGGAAGAAAGATCTGGAGCTTATCTCCTAAATGCTGGACTAGTCATTTACTTTGTTTATATGTAATTTACTATTGTTTTGCTGTGATTGCCCCCCTTCCCTTTTTTTTTTCTCCTATTATTAATCTCACTGGTGAAGGGTATAAATTTTCTCTGGGTTCCTGTAATAAATTGTCATTGGCTCAAGAAGCCTTTGTCCACCTCAGATTCTTCCCCAAGCGCCGTACCTAAAAACTTAGGGAATTCATAGAGGGGAAAGAATTGCTGCAGATAAGTTTCTGCAGAACTCCACCTGCCTTTTGCCCCTTCTTTCTGAGGATTTGACCGGGAGCTGACAATAACGACCCAACTGAGATTAGTCGGCGACATCTACACATACATAAAATACAAATTTTCTAATTAACTGGCAGATGGTACTTGAAATACATCAAATCTATTTTCAGAAGGGCCAATCAATCTATTCACAATATGGATTACAAAATTAGAGGAAATACACACAATAGAATTCTACTCAGCAATAAAAAAGAACAAAATTATGCCATTCGTAAGAAGATGGAAAAACCTGGAGAACATCATATTAAGTGAGATTAGCCAAGCACAGAAAGAGAAGGGACATATGTTTTCTCTAATATGCTCCAGCTAGGGAGTATTTGGGATACCAGAGAGACTCCAGATAATGGAGGAGATCCTCGGTGGAGCCAGGGAGGAAGGGGAGGGGAGGAAGAAGGCTGAGGTTCATTACTGAAGATGCCACTGCATTTCTATTGGTTAATTAATTTCCAATAATTAAATAATGTTCCATTAATTAATTAATGTCATATCCACATGTCCGTTGTCAATCTGGACACTTGTACTGTGTGAATATATGTCACAGTCAACGTGATCTACATTATGATGGGTGACTAAAATGTACCAATAAAAGATTAACTTTATGATTATAATGAAAAATCTTAGCTGACTAAAACAGAAAAGTTTTCATTACTGTATTTACATTAATTATTTATATTAATTATCCCAAACTAATTTTTGCATTTCAATTTCTTTTATCTTTTGTTCATTTCCCAGTTAGTGTTCTTCTAGATTTCTATTGACCTTTTTGTTTTGCATTTCATATCTGGTCCTTTTTAAATTGAGTCATTTTCGCCAGGCATGGTGGCGCACGCTTGTAATCCCCGCGCTTGGGAGGCGGAGACAGGAGGATCGCGCAGGTTCGAAGCCAGCCGTGCTGGAGTAAGAGACCCTGTTTCAAAAATATAAAATAGGTCTGGGAGTGTAGCCCGGAGGTAGAAGGGCTTCCAGGAACCCCAGTACCAAGGGCTTCCAGGAACCCCAGTACCACCAAAAATAAATAAATAAATAAATAAATGAATAAATAAATAAATTGAGTCATTTTCTATACTTTGATATTAGATTTTTCTCCTTTTTTCACTTTCTGAGGCAAAGCAAGTTGTATTATTCTATTGTATGTAATTAAATATATTATTGATGGTTTTTCATTATGTTTATAATCTGAAAGTTGTTTAAGGTGCAGATATAAGATTTTTTATTTGAAATACATATTTTTAATACATTTCAAATTTCTTTTGCTATCTAAGGTTGATGATCCAATTCTATCTACTATTTTTAAATTTATAACTCTACTTGTAACAATCAATTAAATAATTCTTTCTTTAAACTCGTATGTGTAGTATCGACTTCTATAAAATAAAAAGTAATATTTTATAATAGAATTTATTTCAAAGCAAAAATGAATGCCTAAGAGTGGGGGCACTAAAGTATCCAATTCAAAGCATTAGTCTGATGTTTCTATTATGACTAGTTTTGCTAGTATTAAAGTAATTTATTGATTCAACATCATATTTTTGGTATTAGACAGTATCATTTGTTATAAATTTATGTCAACTTTTAATATTTGCAGGACAAGTACTCATTCATTGTTTTATTATTTTAACCTTTGTTGATTATTTTTGTCTGCTTAGTCTCTTAATGAACATTAGAATTATTTTCCTGAGCCGGGTGTAGTGGCGCAGGCTTGTAATCCCTGCGCTTGGGAGGCAGAGAGAGGAGGATTGCACTGGTTCAAAGCCAGCCTCTATGGCTTAAGAGACCCTGTTTCCAAATAAAAAATATAAAATAGGTCTGGGAGTGTAGCCCAAAGGTAGAAGGGTTACCAGGAACCACAGTACCACAAAAAAAATTTTTTAAATTTAAAAAATAAAGAATTATTTTTCTGAGTACAAACATTGCAGTAATCACTTTAATGAGATGGAAATTATGTTTAGCATTGTATTAAGATTATTAATTAATTAAAAATATCTACATATATATATATAATATTTAGTTTTATGACACAATCAATATTTCTTCTTAATTTTGTTTTATTTTTTGGTGCTGGGAATTGAATCCATGGGTATTCTATCTCCAAGTCACACCCCCAGTCTATTCATTTGTTTATTTATTTATAAAAATGGTCTCACTAAGTTGCTGAGTGTCTCACTAAGTGCCTGAGGCTGGCCTTGAATCCGAGATCCTCCTGTTTCAACCTCCCAAGTACTGGGATTACAGGTGTGCACCACTACAAGTGGCTTAATCTTTTTACTTTTAATAAACTTTTACAATATTTTAAGTAAATATGTAATCTTTACACACACTGAAGTGTTATGAGAAGTTATGACTTGGATATATTCCTTCATACAAATACATATTTGTTTAAATACACATTTTTATGTATTTGTCTTTATGTGCTATCTTTTTCTGTTTTGTTTTGTTTTGTTTGTGGTACTGGTGTTCCTGGAAACCCTCTACCTCCGGGCTACACTCCCAGACCTATTTTATATTTTTTTATTTTGGAAACAGGGTCTCTTAAACTAGTGAGGCTGGCTCCGAACCAGCGTAATCCTCCTGTCTCCGCCTCCCAAGTGTGGGGATTACAAGCCTGCACCACCATGTCCGGCGCTATCCTGCTATCTTATCACACTTGTTTATTAGTTGTAAAAAGTTTCAAATTTTATTTTATTTTATTGATTTTTCTGAATATTTTTACTCTGCAAATCATGATTATCATCTAATTTCTAAATATTTTCAAATATGCTCACTGCTGGCACTACTTACTCAAAATCGTAAAATAATATTAAGTAAAAGCAAACACCCTCATGAGAGCAGCATGGGCTTTGTCTGGTCCAGTGCACTGCAGACCAGTTGAAGCCCTCTGTCTCAGGGGCATCAAGCCTTGTTTATCCCAAAATTCTAATCATTTAAAATTTTTTGTTTGTTTGTTTTTTGTTTTTTTTTGGTACTGGGGTTCCTGGAAGCCCTTCTACCTCTGGGATACACTACCACGGGCTACACTCCCAGACCTATTTTTTAACATTTTTATGTGGAAACAGAGTCTATTAAGCCAGCGAGGCTGGCTTCGAACCAGCACAATCCTCCTGTCTCTGCCTCCCAAGCGCGGGGATTACAAGCGTGCGCCACCACTCCCGGCTTCATTTTAAATTTTTTGTTGCTAAAAAGTTGACCCAGACTATTGAACATCATAGAATCGTTTACTTTAAAGAGGTGAATTTTATTACATGTAAATTATATTCCAATAAATCTGTTAGCTTAAAATATGTAAAGTGGGAGAGATGAACTGTTAAATCACTGCCTCAAAAAAGCAGTTGGATTGGCTCCTTGAATGTTTCTAGTTGATATGCAATTTGCAGAGTCTTTATAAAATGTGACTTAATGACATATATATGTATATGTGTATAGATATATAATTTTTTTAAAACATTTTTATTTCTGAACCAACAATTCAGGTGCATGAAATGTACAATAGCATACAGATAAAGTTTTAATTAAAAGGATTAGCTGCGCATGGTGATACACACCTATAATCCCAGTACTTGGGAGGCTGAGACAGGAAGATTGCAAGTTTGCTGCCAACCTCAGCTATTTAGGCCCTCCTCAACTTAGTGAGACCCTGATTCAAAATAAAAAGCAAATAGGTCTGGGGGTATAGCTCCAAGGTAGAATGTCTCTGGGGTTCAATCCCTAGTGTGAAAAAAAAATGGAGCCAAGAGTATAGCTCAAAGGTAGAATATCCCTAGGTTCAGCAAGATATGGTAGTACATGCTTCTAATACTTGGGAGGCTGAGCTAGGAGGATCACAGTTTCAAGGACAGCCTCAGCAAGTAGTGAGACTTGTCAATCTAGTGAGACACTGTTTCAAAATAAAAATGTAAAAAGTAGGACTAAGGGTATAGCTCAGAGGTAGAATGTCCCTGGATTTAATCCCTTGAGTTCAACACAGTTGAATAGCTATTCATCATAGCCCAAATTGTATCAATAACCATATTCGGGGTATATTTGATACATTGTATAATATGTATATGAGAGATGTTGAATATAAAAATCATGCTTTGAAGAATATTTAATAGCACATTCAAGTCTTCAGAAATAAGGATTTTTACCCATCATGTTAAATCATCTCTCTATGTGTGTGTGTGGATGTAAATTGTACTAGAATACAATGGGAAAAAGTTCCAAATGTCAATGCTAGGTGGTTCTTTTGGAGTCACACAGTGAGCTTCTCTTAATTTTTCTACATTTTTTCCATTTTCTAATGTTCTATAAAATGCATGTGTTACTTGTAAAACTGGGTAAATTTGATATATTTTATAACTTTTAAATGTTAAAAGTTTCTAAGACTGCCAAAGATCAGAAAAATAAAACAAGAATTAAAAACTGAGACGGAATCAAATGAAGTTTCTACATAGCAAAGAAAACTATTAAGAGTCTAAACCGAGAGCCCAAGAATTGGAGAGCTCTTCCATCTACTCCTCTAATAGAGGACTAATATCTAGAATATACAAAGAACTTAAAAGACTTAACACTAAAAATACCCAAATAACTCAATAAACAAATGGTCAATTGAATTAAATAGAGAGAATAAAGTAGAAATAAAAATAACCAATAAGTCTATGAAAAAAAAATGTTCACGCCGGGCGTGGTGGCGACGCTTGTAATCCCAGCATTCGGGAGCCCGAGACCGGAGGATCGCGGTTCATGGACAGCCTCAGCTACTTAGTGAGGCCCTCTACAACTCAGTGAGACCGGTTTCAAAATAAGCATAAAAAATAGGGCAGGGGGGTGTAGCTCAGAGGTCAAATGCCCCTGGGTTCCACCCCCAGACCCACCCACACACACACACAAAAAAAATGCTCACTGTGATTAGCAATCAGGGAAATGCAAATCAAAAGCACACCAAGATTCCATCTAATCCCAATTAGAATGACAAACATCAAGAAGTCAGACAACAATAAATGGTCATGAAGATATGGGGAAATAGAAATAGAACTCTTCTACATTGTTGGTGAGATTGCAAATATGTGAAGTCACTATGAAGATGTGTGGAGAGTCTTTTCCCAGTACCGCAAAAAAAAAAAAAAGAAAAGAAAAAAAACAATGGATCCACCATATGACCCAGCTATAGCACTCCTGGGTATCTTTTCAAAAAGACTAAAATCAGAATATAGCAACACAATTCACAATAGCAAAATCATGGAACAAACTTTGGTACCCATCAACAGATGAATGAATTACAAAATTATGAGACTTACACAGAATAGAATTCTACTTAACAATAAAGAACTAAATTTTACAAGAAAAATGAAGGGACCTGGAGAACATTATATTAGGTAAAATTAGCCAGTTACAGAAAGTGAAGGGTCGACCATATATTTTCTCTCATATGCAGAAACTGGGACTTTAGATAATACGGGAGAAACTTTAGTGGAGTGATGGAGATAGTCTAGGGAGAGAGGGATGGGGAACTAATGAAGAAAATGTTCCATTGACATTGTATACCTATGTACAATTATCAATGTGAATCTCAATATCAAGTGTGGAGAAGGGGAAGGCGTACAGAGAGAACCAGCAGGGAGCTCAGCAAGTGCGGTGTGCACGTGTGTCCCTAACACTCTGAACTATATGATGGTATGAAACTACAATGCATCAATAAAAGTATATTTTACAAAACTTTTGAGTTCAAGAGGTTCACACAAAACCTGCACATGTTTTAACATTTTCTTTGTAATTGTCAAAATTTGGCAGTAATCAGGGGGTACCTCAGAAGGGGAAAGGATAAATAAACTGTGGTACATGAAGACGATGAGATAGTATGCAGCACTTCAAAGGAATGACTGAGCATATTAGAATATCCTCTTTCTAGAGGGACTCCAGATGATGGAAGAGAAAACTCAGCAAAGCCAGGAAGGAGGGGTAGGGCAGGAAGAAGGCTGAGGTTTATTCATGGTTTATTCATGAATATAATGTTGTTAACCTAGACACTCAGTTTTGGGAGGGAGGAAAAAGGGAAGTGAGGGGGCACCAAGTTCTGTGTGAACATATGCCATTATCAACACGATCCACCTCATTATGTGAGACTATAGTGCACCAAAAAAGAAAGAAAGAGAGAGAGAAAGAGAGAGAAAGAGAGAGAGAGAGAGAGAGAGAGAGAGGAGAGAGAAAGAGAAAGAAAGAAGGAAAGAAAGAAGAAAGAGAAAGAAAGAAAGAAAGAAAGAAAGAAAGAAAGAAAGAAAGAGAGAAAGAAAGAACGGACAAAGCCATGGAAAGTCATAGAGAAGTACCAAATGCATATTAGCATAATTGGAAGAAAAGAAGCCAATCTTAAAAGGCTAACCTTTTAACCTTATTATTCTAACTATAACTATATGACATTGTAAAAAAGTAAAACTATAAAAAAAATAATCAGTGGTAATCAAAGGCTACGGGGTAGACAAGGGATAAAGACAGAGTACAGTGGATTTTTAGGGCAGTGAAACTATTTTGCATGATATTATAATTGTGGATCATTATACATTTTTAAATATTATATATGTATGTATATATATATATATATTTTAATTGCTAGATTATATAACATTAAAAGTGAACCTAATGGAAACCATGGGCTTTGGGTGATAATAATGTGTTAATACTGGTTTATCAATTGCAACAAATGTGTCATTGCAGTTAGATATTAATAATGAGTGTGGCTGCTATATATGTGGTTTATAGAGTCAGGGACTACATGGAAATTCTACTTGTGTTCCAATGGTGGAATCTCCAGTCCTCTAACTGTTCTAAAGTGCAACTAGAGTAATGCCTCTACCAATGCCCGGTTAAGAGACAAGGAACTGAAGACTTGACCACACAGTTATTTAAGGGAAGTTTGGTTGCTCTCCTGACAGTCCTTCCCTGGAAATACAGTAAGGATAACACCATAAAGAGCTTTTGAAGAAGTGAGCATGTAGGTAAGTGTGATAGTAAGAATCAAGAGTGATGAAATAGGTCTTAGAAGATGGACATAAAATATTAACACTATGATAATTTGTAGAACAGTACCAGCTGTGGAACAGCCTGTTTTTAAATGAACTTGCTGTCAGACTTCTGGTCTGATGCTAAAATGCACCTGGGTAGGAAAAAGGATTATTTTAACTTAGAACCAAAAAGATTATTTGTCTTCTTTATAATATACATGGCTGTTATCCAAAGACCAAGGACCTATAAAAATAATCTGATTTTGTACTCAAGTATAGAGAAAAATCTGATAAAATAAGAACTAAATTATTTTAAATGTTTGAAATTACTTTGTATATTGGTTAGCTTATATTTTCTTTCATAGTTTGCATAGACTATTCCTTTTTTCTAAGAAAATATTTTGTATGCAGACACAGCTGAGTTTTTGTTTTCTTAAGTGAGCACAGTGGGGAGGAAGTGCCTTCAGATAAGTTGACCCAGAACATTTGGAAGAATGACCCCTGGTTCCTTGGATAGCAAGTTAACTAAAAGATTAGAAGTTCTGTGTAGTGCTCCCCCGAATCATGTTTCCTCACAACACCCAGATGAAAATCAGAAGTAATTTCTGCCTTTTATCTTGTTTCATTTAATGAAGTTCCTCCAAAAATAGAAAATACAAATATTATTCTCTAGAAAGCTCTTAATTCATGTTAACATTTTTGTACCATGATTTTTTTTAGAGTCTCTGAGAAGGCGATATTTTAGTCAAACAACAAAAATATACCTATAGTCATTACATGGTTAAAAATGAGAGGCTTAGTTATTTTTATGATGGATTAAAATACAGTGAATCAATGACCATTGAATATAATATTATGCATATCCTACTAAAAAGTATATAATTCTCCAAATAAAATAATTCTAAAATATGTCAATGAATCAGATATTTTAGCACAAGACATAAAAATATATTTTATAAATGATAGTAATTTAATCTTAATTTTACATAGAAGTACTTCTAACTTTGTTATTTATTTTTCTTAATACCTAAATTGTTCATATTCTCAGAAAAGCATGTGAGATAACATTTGTTTTCTAAAGTTGCTTGGACTTACTGGGTTTTAGAGGCAATTGCATCCAGGAATATATAACAAATAAATGTGGATACAAGAAAATTTTAAATCACATATTATATTTCCACTGGGTAGTGTTCACATAGATTGAACAAAACCATTTGCTGCTATGGTCTGGATCTAACATGTCCTCAAAGGCCATTCACTAAAGGTTTGTTAGGCAGCCTATGGAAGTGCAGGGGGAGGTGAAACTTTCGGGAGGTGAAGCTAGTGGAAGGAAGTGAGTTCACCAGATCATGTCTGTAAAAAAGATACTGGTTCCCTGGCTTCTTCCTCCCACCTCTCTCCCTCTCTCCCTCTCTCCCTCTCTCCCTCTCTCCCCCTCCCCCCCCCTCTCTCTCTCGTACTCTCCCCCTCCTTCTTCCGGAGTACAATGAAGTAAGCAATTCCACTCCACCACACGCTCCCTGAAGTGATATTCTGTCCACCAAGCGATGGGGCCAAGAAACCTCTAAAGCCAGAAAGATTTAATCAGACTAAATTCTTCCTCATTTTTTCTCAGGTATTTTGTCACAGCAACAGAAAGCTGACAAACACACTATGTGAGTTTAGGCAAAGTTACTTGGCTCCTCAGTAACTTGATTTTTTCACCTATAAAATGTGGATTCAACCCATAACCTATATATACATAAACGTACTTAGAGCAGAGTCTGGAACATCCTCAGGACCCTGGTTTAAATGTGCAGTGTGGACAGGAGAATGTGTAGTGAAGGAGAGGATGCTCCATTTCTAAATTTTACTTCCACATTTTTAAAAAGTCTCTTACTTTAAGAAACAAAATTCCTATACAGTAATGTAATTCACAGAGCAGAGACTAAGAATTCAGAGAGAAAAATTTCTTCAACCTAGCTTTGTCATTTTAACAGTGGTTTATAGATGTATCTACAGGCTTCCTTGAACATATGCTTTAGAGACACAATGTAAACATGCTGTTTTAAGGAGGAGGGCTGTTTCATCACCAAGATATACTGAAACATTTTCTTTCAGGATATTTCTCATGACTAAGGAGGAGATATTTATTATTCATGCTTCCTGACACTACAAAGAGGAATAAATCTTTCCAGGAGGTAATCTAGGAATTTGGATCTTCACGATAAACTAAATATTATGTGATTTACCAATCTATGGGGATAATGCAATCAACTACCAAGTATCAGGATTTATTTTCGTTGTGTTTGGCAAGGATAGTGTATTTTCTGGATCATAAAAGTCTCAGCTAAAAGATCTGTCTTCTGAAAGAAAAAATTATGCTTCTAAAACAGTTTATTCTCATAGAAAACTAAAATGATAGCTTTTATTTCTTTTAACTTATTTGAACATTTTTAGGTGACAGACATAGAAACATGATATAGGCTATAGCCTGCAAAATATATTTCAAATTTAATTTCTCACTTATATTTTATCAAAATAATTAGTTTCAACTTTGTTTCCTAAATGTATCTTTTCCAAATTCCTACAGACATTTTCTTCCTTGACTTTTGTTTGGGCTTGGGTTTTCTTTTTGCTATATCTTCAAGGGGCAGTGTCTTCTTCGGTGTATTTTGTTTCTTTGCAAATAAATCATTCTGGATGACTTTTCCAAGGTTTCATCAAGACTTTTAAGTTATCATATGAAATTGTGGGCCTTTGCTTGTTTACATACTTAAATGTAGAAGGTTAGATTATGTCAACAAAAATGGTAGAACAAAGACCTCTAGAAACTACATAAAAACAATAAGAAAACTAATTGTAAAAAAAAAAGTGTCAGAATTTATTATTTTCAGAGTTCTAGAAGTTAGCCAGAGAACTGAAACTGGCAGAAATGTATTAGAGAAAATTGTCTGAATCTTCATAAGAACAGCAAGTGTTATGGAATTTTTTTGGGGGTAGGGTTCTTAGTCATTTATTAGAATGAAATAAAGGAAGATATTTTAGAGTGAGAGAGAAGACATGTCCCAAATAAGGTACTCTCCCTTTAGATTTTTCTATAGTTGTACAAACTTTTTCTCATCAGTATTGCCAAATTTGAAAATTTAATATCATGAGATAACATTAATAGACACATTTCTATACTTATAGGCATGTTAACAAAACACTGCAGAAACAAAAATAAGCATTTCAATTTTGTTAAATTCAGGGTGAAGACCAAATGTAACAATTTAAATCATGGATTTTATTCACAGATTTCAGATACTTATGGCTTTATTTTATTTATTTATTTATTTATTTATTTATTTTTATTTATTTATTTTTGGTGGTAGTACTTTGGGTGGAACCCAGACACTTTCTACCTCTGGGCTATACTCCCAGACCTTTTTTAAAATATTTTATTTGGAAACATTGTCTCACTAAGTTGCTGAAAGCCTCACTAAGTAGCTGAGGCTGGCTTCGAACCCGTGTGATCCTCCTGTCTCAGCCTCCCAAGCGCGAGGATTACAAGTGTGCGCCACCACGCGCCAAGTGTGCACCACCATGCCCGGCTTACTTATGGCTTTGATGTACAAATCATGATGAGCCCCTAAGGCTCTATGCCATGGAATGGTCTGGGATTTTATGAGTTTTAATTTCATATCACAGTCTTAGGTATTAGCCACATAAAATAAGAGGCTTTGTTTTGTACTTGTCATTGCAGTGACCTTAAATTACATAATTTCTTAAGTTATTGTTTTTTTTTTTTTTTTACTGGTGCATTGTAATCATACATTTTAATGAGGTACAGGATGGTAGAGACATACATGCACACATGACTCATTTAGCCCTCCTCCAATTACCACCCCAATCCCTCCCCTTACCTTCTTCTCATGAGCTTAATGATTGACTGTGATGTGTTTGTGAATGTACATCATGTGCATTGGAGAATTTCCCTCTTCCCCCTCTCATATCCTTCAGTTTATCCTTTTTTTTTTTTTTTTTTTTTACTCATCTAAGTTTTTCTCCTTCTTTGCCTAGAGTCCCTTTTATGACCCATTTTCTCCCTAGCTTCTGCATATTAGGGAAATCATTCAATTTTTTACTTTTTGTGAGTGATCTCATTTAGTATAATATTCTCCAGTTCAATTCATTTTCCTACGAATGACATAATTTTATTCTTCTTTATGACTGAATAAAATTCTATTGTGTACATATCCCAAGTTTTGTAATACATTCCAGATGAATGAATTACAAAACTATGGGATATGTTATGGCATTTTAACTTGCTATATTCCCAATCTCCTTTTATCTTTGTTCCCTTCAAGTTCCATGGTAACATTAAAAATCAATTGCCTAAAATCATAGCAAAACCAGTAGCCTGAAAATCACAGGAGAGGGGGTCTTAAGAAAGGGGTTGAGATTTCTTCAAGCTCAACCTTAGAAAATTGTCATTATTTAACATATCTGATGGCTGCTGGATATCTTTAATTGATCTCATTTGTAACTCATTTAATGGGAAAAACCTTTTCCTCAAGATTATTTGGCAAAAATAATGAGAAAGAGAATTGTTTCACTTTGGTAGCAGCCTGCAATGGTGGGAAGAAACAATAGGCTAACTCCAAATCTTAAACCAAAGCTGCTAAATAGGACATTATTAAGATATTGAAAAGATCCAGCACATTCTTAAAAATCCAAAAGGCTATATATATAGTACTGGCAAAACTTCCAAAATTTGTTTTCACAAAAATCTACACATCCAAGAAATTCAAAATATTTCAAACAGGCTAAATTCAGAAATCTATTTCTCAACACTATTATGATCAAGCTGTTCAAACCAGTAAAATAAAATTGACTCATCATATATGAAGGATTTGCAATAGATTAAAAACTTAGAGGTAGGAGTGTAGGTCAGTGGTAGAGCATATGCTTAGCAGGTATAAGGCTCCATGTTCAATTCCTAACAAAAATATAAATAAATATAATTTTTCTTCACAAGCAATAGAGGCCCAAAAGCATTAGATGACAAATCTAAGATACTGGGGATGGGGATGGGGAGAGAGAATATCAGCAATAATTTTCTATACAAGAAATTTATCCTTTTAAAAACAAAGGTTAAATGGGCATACTTTTAGATTTTAAAAAAAAAGCAGAGAGATTTTTGTCACTATCAAACTTTTCATTCAAGAACTACTAAAATAGGAAACCTTCAAAAGGGCACATAACAGGAACTCTACTCCATATGAGGAAATAGAATTCCAATAAAAGCAACTACAAAGATCAACATGAAAGAAAGTTTAAATGCATATTTGTTTGCAAATATTGTTTTGTTTTCCAATTTACAAGACAGTTGTATGAGGAATAATTTTAAATCTGTGTTGATAGGCATACAATATATAAAACTATAATTTTATGACAATAACATCACCAGAATCTGGGAAGAAATATAGCTATAGAAGAAGCAAGTTTTGAGTATGATTGAAATTAAATTAGTCAAAGATAGATTGTAATAAATGAAGATATCAATTTTAATCTTCAGGGAAATTACTGAAAAATAATGAGAAAAAATATATTCTTAAAAATGGACTGATTCTTTCTAGATCAACAAAATAAAAACTCAAAAACTCTTCCTAGATCTGTGAGAGAAGTGAGGTCAAAGGGCAAAGCAATGCTGTGGATAGGAGGAGACATAAGCAAAGCGCTGAAAATCACAACTTACCACAGTAGAAACTCCCAAGTAAGAATCCCTGTGGGAATCAGTATTGGCAGGGGGGGGGGGGAGCTGAACTGTAAACTGTAATCAATAAATTAATGGAATTTCTGAGGAAACAAATCTAATATTTGAAAACTCAAGGGGACCCACACATAGAAACACCCTTATTCTTTTATGAGTTTTACTTCCAAGAGCTTTATGAGATTTTCATAGTAAATATTAAAGAAAAGCCCCCCACCTTTCCATGATTCTAGTAGAGGTGAGAGCAAAAAAAAAATGATTTTGAAATTAGTAGATCATTTTGTGCTTAACAAGACATGCTATACATAAACTAATCTTCCAGTCCCTAAAACACTGAAAATTTTTTTTGTTTGTTTGTTTGGTGGTACTGGGGATAGAACCCAAGGTGGGGGGCTTCTACCTCCGGGATACACTCCCAGACCTATTTTTTTATACTTTATTTGGAAACAGGATCTCTTAAGCCAGCCAAAGCTGGCTTTGAAACTTCGATCCTCTTGTCTCTGCCTCATAAGCGCGGGATATACAAGCCTGTGCCACCACACCCGGCAAACATTAGAATGTTATCAGAGCCTAACAAACATAAGCAAAGGACAGTCAGTACCCAACTCCAACCCAGCCTAGCCTTCCATTAAGGGCAGGGAAATACCCAACTCCAAAGTTCACTATCCAAGCTGGGTGTGGTGGCACAGGCTTGTAATCCCAGAGCTTAGGAGGCTGAAACTGGAGGATCACACAAGTTCGAAGCCAGCCTCAGTTACTTAGTGAGGCTCTCAGCAACTTAGTGAGACCTTGCTTCCAAATAAAGTATAAAAAAAAATAGTTCTAGGAGTATAGCCCGGAGGTATACAAGTCCCTGGGTTCAACCCCAGTACCACAAAAAAATAAAAATAAAAAAATAAAAACAAAGTACTCTATCCATCCTGTCCCACCTACACAGGTGAGGGCGAGCATTTGTGAAGTACACAATTCAAAAGTGCATGCTCACTAAAAGAATGAGACCTAAGCATCCAACTGTAGAATCCTTATCTTCATCCCACACATTACCACCATATTATTAAAAACTTTATTAACCACAGGTACTTTACTCAGTATATTATATCTAGATACTAAGACAAAAATGAGAAGGTAAAGTAAAAGGTAAAAACACAAATTGAATATACAGAGAAAATATTAAATTGAACTTAGATAAATTAGGCATATGTAATCTTCAGACCAGGAATTTATATTAATATGCTAAGGCATCTAATTGATAAAATGGAGAACATGCAAAAAACATATGTCAATGTAAGCAGACAGGTAGAAAATTTGAGAAAATTTAAAAAATACTAGCAATGAATGATGCTGGAACATAAATAAAGAATGTTGTTGATGGGCTGCTTAGTAGAATTGGCATGATTGAGGAAGGAATGTCTGAGCTTAGAGATATGCCACTAGGAGCTTCTAAGGCAGAAAAACAAAAAGGGGGAAAAGAACTATAAATAAAAAAGGATAAGGAGGAGAAGAGGAAGAGAAGGGCTGGGATGTACCTCGGTGGTAATGCGTTGGCCTTGTGGGTGTAACACCCTGGGTTCGATTCCCAGTACCACATAAATAAATAGATAAATAAATACCAACAACAACAAAAAGCAAAAAAAAAAAATCACTCTGGTGTGGTGTGGGGCATGCCTATAATCTTAGTACTTAAGAGGGTGAGATAGGAAGTTTGCAGAATTGAGGCCAGCCTTGGCAACTTAGTGAAACCTTGTTTCAAAAAAATAAAATAAAATAATGCTGGGGATGTATCTCAGAGATAGATGTTCCTAGGTTCAATCCCCAGTAATACAAAGCATAAATGGCTGTTGGACCTGTGGAATGATGGGGTCAATAATATCAAGCTGGACTTGACTAAAATGATCCAATTGGTTAGAATAACCACCATGCTCTCCTTATGGCAGCAGCTGCAGACTGTGTCTTTGACTAATGTGCAATCCAGAAATCACACTAATTAATCAGCTCATGGCCACTGCCTGTAGAGTTTGAACAATGCTGGTGAGTTGCCAGAGACTGTATGTGCACTACTTATTTTGACATAGTGCAGATAATACATGAGATGGGCATGTGAAAGATGATGCTTGAAGCTCAGTATAGTAGCCCAGATAAAGAACCATTTATGGCCTGTTTAAAAGAGTTTATCCTAGCAGTTGGCCCCTTTTGATACCATAGCCATCCTCCTGGCTCTGTATGTTGATTATCCCATGCTGGTGATGTGATTGCTGGCTGGGAGACATGGAAGTACACTTGCAGGCGTGCATGCCCCAAGTATGAGCCCTAGCTACAGGGAGGAAAGGGTTCTCTGTAGGATTAAGCCCCAAAATTGCAGAAGAAGGGTCAGTAAAAATCAGCTGCAGGCATATGCAATTTGACTTATCAGTGGCTGGGCTGACAGAGAAGATAGAGGACCAGCCCAAGGAAGCACTTGTCGGGAATCCAGCCCGACAGCTGGCAGGGCTTAGCGAGATGATGAGTACCGACGACTCGAACACAAACCCACGAGCCGGAAGTCAAGTCAAGCAAGATCTCATTTATTTCTCGCCAAGCAATCCTATATATAGCATCAAGCCACGAAGGGAATTTCCATGAGAAATAGCCTAGCCTATCCGGGATAAAGATCACTAGCATGTAGTTTACAGCCAATCCCAGGCCAGTACATGAGCCATTCATGTGTGCAGAAAGCTCCTTTAAAGGTAGAAAGGGAAAAACTGCTCAGTCTCCCCACCCATAATGAATGGGGAAACCATGCCTTTGTAGCTTCCTCCAGGTGCCATCTTTAGCCCATTTTCTGCTGAATCACTTTACTTAAAGTTTTGCCTTAGGCTGTAGGCCGCTCAGGCCGAGGGAGGCTGCATCTCCTTAGGTGCTGTATGGACACACCCCATCAAGCACTCTTGGTGCTCTGCTGGCAACTTCACTGAAACCAAAGGCACATTCCTTTTACTCCAAGTAAGGCCAAGGGAATAACTAGAAAGATACTTGTTGCTGACTTTCTCCAGACTAAGGACTCAGCCAAGGAAACCAGCTGGCTGGGAACCTGCCGACCTGAGGCTGCATGTGGAATTGACTATTTACTGGTCCTCCCACAATACACAACATGTTCTGGCACTAGTTGATACAGGAGTTGACAAACCCTTCCTCTTTGGCATTCCAGACAAGTTTGCTGGACCTAAGGCTGCCATAGTGAGTTATGGAGGCCACATCATTACAGTTTAATGTGCCCAGTGACTTTGGGAATCAGATGTCTGCCTCCTAAGCAATACGGCACATATATGTCCCCTGTAGCTGAGTATATCCTGGGGGTGGGTGTATTACAGGGATTGACTATACAGACAACTATCGGAGAATTCCAGCTATAGGTTCATGTGGTAAAAACTATCACTAGAGGACATCCCATTAAGCTCCCTCAAAACTTCCCCAAACCATGAGGATTGTGAGTGTATGGCAACTCATTACCAGGGGACATGAGGAAATTGGACAAATGATACTGAATGTAAAAGAAGCAGGTGTAATATGCCTGACTTATAATATAGCTCATTCGACTTCCCATGTGGCCAGTGTGAAAACCTGAGAGTTCATGGCAGGATGGTAGACCACTGGAAGTTAAATAAGATGACATTGCCCTTGCATGCAGCAGTACCCAACATCTCAGAAGTAATGGATATTCTGTCACATGAACTGGGACCATTTCATTATGTTGTAGACTTGGCAAATACCTTTTTTTTTCCCATATATATTACCCTGGAAAGACAAGAACAATTTGCTTTTACCTAGGAAAGATGGTAATGAACCTTTCTGGTATTGTCTCAGAAGTATTTACATAGTCCTACCTTGTGTCACAGCTTAGTGGCACAAAATTTGGCCTCTCGGCAGAAGCCCAAGAATGTAAAGTTGTTCTATTATATTGCTGATATTATTATGCTAACTTCTGATCGTCTTTCAGAACTAAAAGCAGCTATATGCAGTCTCTGAGCCATTCTCTAGGAATGGAGGTGGGCTATCCACAAAGACAGGGTCCAAGGACCTGTATTCTGTCAAATTCTCGGGAGCTGTTTGTTTGAGTAAAACAAAGGTTATAACTAAGCAGTGATACATAAGATACAAGTGTATCCTTGACAAGAAATGGTCAGTTACAAATGTACCTGGGTCTTCTTGGGGTTTTGGCAAACATGTATACCCTACTTAGCTATGCTTATGTACCCCTTACACACTTTTGTCCTAAAAAGAATCTTTGAATTGGATCCTTGAAATGGATACTGTATTTATTACCACCAAAAGGGCAATGACACAGGCATAAGCTCTGTAGGTAATAGAGTCCTGCCCTTCCTTTCCTACTAACAGCCCTATTGGATGACACAGGTTTTGGATAAAGGTTATGAAAGAAACAAGGTGCTAGAAATAGCCCAAATGGATTTTGGTCACAATTATGGAAAGGTACAAAGGTGCACTACTCCCTTATTGAGAAACAGAGGCAGTCTATGTTGCCCTCTTAGCTTGTGAACTCATTACAGGTACCGAGTAATGGTATAAACAATCTACCTTATTAAAGGCTGGTTATAATCTTGGACTCAGGCCCCCTAGACATAGGTGGCACAAAAACCCCACTCTGACCAAGTGAGGTACTTATTGAGAGCAACAGGCATATTTTTCTAATAGCCCTTTGTCTGAGCAGCTACATACTCTGTTGCGACCAGTACAGTTCTGAGTGACAACATCCTCAGAGCCCCTGTGGGCCCTGAGGGAAATACCCTCTGAAGGTATTTCCTCTGAGTGGGAAATACCCTCTGAAGAAGAGAGAGCCCCTATGCCTACAGAAGTGTGGCATGCTGATGATGGCTTTTATTGTGGGCAGCCACCCACATGGGTGACTGTGGCCTTACAGCCAACCACAGAGTTTTTGGTATGAGACTGGTGCCGGATGCTTTAGCCAAAGGGCTGAGCTCTAGGCAATTTGGTTAATGCTCATGGAGACCAGGCCTTTGTATGTCTGTATAAATAGCTGGGCAATCTATTGTGGGCTGATCTTATGGATACCCCAATTGGCAGCACAAGATTGGTTTATTTGGCACTGTCCATTGTCAGGCAAGGATATTTGGGAGGGCCTGTGAAAATGGGGCCACTCACCCTGTGCAGCTAGCTGCAGATGTATGCATATTTCCACAGTCACAGATGTGCTCATAGCTATGTAAATGTGACTAAGCAAAGTGTAACACATAGGTGCATGTCACTCTGGTGTGGGTATGCTGTTTTGTCCCAAATCTAATATAACAGGTCTGTGAATAAAGCTGCTACTGTTCTCCTCTGATAGTGACTCCACATGTCTTCTTTTTTCTGGGGATCTCACCACAAAAACCTCCCTTGAAACCACAGCTGGCCCTTGACAGGGCCCCTGACACTGGACTTGAAAACCCTTTTTTTTTTTTTTTTGTAAATATATATGGCACCCACTAAAAATAAAAAAAATAGAAATATAATTGATAAAACTAAGAAAAATGGAATCATGTAAAATAATTAAAAAACTACATGAAGCAAAAGCAGTGGAATGCAAAAATAGAAATACAACAACTAGAAAACAAAAAAAAAAATATAGCATATATTAACCCAACAATAGCAATAGTAATTTTAAAAATCCATGACTTTAATATGCCAATTAAAGATATAGAATGTCAGACTAAATCATCTATATGTTATCTATAAAAAAAACCCACTTTAAAATAAAGAAACATATAGATCAAAAGTGAAGAAATAGAAAAAGCCAGGCTTAGTGGTGCATGCCTGCAATTGTAGTACTTGGGAAGCTGAGACAATAGGATCACAGGTTCAAGGCCAGCCTCAGCAACTTGTAAGACTCAGCAACCAAGGGAGACCTTGCTTCAAGATAAAATGTAAAAAAAGGACTGAGGATGTAGCTCAGAAATAGAATGCTTCAGAGTTCAATCCTTAGTAACACACACACACACACACACACACACACACACACACAGAAACAGAGAAAGATATACTATATTAGCACTAATCAAAACCTGGGGTAACTATACTAATTTCAAACTGAGTAGATCTTATAGCAAGGAAAGTTATCAGATATGAAAAAGAACACTATATAATTATGAAACTCCATAAAATTTTAATGCATATGTGCCTAAGAATAGAGCATCAAAATATTCAAGGCAATGGCTGAAAGGATGACAAGGAGATATCAATGATGCCACCGTTATGGTGGAGACTTTAATGCTCTTAATCAGAAACGGGCATATCCTCCAGGGGGGGAAATATAACAGTGATATAGTTTAACTTAATAGCACTGCAGATAAACTGAAAAAAAGAAAGACCTAAATGGTGGTATATACCTGTAATCCCAGTACTTGGGAGGCTGAGACAGGAGGACTCAGGTTCAAGGCCAGCCTCAGCCACAGAGTGAGACCGTCAGAAACTTAGTGATATCCTGTTTCACAATAAAAAATAATTGACATTTATATGCTATTTCAACCAAAAAACAGTAGATTATACATTCTTCTCAGGCTCACATGTATTTTTGCCAGTATAAATCACATTCTGAGCCATAAAATGTGTCATACCTAATTTAAAAGAATAAAATTGTCACCTCAGTTCTCAAATCATGATAGAATTAAAATGAAGATCAACAATAGAAAGATAGCTAGCAAACCCCAAATACTTGTATATTAACCCTTTTAGTTCTAAAGAGCAAATTAATTAAATTGAAATCTCAAGATAAATTTTTAAAATATTTTGAGTTAAGTAAAAAATCTTAATATATAAAAATTTGTGGAATGTATCACTACTTAGATTTGTAGCCTTGTATATGTGTATATGTGTTATATATATGTGTATATATGTGTGTATATACATATATATGTACATATGTGTGTGTGTGTATATATATATATATATATATATATATATATATATATATATGAAAAGAAAAATGACAGGAGCTTCCAACTTAAGAAGCTTACAATAAAATGCTTCAAGATAAAAATATAAAAAATGAACCTAGAAAAAGAAGAGCAAATTATTTCCAAATAAGCAGAAAGAAAAACTAAGTAATAATCCTAGAGTAGAAATAATGAAATTAAAAATAGAAGAATAGAGATATAGTACAGAATATCAAGAAAAGTAAAATATGTTTATTTTAAAAGATCAATAGATATGACTTAGCCAGGCTCATTATGAAAATAAAAAGAGAAAATAGAGACAAATTTCTAATATCAAAACTGAAAAGTTAGCACCAAGATCTCATAGACATTAAAAGGTTATAAAGGCCTAGCTTCAAGGTGCACACCTGTAACCCCAGTACTTGGGAGGCTGAGACAGGAAGATTCACGTTCAAGGTGAACCTCAGCCACATACTGAGACCCTCAAAAATTTAGTGAGAAGCCCACCGTGGTGGCGCACACTTGTAATCCCTGTGCTTGGGAGGCAGAGACAGGAGGACCGTGCAGGTTCTAAGCCAGCCTCACTGGCTCAAGAGACCATGTTTCAAAAAAAAAAAAAAAAAAGTATAAAATAGGTCTGGGAGTGTAGTCCGAAAGTAGAAGGGCTTCCAGGAACCCCAGTACCACCACACACACACACACACACACACACACACACACACACACACATTAGTGAGACCCTATTTCACAATAAAAAAATAAATAAAAGAGATAAAAGGGCTGGTGTTATAGCTTTGAGCTAGAATGCCTCCTGGGTTCAATAACCCATACCAAAACAATAAAGAAAAATTCTAAACTGTATTTTTTTTTTTTTTTTTGCAGGTTTGGGGATGGAACCCAGGGGCATTCGACCTCTGAGCTACATCCCCTACCCTATTTTTTATTCTTTGTTCTGAAACCAGGTCTCACTGTGTTGCAAAGAGCCTCACTAAGTAGCTGAAGCTGTCCGTGGATCATGATCCTCTGGTCTCAGCCTCCCGAATGCTGGGATTACAAGCATGCGCCACCATGCCTGGCTTATAAACTGTATTCTCACAGTCTTGATAAACTATATAAAATAGGTCAATCCCTTGAAAGACACAATATGCTAAAACTCACACATGAAGTAGTAGACTTTGAGTCAGCCTACTTATGAAAGAAACTGAATCATAATTAACATACTTTCAAACCAGAAAATTCCAAACCCAGATGGGTTCGCTGGTGAATTCTAAACACAACTTAAGGAAGAAATTATAAAATACTGTATGATTTTTCCAGAGGATAGAAACAAAGGAAATGCTTTCTAATTCACTCCATGGAAACAGAATTAGCCCAGTGTCAGAAAAATACAGACCAATATCTCATTAATATAAATTCAAGAATCCTCAAAAACATTATCAAATCATATCCAAAAATGTATAAAAAGACTGATATGCCATTAGTAGTGTGCTTTAAACAATGACTAAAAATGGTTTGAAATTTGAAATTCAATTGCTGTAGTCCATCATATCAACTAAAGAAGCTAAAGAAGAAATATCACATAATTCATATCAATACATATGGACAAACTGTTTGACAAAATACAACATCTATTGGATATCAATTTTGTCTTTAAAAAAAAAACCTATTAGAAAATTAAGAATAGCTGGGCGTGGTGGCACACCCTTGTAATCCCAGCACTTGGGAGGCTGAGACAGGAGAATCACACAGGTTCGAAGCTAGCCTCAGCTACTGAGTGAGGCTCTTAGCAACTTAGTGAAACCCTGTTTCCAAATAAAGTATAAAATAGATCTGGGAGTATATTCTGGAGGTAGAAAGCCTCTGTGTTCCACCCCCAGTACCACCAAAAAAAAAAAATTAAGAATAGAAGAAAATTTCTTCAAAATAATAAAGAATTTTTCCACTAGAACAGGAAAAAGGCTAGAAAGTCCTCTTTCCCAACTTACTTTTAGTACTATATTGAAAGGCACACCTAATACAATAAGGTAAGAAAGTGAAATAAAATTTATTCTTATGGGAAAGGTCAAAACAAAGCTATCTTTGTTTATAGATGACATGACTGTTTATGTAGAAAATCTGAGTAAATCAACTCAACACTCCTGAATCTCATAAGTGATTATAGCAGGACTGCACTTGGAATGAAAGGCAATTATAGCAAGACTACAGGATACAAATTTAAAATATAAAAACCAATTATTTTCCTACATGCTAGCAATGGACAAGTAGAACTTGAATTTAAAAACATAATACTATAAATCCCAAATTAAAGACTCAGTTACAAATCTAACAAAAATCTAATACTCCTAGAAGAGGAAAACCATAACATCCTGATAAATTAAAACTGATAAATTCAGATAATTAAAACTAAATGTTCAATATTCATGGCTAGGAAGGCTTAACTAAATCTATAATTTAACTATACTACCAATCAAATTTCAGAAGTTATTTTGTAGATATTGACAAACAAATTCTATAGTTTATATGGAGAGGCATTTCTGTATAAAATATAGTTTTCTATATACAGTATAATTTGAAAAGGGAACAAATTCTGAAAACTGTCACTATCCAATGTCAATATTTATACTAGACAAGCATAATCAAGAGAGTGGGGTATTACTGAAAGAATAGGCAAATAGATTTATGCAACAAGTTAGAGAACCTAAAACTAATTCCCATATAGAGTTAAGTAATCTTTGACAAAAGAGAGAAGAAAATATAATAGAGCAAAGATGATTTTTTTTTACAAATGCTGGACCACCCAAATAAAAACAAATGAATTCAAAACAGATTTTATACTCAACACAAAATAATTCAGAATGGATCACAGACCTAAGTGTAACATGAAAAATTATAAAACACCTGGAAGAGCTGGGAGTGGTGGCGCACATTTGTAATCCCCGCGCTTGGGAGACTGAGACAGGAGGATCGTGCAGGTTCGAAGCCATCCTCGGCTGGCTTAAGAGACCCTGTTTCCAAATAAAATATAAAAACTAGGTCTGGGAGTGTAGCCCAAAGGTAGAAGGTCATCTGAGTTCCATCCCCAGTATCAAAAAAAAAAACAAAAAAAAACCCCTGGGAAACAGCATTTAGAGAAAACCTACATCACCTTAGATTTGGTCATGTCTTTTAGATAAAATACCAAGGCATAATCCATGAAAGGGAAAATTAATAAACTGGATTTTACTAAAATTAAAAACTTCTCTGAAATATCATGTCAAAAGAATGAGAAGGCAAGCGGGGGGGGTATTTGCAAAAGATTAATCTAACAAAGGACTTTAATATGAAAAGAACTAAAAAATAACAAGAAAACTTACAAATCAATTTTTTTAAATGGGCAAAAAAAATTTACCAGATACCTTGCCAAAGATGATAATCAGATTAAAAAACAAGAAAATAAAAGTCAGGTGGTCATGCATGCTTATAATCCCAGCATTTGGGAGGCTGAGACAGGAGGATTGCAGTTTGTGCACAGCCTCAGCTAATAAGTGAGGCCCTTTGCAACTCAGTGAGACCCTGTTTCAAAAATAAAAAAGACTAAAAAATAGGGCCTGGGGTGTAGCTCAGACGTAGAATGCCCCTGAGTTTCATCCCTAGTTCTGAAAAAAAAAAAAAATCAAAGAAAAGAAAATGAAAAGATGCTCAATATCATATGTCATGAAGGAATTGCAAATTTGCAAATTGCAAATTTAAACAATTACCATAGCTGTGTGTGTGTGTGTGTGTGTGTGTGTGTGTGTGTGTGTGTGTGCGCGCGCGTGCATACTTTACTGGGGATTGAATTCAAGGGCATTCTATCTCTGAGCTACACATCCAGTCCTATTCATTCATTCATTCATTTTTGTAGAACTATAGATTGAGCCCATTGGGATTATACTACCAAGCTATAATCCCAGCCCTTTTTTATTTTTTACTTTGAAACAATCTCACTAAATTACATGCAAGCCTTGAACTTGCTAGATGTGTATTTACTGAATAGCTAAAGACAAAGTATAAAACCTAGTACTGGTGAGGGTATAGAACAAGAGAAACTTAGCCAGGCATGGTAGCACCCGCTTATAATCCCAGCATTTGGGAGGATGAGACAGGAGGATCATGGTTCAAAGATAGTCTCAGCTACTACTTAGTGAGGCCTTTTGCAACTCAGTGACCCTGTTTTAAAATAAAGAATAAAAAGTAGAGCTGGAGGTGTGTGGCTCGGAGGTAGAATGCCCCTGGGTTCCATCCCCAGTACCACAAAATAAATAAATAAATAAATAAATAAATAAATAAATAAATAAATAAGAAGGAGAAGAAGGAGAAGGAGAAGGAGAAGGAGAAGAAGAAGAAGAAGAAGAAGAAGAGGAAGAGGAAGAGGAAGAGGAAGAGGAAGAGGAAGAGGAGGAGGAGGAGGAGGAGGAGGAGGAGGAGGAGGAGGAGGAGGAGGAGGAGGAGGAGGAGAAACTTTAATTGAATGCTCATAGGAATGAAAAACAGTACAGCCACTTTGAAAGATAGTTTGGAAGTTTCTTTAAACATGCTCTTACAGTGTAGCAATCATGCTACTTGGTATTTACCCAAAGAAACTGAAAACTTAGGTCCATATAAATATCTACATGTGGATGTTTATAACAGCTTTATTCATAATTGCCAAAACTTGAAATTAACCAAAATATACTTCAATAGCTGGATGGATACATAAATTGTTATATCTAGACAATGAAATATTACTTTGCACCAAAAAACAAATGGGCTATTAATCTGCAAAAAGATTTTTTAGGATTTTGATAGGGACGAGGCTGTGTATTTATGGGAATATGAGAATTTCCTATGCTGTGAAACCAAAACTGCTCTAGAAAATAAAATCTATTTTTAAAGGGAGGAATTAAAATGGAAACTAAAAAATATCCATTGAAAACAAAAGTCAGATGCAATAGAGGAATAAAAGAACAAAAGGTATGAGATATATGGAAAACAAATAGCAAAATTTTATATTTAAATCCCATATTATCAGTTATTACATTAACTATAAATGGATTAAACATTCCAATTAAAAGGCAGAATTTGCTGGGGTATGGGTCAGTGGTAAAAGCATTGTCCCAACAGACACAGAGCCTTGGGTTAGATCTGCAACACTGCAAGAAGAAAGAAGAAGAAGAGAAGGAAGAGAAAGAGGAGGAGGAGGAGAAGAAGAGGAAGAAGAGGAAGAGAAGGAGGAAAGTTTGATAAAATGAATTTTAAAACATAATCCAAATATATAAAACTATATAAACAAATAGTTTAAAAGTAAAAGTAAAAATGTGGTTGATAAACCATACAAATAGTTACAAAAATGAGAAAACTAGTGTACACAAAAATAAGATATAATAGACTTTAAAATAAGAATTGTTTTTAGAGATAAAGAATATTATATAATGAAAAATATATAATTCAAAAATAGTAGCTGCAAAATCCAATACTCCATTTTCAATAATGAATAGAACTAGGCACAAGATCCAAAAAATAATATGACTTGAACAACACTATAAACCAAAAGATAATTTTAGGACACACCGCCCAATGAAAATAGAATGCACATTCTTCTTAGATGTATACAAAACATTCTTGAGCTTATGCTGTACCTTAGTCCACAAAAAAAGTCTCAATTTTTTAAAATCTGAATCAAATAAAGTATATTCCCTGATAACAAGAGAGTGAAATTAGAACAACAAAAGGAAATTTGGTAAAATATTTTAAGAAAATATTTGGCTTTTTAAATTTGAAATTGAAGCAATGCAATTATTCCTCTTTTGGGGATCCTATCACCATATAGGAATTCTCTATGAAAGAAAGTATTCCCTATCATCATCAATCACTTTAACCCTCTATTATAATTGTGAGTCTAATAATAAAAAAAGTTTGTAAACAATATTTTTATTTTTTGAGGTACTGAGGGTAGAACTCAGGGGCATTCTACCTCCAGACTGTACCCCCAGCCCTATTTTTTATGCTTTATTTTGAAACAGGGACTCATTGAGTTGCAGAGGGCCTCACTAATTAGCTGAGGCTGTCCATGAACCACGAGCCTCCTGTCTCAGCCTCCCAAATGCTGGGATTGCAAGCTTGCACCACCATGCCCGGCTTGTAAGCAAATTTTAATCTCTTTGCTCAATTAATGAAAAATTATCACACCAACTCAAAGCTCAAAGAGTTATTCTAAATAACAATTCCCCTAGTTAGACTTTAGTCAATTGCTAAGTGTTTTCACTACTCAAATAAAAACCACTCCTTATAAGATTTTAGTCATTTTAACTTAGTTATTATTATATACATCTTGTCCTAAGCACAATGAAGAGTGGATCAATAAATGAAATTCAGCTTCAGTCCTCAGCAAACTGGTTATCTGTTAAGTAGATTGTGTTAGACAAGCACACAAATAATTTCAGTTGCATATAAAATGTAATAAATATAATATTAAGGCATAAAAGCTATATTGATTCCAAAAGGCAGTTGTTTTGTCTAATTAGAGTATTTCGAAAAGGTTTCTGATAAAGAAATGGTTCTCAACCTTTGCTGTTCATTAGTATCATTCTGGGAACTTGAAGAAAGCTTGATGACCAGGCTTCACCTCAAACAAATAAATAGAGTGTCTTAGGCAAATGGTCTGAGCACCAAGAATTTTTAAATTTCCTAGGTGATTCGAATGTGCAGCCGAGTTTGAGAACCACTGCAGCAAAAGGCTGTGGGGAGGAAGAAATAGTTGGAATTGATCAATGGGTAAGGCTTAACATGAAAGGGATAGGATATTAAAGCGCTTGAAAGAATTCTTGCCTCAATATAAGCTAATTTATTTTCATTCTTGAAACTTCAGCTCAATTATAATGTTCTCCGAAAAGGTTTCAGTGCCTTCCCAAATGATAGAAATAATAGTATTAATAATGGTAATAAAAGCTGAAAAATTGTATAGCCCTTGATGTAAGCCATCTATGATTTCAACCACTTTAAATATATTTCAATATTTATTCTCCTAACAACACAGCTAGATGGATAGTATTATTATTTCCATTCTACACGACAGGAGAGTAAATAACTTGTCAAGGCTACACAACTTAGAAGCGGCAGCGTTGGAACTAAAATATGACTCCAATATCCACACTCTGCCACAGGACCAACAGCATTTTGACGTTCTTTATGAAGCCCCTCATGGAACCCGGGTCCAACCTCAGTCATGCCATGAAGCACAAAATACTATAAAAACTTTTGCTATTCATTTATTCATTCAATACACAATTATTGAGCATATTCGCTACCAGAGAATGAATTTGGTGCTAGAAACGTCAAGGAATTTTAATCTAAAAGCAGAGGTCAACAAATTACCATTGACTAGTCAAGTCTTACAGGCCATTTGTTTTTGTAAATGAAGTTTAATTGAGCCACTACATGGTGATAAGGTTATGTATTATCTATAGATACCTCCATATCACAACACCAGAGTGGGATGATTGTAAGAGACTATCTGACTAAAAAGCTTAAAATGTCCACTATTTGGTCTTTTATAGAAGAAATTGCTAACCCTTGCTCTAAAGAGTAAGACAATGAAATCATAGGTGACGTATGTATCATTGTGCCTAATAAATTATGAAAACAAAGAAACAAAAAAATCTAGATGAGGTTAAGGGTTGGCAAAAGATTTTCTAGAAAGCATAATATTTGAGCAAATTTTGGAAGGCTGTATAGAGGTAATTGAAGAAGAGCAGCCAGACATGTCAGGAAGATCAGAGAGGAAAGTTTACCAGTGATCCAAAGAGTAAAAGTAATGGCATTAATAATAAAGATGGTAGATATGTTTAAGTGATGTCAATTAATTCAGCAGACCATATGAAAATATAGCATTGTCTTATTGATTCTTACGTTACCATTAGTGCTATATGTAGTCAGAATTCTAGATAGAAGTAAGAATTATGGTGTGCACAGTAGGGTGACTAGAGATAATAATAATGTACTGTACGTTTCAAAAAGCTAGAATAATTTTGAAAGTTCTTTACCATAAAATAATGCTAAATATTTACAATGTAGATATGTTAACTTCATTAAAATATTATAAAATGTATACATGTATTAAAATGTCACATTACTCCATTAATATGTTCGATTTTATGTATGCTTGTGATAATAGAGATTAAATTCAGGAGTTATACCTCCAAACTATAAGGCCATTTTATTTTTATTTTGAATAAAGGTCTCACTAGGTTGATGAGATTCGCACTATTGGCTGAGGCTATCCTTGAACTTTGGATCCTCCTGTCTCAGCTTCCCAAGTACAGGGAGTACAGGCATACGCCACCAAGCTGGACTCATTTATGCTTTCATTTACCAGTTTAAAAATAAATGTGTACCTGGGCATGGTGGTACACACTTGTAATCCCAGCATTTGGACCAGAGGATGATAGTTCGCAGTTCGCAGACAACCTTAACTACTCAGCCAGGCCCTTCACAACTCAGTGAGACCCTGTTTCAAAAAATAAAAAAAAGACTAAAACAGGAGGGGGTATAGCTCGGAGGTAGAATGACCCTGGGTTCCATCCCTAGTACTGCAAAAAAAAAAAAAAAAAAAAAATTAAAATAAACAAATTTAACTTAAAAACGTACTAAATATTTTTTAGCCACTAAATATTTGTTTACCATAGTGATTGATTCTTAAGCAAATAATCTTTATTTTAAAACATAGAAATAGTTTTCTTTTATTAGTCCTTCAATTGATTGAAGTAAAAGAGTTCTGACTTTTTTACCCGCTGTTCTAGGGCAGGGAAATAAAGCTATCACTTTCCCCATTGGTATTTCTTTCCATTGTATTGATATGCATAACCATTAACAATATAGTTTTACAAATGAAGAAAAATTACAGAACACTATACCTGGAAAATTCAGAGGCAGTTCAAATGGTTGTGGAGGCTCACAACCTTCAATATTCTCACAAATTTCAGCTATAATTCTCTTAATTTTGAGACCAGTGATTTTAATCACTTCTCCCGTTGACAAGCAGCATTCATTTCCAAACATTTCATATATAGAACCTGAAAAATAAAAGGACAAGGAAAAGCAGCTTTTAATTAATAATTAAAGGGTAAAGAACCAGGTAGGAGCAAAAGGCCTCACAGAATGTTTACTCGGTTCCTCTCTCAATTCCCTACTAACAGGAATTGAGTCAAGCCTGGCAAATGTACACTCTGTACCAAGAAACATATTAGATTTTCACTTCACCCACCGGGCAAAGTATAAACAACCTTATTTTTGCATTATTATAAATTGAATTTGTGATTTTCTCAGCACTCATCTGTCCAAGGTCAAACTACAAACACATCTTCTAATGCTGAGACCTATAATATGTTTTTGCTGGGTCACAGAATTAGGCTCTTAGGAGTCTACAATGATCTATGTAAGTATTGTAAATGGAGCTGTAATACAATTCAAGGCTCAAAGACAGAGATTTCTGCACCCCAGGGCTTTATATTAAGAGAATCATATTTATTTGTTAGATCTGCTTTTCCTTATTACTGTGAATATAAGACTTTTTCCTGTTTTTATCTGTTGATTTTAACAAGCTGAAAACATCTCTCAATACATTATGGCAATAGGGGGCAGAGCAGTGCAGAAAAACAGAAAAGCTTCATTTAAGTCAAGGATTTCAGTCTCCTTCCTGACAAACCTTTCACCATAGATTTTAAGACAAAGCTTTCCTTTTATTTTTCTTTTTTTTCTTTCTTTCTTTCTTTCTTTCTTTCTTTCTTTCTTTCTTCCTTCCTTTCTTCTTTCTTTCTTTCTTTCTTTCTTTCTTTTTTTTTTTTTTACGGTACTGGGTATGGAACCTAGGGGCATTCTACCTCCAAGCTATACCCACAGTGTTATATTTTTATTCTTTATTTTGAAACAGGATCTCACTGAGTTGCAGATTAGAAACGTACGCCACCATGCCCGGCTTAACACAAAGCTTTCTGTCCACTTAGTTTCCATTTTTTTGTCCCTTGTTAGAAAGACTAAGGCAGAGATATATCCAGATAGTACATATCAAGAAAGAAGACAAGCAACAGTTCTGGAAAATCTACCCCTAGTATAGAGGGAAAAGCACCAAACCACTCTCTAGCATACTATTGAAATAAAATTATGCAATAAAACAAGGCTGATGTAATTATGCATTATACAACTGAAGTTTTGAAATACAGTGCCTTTTTCTTAATTCCTAAGATGATTCACTGCCTACACCACACTAAATATAAAGTACACAAGGATTAGGTTTTGGGTTTGTTTATGTTCTGAATTTTTCTCTATTGAGCATTCATTCCCTCATTGAATCAAGAGTGAGCCCTTTGAAACATTTTTTATGGCAGTAATAGTTATCTTATCAGTTATTATGTCTGATATCCAATCTAGCTTTAAATACCTCTCAATTGTATCAGAGTCCCAGCAGGAAATGAAACACACTCAAATTAAAATAACTGAAGAAGACCTAATGTTGGGGCTATTTACATAGTGGTGTAGCCAGCCCTAGGCATACCAAAGGTCCTGATCTCATTCTCCTTTCCAAGTATCCTGAAAGCCCTCCAGAAACCAAAAGACAAAGGGAGCTGCTAACAGCCCAAGGAAGCCAACCTCCCAGTGGAAAAAAAGATTCAGTGCACCAACCCAACATTACTTCTCTTATATAGCAAAAACATTTTTGCAGACAAAGAGGCTATTTCTCAAGCCTTCATTGTGAATTCCCACAGCCCCTTTTTTTCTCATACAATTTTCTTAACCACTTCTCTTTCTCATATTCTTATTAACTCCAATATGTAGAGTTATCAGGAGTTTCAAGTCCTTTGTGAACAAATGGAGTTATTAAAATACATAATTAAAAAATCCACGATGATATTTTCTTCATTGAATTCAGAATAGTTATTTGCTATGATCCTCATTTGTCAATCATATACTAACATTTTAAATCTTTAGTATTATCTCATCCTGTATTTAACTTTTTATGAGGTTAGTTTTATTACTCCCAATTCAATTTTAAGCTTCGTGAGAGAAAATACTGTATTATAATTTGCATAACTATGACACATCAATCTCTCTTTTCCATTTATTCATCAAACTTTAATAAAAACCTACTGTGTGCCCAGCACTGTGATTGCTTTTGAGTATCAGTAAAGTATATAAGCTCTTTTCCCCCAGAAGCACTGACAAGTTTTGGTAGACAATTGCCAACAGATATGAGAAAGATATACAGGAAATAAAAGACATTGGGGAAGCATATCAGAGGCATTTAATTAAGTAATTACATGTTAAAGAGATTAGAGAAGGACTCCTGGAGGATACTAGAGATGAGCTGGCGTTTAAAGAAGTATCACAAGATACTAGAACAGGCGGAGGAAATAATATTTGAAAAGGTCTTGAGATGTGAAAGAGCCTGAAACAGTCTGGAAACTTCATAGTTTGTTAGGTTTAAGTTGCTAAGTAAGAAAAGGGAAGTGGTTAAAAAAAAAAGGAGACTAGAGAAGTAGATGGAGGGAGTCTACATCATGGAGTCTTTATGAAATTACCAACATAAACACAAGACACACACACACACACACACACACACACACACACACACACACATGCTTGAAGTCTGAAGCAACCTCAAAGCCAGAGAATCTACATTTCGGTTATCAGGGTCTAAGAATAAATATGCACTTAATAGGAGGTCATTGTACTCTAGACATTCACTTTCCAGAGTGTCGCCCACTGTGTCACCTGGGAGCTTGTTAGACTCTCAGCCAGCCCCCAGACCCGCTGAATCAGAACCTGCATTTTTAACAAGATCCCTAGATGACATATCCTTCTGTTAAGGTTCATAAAACACTGTTCTAGGCAACAGATGTATAACTAAAATGGTTTCCATTTTGAGATTGTAACGAAACTAACCAGGGAGAGAAGGACATGCTGCACAGAGAGTGCCTTGGGTGTCCTTGCAGTGGAGGATGCTGTAAATGAAAAGGAAAGGATTTTAAACAGGAAAGTGGCATGGTGAAATTTTTTCTTTGTCAACTTAAACAGAACATAATATCACCTAGCTCATTTCAGCTGAAGTCTGTTGAGTTGAACTTCAAGGCACTGAGTGTTTAATTGGAGACAGAATGCATATTCAACTGGCTGGCTTGGGATGCCATATTTCAAAAGTGCAATTGTAATTCAAAATGAAAGGATAAATTTGAGTGAGAATACATATCCATTTACTAGAAGCCAGGGAATTTTATGGAGAGAAAATTCAGTGAGTTTTGGTTATTACATGTCAACAAAAAGCTCTTTACTCTTCAGGTCTCTTTTCAAGCATCTTCCTTTCTCTTAAAAAAAAAAATACCTCTTTCGTTTTTACATGGAAAAGAGCATCATGCAAAAGCTAACATTTAACATTTCTCTTCTGTGTTTTGTGATTGAATTTTTTTCTAAACAAGAGCAATGTTAATTCCTCCACCCTTTTTTAATACTAGGGATTGAATCAAGGGGAAGTCTACTTCCAAGGTACACCTCCAGTTCTTCTACACCCCCACACTTTTTGTCTGAAACAAGTTTCACGAAGTTTCCGAAGGGCTTGCAAGTTTTTTAGACTGATCTAGAGCCTGCAGTCTTTTGTCTCAGCCTCTCAAATTCCTGGATTATGGATGTACACCACAATCTCTTTTAATAAAGAGACTATTCAGTGATGTCCAGCATTAGAAAGTTATGTCCATATTACATAACAAGGATATATAGCCAATCCCTGAAACAGGAAAGTTTCTCATACTTTGCTACTACCAGTAAAATGTCTCTTATGATATACATTTCCTCAGATCTAATATAAAATGGTGAATTTTAAAAATAGCCAACTTTCATAATCGCAGAACAAACACATATGTGTAATTGCTTTTTAAAATTTTGCTAAGATGTGTCTGAAACATGTTTTTGTATATAGAGACATACATATTAAAATGGTTTTCATTTCATTTTAACCACAGGACCTGCATTTTGAATATGCAAGTTGTGAATCTATTAAATCTTTACAGACTGATTCTTTCCAAGTCAGAGCATATGTATTCAGGATAATGCCAAACATCAGAGAAAACTGGAACAAAGGAGCCTGTTTTCAGTGATCAAACATCGCCCCTGAAGGCTGTAATGAAAGAGCCATGTGCCTTTGAAATCACCTTTTCTGTAATGCTACTTTGCTCAATAAAAATGACACATTAATATCCTTTTATGAGCTCATCCTTTGCTTGACAGTCCATATAAGCAATGCTGTGATCACATCCAAACAGCATAAACAATTGGTTCAATAGATTTTCTTCCATTTCCCCTCAAAGGGTGGCCGTCAGAAAAAAGAAAAGTACAATGTTTGGAGGTTTTATCCTCTCTACTCCAATGCACTTTGTCCCATACCATACCAGGCTATCATCCCTCTTCTCCTTCATCAACCTAAGCCCAACCAACCCTAAAGATGCAGCCCACATGCATCATCTTCAAAGCCTTCCTTGATTCCCATATCTAAGAATTAATTCTCTTCTTTATACTCTAGCAGCATTCCGTATGTATTTCTATTACATACAGAAATACATGTATTTCTACTATGGGATTATTATCACAACTTGGTATTAGGGAATTATTTTCTGGTCATTGATATTATATGTACATTTTAGAATTTGTTTTGAGATCTTAGAAAAAAGGCATCATCCTAATTGTATTTATACCCCACACACATAGCTAGTGACACATTTTTTTGCCATTTAGTAGATTCCTATTGAATGTTGAGTTATTATTGACTTTGTCAGAGGACAGTAAGTTATGTTAGTATAACAGTGGTTCTTCAACATAAACACTTTAAAAGACATTCAACGCAAGGTATCAGCATGGGTTGTACCTTGTTTTGGTGTGTTTCAAATATATAAACAAGCTGACATGATGGTGCATGCCTGTAGTCATAGTACTTTGGAGGCTGAGACAGGAGAATCCCCAGTTTTGAGGCTGGTCTCAGTAACTTATTAAGATCCTGTTTCAAAATCTTAACTATAAAGCGCTAGAGGTTCAGCTCAGAGGTAGAAAAAGAAAAGATAAAAACCTTTGTGAGATTAGCTGGCTACCTTGTGAAGTCCCTAGAAGAGGAATATTAAGTGTAGTCCTACAATATGATCTCTACTTACTGAGTTTGTCACTTTACCATGATGTTTGCCACTTATGTATTAGACTAGAGGAGGGAACACATGGTCATCTGAGACAGATATGTAGGAGTTAGGCACTTTTACTTGTAAAGCGGTTGATAAGCATATAATGTATACAGAACCATATCAGACCAGGGGTGCCAGCAGAGATGCATCTTTATTCCTCACAAATATGTGTGATTATTCTTTGCCTAAGGATAACTAAAATTATCAAGAAGAAACATCCTTATTAAGGAAGCCTTTAAATGTGAAATTATTTTATTGGAATAATATCCCTAGACTTGGTGGTTGATAATGTAGTAAGAGACCCTTAGAAAGATAAGTTCATTTTCTCTTTAATAACCATAGGAATGAAGTTTAAAGAGGATTATGATTGCACTAGACATTGACATGGCCTGTCTTCCAGACAGAGACTGTCTCCATCTGTAAGTTAGATATATAGTCTCCCTCACTATCTGAAAAACATATCTAAAGATAAATGATCATGATATTTGAATGTAGTGCACAAATAAATAGGCATGAAATTGTATATTGTTGCCATATTAAGGGTGGATTTTTCCAGTTTGGAATTAAATACTGCACTGCAAGTATATCTATGCATTGATAAGAAATGATCTCACAGTCATAATCTCTTCCTCCTGAGGTATCAGTATAAAGAGAGCAAAAAATTAGAATTACGTAGTAAAAAAATTAATGGCTACTCTATGAAGAACTAAGCAATAATCTTTTGGTCCTCTAAGGAAATAGGGGTCTTCTTTGTGTGTGTGTGTGTGTGTGTGTGTGTGTGTGTGTGTGTGTAGTACTAGGGTTCCTGGAAGCCCTTCTACCACTTGGCTACATTCCCAGACCTATTTTTTATTATTTTTATTTGGAAACAGGGTCTCTTAAGCAAACAAGGCTGGCTTTGAACCTGCATGATCCTCCTGTCTCCACCTCCCAAGCTCAGGGATTACAAACGTGCGCTACCTCGCCCAGCTTGGGGGTCTTCTTGTTAGCTGGGGGTTTAATTGTTATCCAAAAAGACAAGCCTAAAAACAGGACTGTGGTAGAAACGACAGTGCTTGTTGGAGTCTTTTTAAAAGTCTGAATACAGGGAAGCAATGTTAAGTCCCTACAGTTTGGAAAGGCTGTGCCTTGAGGATAAAAAGAGATTTTAGTACCCGGGTGTGGTGGCACTTACCTGTAATCCCAATATTAGAGAGGCTTGAGACAGGAGGATTGCAGATTTGAGGCCAAGACCCTTAGCAACTTAGTGAGATTCTGTGTCAAAATAGAAATTAAATCAAGGGACTGGGTTTGTAACCCAAAAGTAGAATGCCCTGGGGTTTAATCCTCAATACAAAAAAAAAAAAAAAAATGTTAGTATTGCCAGAGACCAGAAAAGACCAACTCTTCAATTACTGCATAAAGTACATGGCATTCAGATGAATGAATTTGAGTTACTGAGATGGAAGGAATCACAATTTTATCCACTAGCTAAAAATTTGTTATTTACTTAGTGGCAGGACTTATTAAGTAGTTTTAAAGAAATGTGCTAAAAGGTTTGCAAGTGGCTATTATGACAAAAGTCATCACCATGAATCTTTGCATCAGTTGGCCTTCAGAGCAAAGGGCCTTTGGGATGTGAATGTATGAAATGGAAACCCCTCCTACACACCCACAAAGCATTTTCATTTTCCTATGCTGTTGGAATAAATCAGTGGCTCTTTATCTCTTCACACTATTATTGATAAAATATCCCCCACATTTCACCCAAATTTTAACTCTCAAAATAACTTTATATATAATATGATGATTTCTTAAATGAACATTATTGCACTGGGAGTTGGTATATTATTTAGTAAAGACTTGGTTTCAAGTACATTTGTGTTTATTAATATTCTTGCCTGTGTTTTATTCTTAAATGTTAAATAAAACTGCTTGTAGACCTTTATAGCCATTTAAAATCATAAACCTGTTTTCAACTTCCCATTTAATGAATATAAATGTACTGATTGCATTGATTATACAGGGCCTCAATTGCACTATAAAATATTCACAAAACACATGAAAATAAAGCTTTACTACTTTATATACTTCCCTAAATTCATTAACATTAATAAGACACTTAATTCCATTTTTTAGAAGGTGAGAGTAAAAATTTTTTAATTTTTGTAGAAATTTTGGAAGTTATGTCCGTAATAAAATTTTTGCGGCATTTTGTGTGTTTTTACATTCACTTAATTTTCATAGCTCATTTATCTTATATTGTATTTTTATCAAAATATTAGTCTATGGTAGATTTGGAATCATAAATAGTTTAAGAAGCACCCAGAGGTATTAAGTAAAAAAATTATGACCACAGACCAAACAGGGTACAAAGACGTAGTTTCAAGGAATTGGAGAAGTTGGACATAATGATTATAGGAAAGTTATAACCTAATGCACAAAAACTGAATAAACATTATTAACACATATTATTTCTATCTCAATAATACTAGCATCCCAGGTGCCCAAAATAAACAACACAGAAGCTTAATCAACTTGATAGCAACAGTTCTAATTATAAATTATTACATAGAGATTCTGATTTCTAAAATATACTCTTCTGTTTTGAGTAAATCAGTGCTTGATTATTATTGACCTGGGATGCTTTTGCTGAACCTAGACAGCTGAGGTCTAAAGCCATGAGCAGATGAAATCCCCTAGAAAAATTCTGTGATATATATCTAGATAGAATGCCAGATACTCTAAAAAAGAGATCACACGTATCTATAGTATATTCTACCATTTCACCCTGCCATCATTAATTATCTGTAGCATATTTTCAGCTAAATCCTGAGGTGGCCTAATAATCCTCTTCAACATAAAGTTCCAACTGAAAATGGCTTAACAGATATATAGTATCATCAGCCCCAACCTACAGAAGACTTAACCTTCTTTCTTTACTCCCCTTGGTCTGATATTTACTTTTAAAGATTTTAAGCCATAAATTGGACTAATTTACTGCCAAAGTCTTTGTCAGAGGATTTCTAGAAAAGAATATTGACCCCTTCAATCCACCATTTATTCTAGGGCAGCTATCAAGGCATAATGATCACATCATTATGTAGCCCAATGGCAACTGCAGAATTATTTTAAATTTTACTTCTATCTCTAAGCAAAGTGCCAGCAATTCTAAAAATTTGTTCAATTATTGAGTCACAATGTCAGAAATTTAAACACCATCTCATCTTACCAATGTATTATAATGACTGAGTTCCTACACAAAAGCTTTACTAAGTGGTTGTTCAAGCTATATTTAACCACTTTAATTTCTTAAATTCTATTTATTTTAAGGCAAGGATTTATTTTAAGATGACATGATTTACTTTTGAACAGTTCTTTCTATTAAGACTCTCTTCATTTTGTTAAGTATAATCTCTGTTCCTATAGTATATACATAGTAGAACTATTTTGTCCTTTTAAATATCACAGAAACAATTATTTTATCTCTTCTACATTGAAGCCTTAAAATGTTTGAAGATAGATATCGTGTGTGTGTGTGTGTGTGTGTGTGTGTGTGTGTGTGTGTGTGTGTGTGTTACTGGGAATTGAACGCAGGGGCCTTCTGTCCCTGAGCTATGTCTCCAACCTTATTTATTTTTTCTTTTATTTGAAACAGGGTCTCACTAAGTTACAAAGGGCATTGCTAAATTGCTGAGGCTGGCCGCAAACCTGCCATTATCCTGTTACAGCCTCCCAAAGTCTGGGATTATAGGCATGTGCCACCACTCCCAGTTATAGCTATTCTGTCTAATAAATAAAGCTGTCAAAACTTAGAAAATTATCACATAGGTTGCCCATTAAAAAATAACTTGAGCCAGGCGTGGTGGTGCACGCTTGTAATCTCTGTGCTCGGGAGGCGGAGACAGGAGGATCGCACAGTTTCAAAGCCGGCTGCGCTGGCTTAAGAGACCCTGTTTCCAAATAAAAAAGTATAAAAATAGGTCCGGGAGTGAAGCCCGGAGGTAGAAGGGTTTCCAGGAACCCCAGTACCATTAAATAAATAAATAAATAAATAAATAAATAAATAAATAAATAAATAAATAACTTGAACCACAATTTTCATGGACATGAAATAGAGTCATGTAACAGGTATCCTACCTTTTAAAAATTGTGTGTGCCTATGTGATTTTAGGGAGTCTAGACAGTATTGGTCAGGAATGGACAAAGGAAATTTCCTGCCTGAAAAATAAAAACCTTCCTTTAGAAAATAACTAGCCATTTCATTCTGGCAACATTTGGCTTTGTGAACCAGTAGTAAAAGTAATTCCAATAGTATAAGAAGTAAAAATAATTTAAAACTGAGTAGCAATTAGGAAAATAATTCCTCAGCAGTAGCTGGGTTCTTCTTTTGGATCCCTTCAAGCATTAAATCTAAAACATGAGGGATTATTTCCCCAGGGAGGGTAATAGAAAGTTTAGTCACTGTTTAGCTCTGAGACTCAAAGAACTTTTTGATACTTAGAAAAATGATAATATTGAAAAGATAGTTTTCATTAAGAGAGAAAATAATTTTTCACAATTACCAAAATATTTTAAGTAAATATAAGAATCAAATAATGAACAATTAATATCTTATAGCAGATTTTATACCAACAGGGATTCAATGCATGACATAAAAAATTTCCCACCTTGCCAAAAAATCAGAATTTTTCTCATTTCAACGAGAAAAATAAAATGTACTATATTTTACTTCCCAATATGTTCTTTGTGTCACATCAGAAATAAAAAAATTCTTTTGCATATCAACCTTTTTGGTTTACAAAATGTTTATTAGGAAGATAAATAAAAAACAGGACCTGAGGGAAGTCAAAAGTCATGAATTTTTTTAGTTAAGAGAGTGAGTAGAGGATTTCCAGACTACCTTCTGGAAGAGTACCAGTGAAGGAGAAAGGTGGGTTCAACAAAGGGTTATTTTAGGGAAGAATCGCTCCTTGGGCCTGATTTGGAGACACCATGTGGAAAAACATAGAAACCTGAATAGCCTATGTAGCATCCTCTATGATCAGCTTCAGAAAGGTATCACTGCAGACTGTGATAAAATACCATTATGATAAACTTAATTCTCCTACTTTTCTTGGTACATTGTAATTATATATCATACTGAGATAAAGAGTGATGGGAATATCTATGGACACTGCGTGTGGAGCGGTACCCTCCGGATCCCGCTCTCCTCCCTCCCTTTTCCCATGCATGTCATTTACATTGGCATTGGTAATTTCACATATGTCCTTAGCATTAATTCAACTTTTTTTTTATGTTTCTTTTTTATCCTCCCTCCCTTAAACTGCCTCCATCTTTCCACTGGAGTCTCTTCTCCTTTATCTGAGGTCTCTTGTTCCCACTATCTCTCTAGCTTCCATATATGGGGAAAAGCTTACAACTATTTGCTTTCTGAAGCTGGTTAATTTCACTTAGCATAATATTCTCAAGTCCCATCCATTTTCCTGCAAATGACATAATTTTGTTTTTCTTTATGGTTGTCTTTAAATCAATTCAAAGAAAGCCTTCTCCATCAGCTATCTGAATATTCAGCAAAATAATGTGCACTCACATGTAGCAGCAGTTCCTACATCTATCCCCAGGCTAGATGATTTACTAGAAGGACTCACACTCAGAAGTCAGAAAAGGTCTTATACTCACCATTACAGCTTATTACAGAAAAAATAATACAGAGGAAAATAAGGAAAAAAAATGTACACAGGGCAATATATACACAGCAAGTAGCCTGGCACAAGTTGCTGGCTGTCCTCTCAGTGGAGCTGAGCACGTAGAGCATAATCCTCCAAGCAGTGATAGGTAGCAACATGAACAAACTATTTTCAGCCAGAGAAGTTCACCTGAAACTTACCTCCAAGTGAGTCAGTACTATGAATCAGTCACATTGGCAGAGGTGGCCCATCTGACTGACCTTAACTACTGAATGTCAGGTCCCCTTTCTGAGATCAAACTAAAATAGTGTGGCCTAGGAATCCAGGCAAACAAAAACAGGCACTTTTCAAAAATCACATTTTTGACATGTGAGCATAAGCTCTCTGGAATGGTTCAAGGTCCAGAGTATAGAAATACACTCATATTGGTAGGATACTCTAAAAGCTTAGGATGTCCAAGGAGCCGGTCAAAGACACATCTTTTCATTGAAATGTGCAAAGCTTGAACACCCAAAGCCTGCTGAGTTAACCCTTTATTGAGCACCATGTCTTAAAATTTTGCTTAACCTAACAGGAAAAAAGTTGTCTAAGACCTGGAAAGGGCAAAAAAGATTATTATATGCCCTCTCAGTGGGGAGCTAGATATTGCTTAGTAGGCTCAGAAATGACTAGATTCTACAAAGTATACATTTTTTGGAGGACATTGTATTTGCTTGTAGAAAATTGATAGGCATAAATTATTCTTATCCATAGCAATGAAAATAATTATTTTCCATTGCAATATAATATTTTTCCAGTAGTTCTGCAATTGATTTATGCCTTACAAGAAAGATAACCCTAAACATGTAGACTATGGATGATAATCAGGTTTGAATATGCTGTAAATTCATTTAATCATTTTTGCATATGTATTTCTACATCTATTTGAACTAGGGGTGTGTGTGTGTGTGTGTGTGTGTGTGTGTGTGTGTGTATCCATGCACATGTGTGTTTTTATGTGGTGCTGGATCTTAAAAAGAGGGTCTTGTGAATTCTAACATGATATCTACCACTGAGAGACAACCTCAGCCCTGAACTGGTTTTTATATCTCACTGTTCTTTTATTTAATGAGTTAAAATCTTTTACAGGCTCCTTCTATGTTTACATGGGATTGACGTTTCTAATTTTGTAAACATTTTACTTTATCAACTTCCTCATAGTTGCACAGCATGTGCCTCCCTCTTTTCAGTATGACCAGGAGTGGGATCTGTGATCGCCAGAAGTTAATTCATAAGGGAAGAAAAATCTCCAATATCTACATTTGGTCAACACAGTGTGGAAACTCACTCTCCTTACATTTGTATAATATTGTATTTGGTTTATGTTATAATTTTTTTCTTCTCATTTTTTTCCTCTGCATTAATTTCCCTTCCTTTGTTTTCTGATTCTGAATTTTTTTTAATTTCAAGGAAAAAGAAAATTGAAGATCAAGTTATCCTCAAAATATGTTAAATATTTTTATATTCTTTTTTTTTTGTGTGTGTGTGTGTGTGTGTGTCTGGGGATGGAACCCAGGGGCACTCAACCTCTGAGCTACACCCTCTGCCCTATTTTTTATTCTTTATTTTGAAACAGGGTTTCACTAAGTTGCAGAGGACATTACTAAGTAACTGAGGCTGTCTGAAAACTGTGATCCTCCTGTCTCAGCCTCCGAAATGCTGGGATTACAAGCATGCACCACCACACCTGGCTTTTTCATGTTCTTTTATAAAATACAATATCATTGTCAGTTTCCTACTTACTTATTCAGTAATACCAATTAACATCATTATATAGTTATGTTACATAAGTTTAATTTTGAAAATCAAATTTTAACTTTCTTATAAGAATTTTTTCATCAAATTGAGCCGAAAATATAATTTAATTTCAATATCTTTGGAAGAATGATAAATATTTTTACATTTATGTTCAAAAGAGTCATTTAGCTTGGGAGGAGGAAACAGGAGGGTCGTCCTGGTTCGGAGCCAGCCTCGCTGGCTTAAGAGACCCTGTTTCCAAATAAAAAGTATAAAATAGGTCTGGGAGTGTAGCCCGGAGGTAGAAGGGCTTCCAGAAACCCCAGTACCACCAAAAAACAAAACAAAACAAAAAGAGTCATTTAGAAGTTTAAAATATAAAAATTAAAGGTACATTCTAAGAGCTCATTTTCTCTATATTTCTGGAAAGTTTTAAAACAATGAGAAAATTTCATAACAAATTGAACTGCCAGGTGTATTATTAAAGAATTCTCAGTAACCACTTTTACTAAACAGAAATCCACTTAGAATACAGAGAAAACTGGATATTGTCTAAAGACATAAATAAACAACCAAATGAATAAAAACAAAGGATCTCTTTTCTTGAGAAATTTACATTCTAAGTATCTAAAAATAGAATCCACACACAAATATAAAAAAGAACAAAAATCAAAATCAAACAAACTAGCTAGTACAGTGGCACATGCCTGCAATACCAGTACTTGTGAGGCTGAGGCAAAAGGATAGCAAGTTTGAGGCCAGCCTGCGTAACTTAGTGAGAACCTACTTCAAAACAAAAACCAAAAAGGGCTCGGGGTGTAGCTCAATGGTATAGTGCCCCTGAGTATCCCTAATACCATACACACAAAAAAAAATCAAACTAGTAGATGCTTATAACAGGCAGAATGAGTTGTGGCTATGACTACTAAGTTGTTGTTTTCTTTTTAAATCTCTAGTAGGATTGTTAGTACCAAAAATTGTTTTCTGTACTATAAAAATGAAGATATGACTATTCTTTTCTGATAACTGTTCCTTTCTTTGGGGGGAAAAATCCTGAAGATTTTTTTATAACAATAAGCCATTGTCATTCTTGGGAAAACTCAGAGACAACAATGGAGTTGGATGCTGCTGTGTTAGCTCAGTGATTTCTCTATACAAACTGATAGGCTTTATTCTTTGAAATACAAAATAGTGGATTGAAGAATTGATCATGAACCCACCTCAAGAGCTCTCAATCCTCTGTCAAAACAAATATCCAAACATCAGTTAATTAAGCAAGAAAGTTTATTTTGCTCTCAGGTAATGACCTGGTGGCAAGGAATCAAGGTTTATAAGGAATCTTTGTAAAATCTAGTCTTTCTCATGTTGCCAGTCTGATCTCTTCGACCTGTCTTCCATCTTTTATATTCTAGGATGATTGCTCCAGTTCCTACCAAAATATTCATTTTTCAGCTAGTGAGAAAGAGAGATGGAGAAAAGGAAATCTCTTTTTCATTTTAACCACATATAATAGAACTTTTGCACATCAAACAAATTTATGATCCAATGGCCAAACTTAATCAAGTGTCAAAGTTAAGCATCCAAAAAGTAGTACAATACTCTTTTCCGCTGAAATTGTCACTACAAAAGAAGGAGAGAACAGGTACAGTAAGAGGATTACTAACAGAGTTTGATCCAAAAGGTAAACGAAAGGTATAAATACTTTATTATTTAAATTAAACTGCATTGTGCCTGTAAAGCCTCACATTGTATTATGAAAAGACAAATGTGAATTTTTATTTGAAACATCAAAGACAGGAAATCTGTTGTTGAGGTTGAGACTGAACAATGAAATTTTAGAACTGATTGTTATCTCCTCTGAGGGAATAAATGTTAGTTATACAAATGCACATGTACTACACACACATAGACAAGCACACACACACACAAATGGACTTTTTCTCTCCACTTATACCTAGGTACTTAACTAGAAAAAAGCCACAGATAATTGCTTTCTTGGCCAGGCGTGGTGGCTCACGCTTGTAATCCCTACGCTTGGGAGGCAGAGACAGGAGGATCCTGCGGGTTCGAAGCCAGCCGCGCTGGCTTAAGTATAAAAATAGGTCTGGGAGTGTAGGAGCCTGGAGGTAGAAGGGTTTCCAGGAACCCCAGTACCACCAAAAAAAAAAAAAAAAAAAAAAAATCTTTCTTGGCTGAGGGTAAAACTCTGTAGTGAAGTACATGCTTAGCCTGTATAAGACCCTAGATGCTAACCATAGCACTAAAAATTATTTAAAAGAATAAAATAGAAAAGGAGAAAAAGAATGAATTCTTTCTTCAGAGTCAGGCTCAAACCCAGAATCTTCAGTTGAAAAGAAGTATGGCCCAAGGTAAGTTCTTCATATGTTAAACGGGGATGATAGTGCCTCAATTTTGTTATTTTTCATATAAAGATTATGATATTACCTCAAATAGATATTTTGAGGATCAAATAAGGCATTTTAAGAAAATAACTGACATAGAGAATACCTTGAAAACATAAATAAAATACTACTAGCAACTCTGAAAAAGAAAAAGAGAAAACACACAAATTCCCAATAAAAGAAATAAAACATGGAATATCGTGGCAGACCCTTCAAATATCAAAAAGGCAATAAGGGAATCTTATGTATAACTTTAATTACAAAATTTAATAATTTAGGTGAAATGAAACAATTTCTCAAAAAACAAAACATATCACATTTCACCCAATGTGGAACAGATAATGTGTTCAGTCCTATAATTATTAAGGAGATTGAATTTATAATTCTAAAACTCTCCAAAAATAAATCTCTAGATCCTTATATTTTCACTGAAAAATTCTGACAAATTTTTAAGAAAGTATTATCATTAATTCTATAGAATTTGTTTCAGATAATAAAAGGACCATTTGCCAATTTAGTCGATGGATATAATCCTAATATACCAAATTCAGACAAAAAGAAAACTATAGATCAGTATCATTTAATATAAATAAAAATCTTTTATAAAAGCCAGCAAAAAGAATTATACACCACAGCCAAGTGTGGTGAGTCCCAAAGATAGAAGGCTGGCTCAATAACCACAAGGCAATCAATAAAATCCTCTGTATTAACAGACCAAAGAGGAAAAGATGTGCAAGTATATCAATTGATGTAGAAAAAGCATTGACAAAATGAAATAGCGCTTCAAAATGTTGATAAAAATCTCTCAGAAAAAGTAGAAATATGGGAAACTGACTCAGATTGGTAAAGAAAAGTCAAAAGTCAAATCCTACAGCTTAAATTATACTTGATAATAAAAGACTAAGAACATTCTCAAGATTAGTAACAGGCTAAGAAAATCCACGGAACCACTCTTATTCAACATAGCTCTAGAAGTTCTAGCTAGTGCAGTAACACAAGAAAAGGAAATGAAAAGAAAAAAAATAAAACTGTCCCTATTTGCAAATGACATATCTATACAGAAAATCTCAAAGAACTGAAAAAATTAGTAACTAGAACTATTGAGCCTACCAAGTGTCAGGATACTAAGTTAAACAAATATCAGGTTTTTTTCTGAAAACTACCAATAAACATATGGATGCCTAAGCTGAAATATAATGTACCAGTTTTTCAAAAATAGTTATAAATGTAGCAACACTTAATAGGATTTGACCACAGAAAATTAAACAGTGTTATGAGAAATCGAGCATCTTAAAATGGAATGCCATACTGTGTTCATGGACTGGAAATTTCAGCATAGTAAAGATGTCAATTTTCCCCAAATTCATATAAAGGTTCATACAATCCTTATCAAAATTTAAAGCCTGGCATGGTGGTGGGGCACACTTGTAATCCCAGTACTTGGGAGGCCTAGACAGGAGGACCGTAGGTTTGTGGTCAGCTTCTTAGTGAAATCTTCCATAACTTAGAGAGACCCTGTTTCAAAATAAAGAGTAAAAAAAAGGGGGCCACAGGTATAGCTTGAAGGTAGAACAACCCTGGGTTCAGTCACCAATACTACAAAAAATTTTTTTCAGCTAGAATTTTTTGTAGATATAGACAAGATTATTTTAAAACAAATATGAAAATTGGAGGAACTAGAAAAGCTAAAATAATTTTGAAAAAGAATTAGGTGAGGAGAACTAGCTAGGCACAGTAGCACTAGTCTATAATCCCACCTACTGAGGAGGTTGAAGCAGGAAGACCACGAGTCTGAGGTCTACCTGGGTAACCTTATGAGACTGTGTCTCAAAATAAAATACCAATCTAAAAGGTCTGAGAATGTAGCTCAGTAATAGAGTGATTGCCTACCATGCATCATACCCTGAGTTCAATTGCCATTATCACAGAAAGAAAGATAAAAATACAGGGACAGAGAGAGAAAGAGAAAGAATCATATAGACTACCTAAGTTCCAGACGCTATTTAACATTTCAGGATTGTATAATACTGACAGAAGAATCAATAACACACATCCTAGAAATACTACCTAAAAAAAAATTCGCAAAGACATAAACCCATCTGATTTTTATAAAGTTGCAAAGATAATTCAATGTAGAAAAGACAAGCATTTTAAACAAAAACAAAAAATTAAAAAACTGGGAAAATAGATATTCATAAAATAAAAATAATTAACCTACTACTAAACCTTATAACATACAGGATGCAAATTTTGATACAAGATGGAATATAAACTGAAAAGTAAAGTTAAAGAAGTTTTCCCTTTTGGAGGGTGGGTGTCGGAGATTGAACCCAGGGGCATTTCACTTCTGAGCTACACCCCCAGCCCTAATTTAGTTTTTGTTTTGGAACAGAGTCTCACTAAGTTATTGAGAGCCTTGCTAGGTTGCTGAGGCTGGCTTTGAAACTGTGATTCCCTGTTTCAGTCTCTCAAGTACCAGGATTTTAGGCCTGCACCAACAAATCCAGCAAGAACTGTTTTTTTTCTAAGAAAAAAAAAATTCAGGACCTATAGCTAGGGTAAGAGTTGTTAAACTTAACATCAAAAGCATGATCCATGAAAGGTAAGTGAAAAACTGAAGTACTCTGGCCTAAACCTGTCCTTCTACCGGGGTGACAATGCTCGGCACAACGCAACCTCTGAACACAGTGATCTATACTCTACCTTGGTATGCAAACAAATTACTTAAGGATACTCCTGAAACGAGGCCACTGAGCCTTAGCCAATAACAGGATGCCAGCTGATTAGATCATGCCTATAAGCCTTATCACATCCTGCCCAAAGAGTATAAATGCCAGCTTCAGCCAATCAGCACACTGCTGTAAGTCACTTCCTTTTCTCTGACTCTAAATACAAACTGTACATGTGATAGAAAACAGCACTCTGAGCCATCTTTGGAATGGAATACCAATACCAAAATTCCCATTTCTAGCACTTATTTTTTCATTTATATTTTTATTATATCTTTTAAATTTTTTTAGTTTTAAACTGATACATAAAAAGTGTGCATATTAATGACATTCTGTGTAATGTTCTGACAATACATGTCCACATTGCATAATGTTTAAATCAGGTTAAACATATTTATCTTCTCAAACATTTATCATTTCCTTGTAAGAAAGACTTTCAAAATTCTTTCTTGCAGCTTTTGGAGCTGTGTAGTACATTACTGATATCTATAGCCACCCTATTGAACTTATTTATCTGAATCCATCAGTATTCCCATGGCTATATTCTAGATTGTAGAGAAAAGAAAAATTATTTTTTTATGGTTTCAGGTTGAGTCATGTGAGGCCAGGGACAGTGGATCTCAGGGCATGGTGACTGGAAGTAAAAAGGAGAGGAGCACATGGGCTCTGCTCATATCATGGAGGCTGAAAGAAAGAGAGTGAGCTGGAGAGGAGGAGCCATATATATAATCTCTGAGGCCACACTTCCAGGGACCACCATCTCCAGCCACACCCTACCAGCCTACCAAGTGCCACCCAGATAATCCATTACCATGAATATATCCACTTCTAAGGTGGATCTGAATAAATGAGCTCTTCGGGGGTCGTTTTATATCTAACTATAACATGCTCTATCTATATCTTCCTACCCATTTGTCAACCTCTCCCCTTCCTTCCCCTCTACCCTATTTTTCCCACTTCTGGTAACTAGTATTTTACTCTCAACTTTAGAAACTTTTTTTTTCTTTTACTTAAGTAAACTTTGTTAAATTTAACTAGTTTCATTTTTTAAACAAAATTGATAAACTGGACTTCAGCAAAAGAAAAATTTTTCACTGTGAAATCCAATGTGAAGAGAATAAAAAGATAAGCTGCAGATTGAAAGATTTATAAGCCATACAACAGGCAGAATACTTAACATCTATAATGTTTAAGAATTCTTAAATCAAATAGTAAAAAAATGAATCAATAATCTAGTTAGAAAATGGGGAAAGTCATGAATAAACACATCACCAAAGAGAATATAGAGATAGCAAAGGAACCAATTGTTACCCACTAGTGCAATGCAAATTAAAACCACAATGAGTCATCACCACATACAAAACAATCAAAATAGCTAAAATAAAAATTAGTTACAACACCAATTGCTAGAAGAGGTAAAAAGTGTCTGAATTGCTCACACATTTGCTGGTGAAAATTTTAAATGCTGCCAAAATAGTTTGGCTGTTTCTTTAAGAACAACAATAGAACACAAAATGTAGCTCCCAGGTGACTAGAAATTTCATTCAAGCATTTACTGGAAAGAAATGAAAACTTAAATTTTTACACAAAAAACTGGTTTTTCCATATAGAATCTTTATTGAAGAATTTGTTGGGGTGCTGAAGATTGAATCTAGGGCCTTGTGTATGCTAGGCAAGCATCCATCTACTGACTTCCTCATTCCAGCTTTATTGTCAATATTATTATTATTATTATTATATTATTATTATTATTATTATTATTATTATTATTATTATTATTATTATTATTTTGAAACTAGGGATTGAATCCAGGGCTATTCTACCTCTGAGGTAAACCCCAACCCTTTGGGTTTTTTTTTTTATTTTGAGTCTCACTAAGTTGCTGAAATTGGCCTCAAAATTCTAATGCTCCTGTCTCAGCCTCCTAAGTACTGGGATTACAGTTGTGCATCACCATGTCCTGTGCATTATTTATAATAGTCAAAACCTGGAAATGACTAGATGTTCTCCAACATGGGAAAAGTTAAACTGTAGAACACTACTCAGCAACAAAAAGAAGGAAATTACCAATATATCTCAAAGCCTGGATAAATGTCCAAAGAACTATGCTGAGTAAAAAAGAAAAGGAAAAGAAAAGAAAAGAAAAGAGAAAAAGCCAATCCCCAAAGGTAAAAGGTAATGTGATATGCTTCTTCAACTTTTTTTTCTTTTCCTTTTTTTTTTTTTTTTTTTTTTTTTTTTTTTTTTGCGGTACCAGAGGCATTCTACCACTGAGCTACACCTTCAACCCTATTTTTTATTTTTTATTTTTGAAACAGGGCCTAAATAAATTGCAGAGGGCCTCACTAAGTAGCTAAGGCTGGCCACAAACCTGCCATCCTCCTGTTTCAGCCTCCCAAGTACCGTGATTACAAGCATGTGCCACCTCGCTTATCTGCAAAACATTTTTAAATAATAACTTTCTAAAAGCACTAAATGGATTAGTGGTTGGCAGTGGTTAAGAAGAAGGTGGGGTGAGTAAAAAGGAAGTGGGTGTGGCTATCACGGGCAACCAGAGTGATGGGAGGACAGAAATGTAACCTCATGGTAACAATGGCAATATCCTGATTGTGAGATTATACTATTGTTTTGCAAGATGCTAGCATTGCAGGAAACTCGGTAAAAGATACATGGAATCTCTGCACGAATTTTTGCAATGGCATCAGAATCTGCAATCATCTCAAATGGTTCAGCTTAAATAAATAAATACTGTGTGGATGTGTGTGCATGTGCGCTACAGAGCAACCTTTCGCTTTAACAGCACATCATAGCAGCCTGGTTCCCACACAGAAACACATGAGACAAAGTGAAACAGTAAAAGAAGCCTAAGGAAAATTTACATCCCCAAACTCCATAAGCCTTTAGAAAGTTCATGATAGCAGAGACAGAGGCAGCGAGTGATAGTGAGCTGTGTCTTCCCATCTTCTGGATGAACTCTAAACAGCGCTGTCCAACAGACTTTTGCTACGAGGAGAATATAAACTGAGCCACCTGGCTCTGCGGTTAACCGGCTCAGGTGGCTGGCGAGCATTTGAAATGTAACTGATATAACTTGAGGAACCCAATTTTAAATTTACTTAAATTTTCCCTTTAGATTTAAATGGCTACATGAAGCTAGAGGCTATGATAATGAATAGCACCGCTCTATCAAAACCTAAAGGGAAAAACTTAAATGAGAGTTGAGGTTTTGCTGTTTGTAGTGCTTCAGAGCTCTGATAAATGTGGGATTCGTGTGTCACCTTGATCGTCCTCTCATGCTTATGATGTCAGCAACAAACAAGTCAAAGTATAATTTCTACATATGCAGCAGGTGATAATGTGATCACAGCCAAACAGGGTCTGTCTTGATGGCTGGTTATTAATATTGATGGAAAGAGCTTTCCAGAGAATAAAAGCATCACTTTTCAGATTTGTACAAATTAACATATGTTATAGGATTATCTGACGCCCATTGTCTTTCCAGGCTGATCTGATAAAACAAAAAGTAAGTCAGTGATTGGAAAGAAGAACTCGTGGAGAGTGGAATTGAAATGTAGGCAATGGACTGTTATTTGGAAAAAGTTTTCCTAAGAGCTGCCTGCTTGCAGAGCAGGTAAGACATCAGGGGGCAGTGAGACAGACACAAGCACTTACAGAGGATGAGAGCCACAAACATTGAAACAGCCCCCAGGATTGATGAGATAGAGAGAGAGAGAGAGAGAGAGAGAGAGAGAGAGAGAGAGAGAGAGAGAGAGAGAACCAAACTGATATGCACATTAAGATGTTGGGGCATTAAGACAATGATGGGCTGTGGAAATTTGGGAAGGAAGTAACAAACTCTGTTCTTGATATATTATTTCCTCTATCAAATGGTCATCGATAAGCAGAAAGAGTCCTCTCTAGCCGTGTGTGTGTGTGTGTGTGTGTGTGTGTGTGTCTGTGTGTGTGTCTGTGTGTCTGTGTGTGTGTGTTGGGGAAAGGGGTTATTGGGGCATTAACCCAGGCACACACTACCATTGAATTATATCCCCAGCACTTCTAATTTTTTTGTTCTGAGACAAACTCTTGCTAAATTGCTCAGGCTGGCTTCAAACTTATGATCCTCTTGCCTTAGCCTTCTAAGTAGCTGATATTATAGGTGTGTGTCACAGTGTCTGATCCTAGCCCCTCTCAAACAACTGTTTGTAGACAGGCTGCATAAGAATCAAAAGGGAACTTTTTTTTTTTTGGTGGTACTGGGGTTCCTGGAAACCCTTCTACCTCCGGGCTACACTCCCAGACATATTTTATATTTTTATTTGGAAACAGGGTCTCTTAAGCCAACACGGCTGGCTTCAAACCTGCACAATCCTCCTCCTGTCTCTGCCTCCCAAGCACAGGGATTACAAATGTGCGCCACCACGCCCGGCATAAAATTTTAAACTATAGATTCCTAGGCAACCCTCCAATATTCTTAATGAGATTGTAGAGATGGGACCCAAGAATATATAAATTCTTTAAAATTCCCTGGTAGGTCAGAAAGTTTAATTAGGTTTGCACATCACTAAATCATTAAAGAGAAGTCAGAAGACTATATACTAACTTGAAATAGCATATACTAAAACAACTAACTCTATGGCTAGTTCTGCCCCACTAAGTAAGAAATAAAGCATCTCAGACATGTGTGGAGATAAATGTTTAAGATTATTATAACATGTACACAATTTACTTAAAATATTTCATCACAGATGCGCCGGGCGTGGTGGCGCACGCTTGTAATCCCTGTGCTTGGGAGGCGGAGACAGGAGGATGGCGCAGGTTCGAAGCCAGCTTCACTGGCTTAGGAGACCCTGTTTCCAAAAAATAAAATAGGTCTGGGAGTGTAGCCCTGAGGTAGAAGGGCTTCCAGGAACCCCAGCACCACCAAAAAAAAAAAAAAAATATTTCATCACACATAATGAGATGCATATTTAGTGTTTAATAGTTTTAACCTTGGGGAAAGGATGAAGGACATACTGGTATTATTTGAAGTACACTAATCAGAAAGATAAACCCAGAGTGGCTAGTTAACAAGCAAAAAATGAATAAAAATTCCACAACCACTATTATTATCACCTACTTTTGTCTCCTATTAACACATATTTTTATCATTAGAATAATGGATATTAGTAAGATTGCCTTTTGCCTTTGAACAATTCATGTTCAAAATGTACAGACTGTTTTCCAATATAAGAGTGGCACTCCAGTTCTTGCAAAGGAGTGTAAAAGTCTCTTGAGTTGAACTTTCCTCTGTGCTTTACTGTCCAGTCTCAGAGGGACTGATTCAAAGCAATTTTGATATCTGACTCTAACTAGAAGGATAGCTGAATGCTGCTGAACACTGTAGAAATCCTTAATGAACTTTTTATGTAAGATACTGTCAGAGAACTTCAAAGGACAAACAGCTGGGACTACATCAAGTTCACAGAAGGGTCATATAACTTTTTATGCCTGACTGCAAAAATAAAAGTAAAAAAGTCATTTTACATTTGGAAAATTTTGATCTAAGGCTTTCTTTCATTATACTAGATCAGGTCCTTTGTAGAGAGAGAGAGACCAATGCTGTGTACTTCCAAGGACTGAAGGCTATCAATAGGCACTAAAAATAACCTACTAATGCCAAATGATCAAATCAATTGTGGTCTGTTTGCAACAAAAGACATTTTCTCTTAAAAGTTTGGCATTTTTTTCTAGTTATTCTTAATAAAAAGATGAAACTAACATTAATCAGTAGGTAGATATTTTAATAAATAGGAGTGGCTGAATTTTACTGAACAGTGAGCCTGTGTTTAAAAAAGTGTTTCCTTGACTGATTCTGCTTTGTTTGTAGCAGCATCTAAATTTAAAAAGCAACCACCATGCATCCCCACTGCAAAATGTAATGCAAGAGATCACTTGTCTGAAAAATAGCAGTCACTGGTAGTTTGTTTGAACTCTCAGTTTTTAAAATGAGAACCCACAAATGACTGTAATATTGTTCCTAGTAAAAAGAGAGTGTTTTAATAACAGAAATTAAAATTTTTATTCTTGGCCGGGCGTGGTGGCGCACATTTGTAATCCCCAGGCTTGGGAGGCAGAGACAGGAGGATCGTGCTGGTTCGCAGCCAGCCTTGCTGGCTTAAGAGACCTTGTTTCCAAATAAAAATATAAAATAGGTCTGGGAGGGTAGCCTGGAGATAGAAGGGTTTCCAGGAACCCCAGCACCACAAAAAAAAAAAAAAAAAAAAAAAAAAAAAAAAAAAATTCTTCCCTCTTTAGTAGAGAAAAACACTCATTTAAAAGCATGAGTTATATAATAAGATTGAATTTACTAAGTACTAATTTAGTCAAAAATATCTTCAAATATTATTTCTATACCAAAAAAGAAAAGTATCTATAGGTATATCATGTGAAACTGAGGTGTCTTATTCATAGGTGATAGAAACAATACAAGTCCAGTAGTCAACCTGACCTGCTGAATATGCATTAATGTATATGGCACATCTGGAAACGTTCTGGTAACTCTTACATCTGAACCCATCCCATCAAGGAGGCCTTGAGTTCTTTGAGAATTAGGACCATGATGATTTCATGATTTTTATTTTTCCAAATTCATAATACTACTTGTACTAGGTGGATATTCTTGAACATTTTATTCACTGATTGAATAAATTTTTTTATATTTAAATTCCACCAGAAAAGATAATTGATGATTTTGTTAATATGAAAATAGTCATCTTTTCATTAACAATGGTGAGCAGAAAAATTATATAAAAATTTTGACTCAGATCTCTCTCTTTCTTTAAAAACAAAAAAGTTAATTTAGGTGATTTAGAATCCTGTATCATTCTAGAAAAGGTGGATTTACTAGAAATGTAGATTTTTTTTTTAAAAATGGCAAATTATATGGGAACAGGGTTTATGAAAAAAATTAAAGTTAATAATAAAAGTAGTTTCTGCTGTTAATTTAAAAAATATCAGAGTAATCTGTGCTAATGAAGAACTTATTCAAAACTAATATCATTTGATTTTAAGAATTCTAGTAAAAACTATTTTGAATATGTTTTAAGTTTTTCCTCAAGTCAATAGAGAAGTATTTTATTTGTGTGTGTGGTACCTGAAATTGAATCCAGGGGCATTCTGCCTCTGAGCTATACCCCCAGACGTGTTTCTTATTCTTTCTTTTTTTTTTTTTTTTAAGCATGTTGGTCTGTGGTTAGAATTGACACACTGTTTGTGGAGCAGGTGTTCTTTCTTTAACTGACACAAATGCTGAATCACTAAAACAAACTTTTTTGCCCTACAGAAAACTCTTTTTAGTTCTAATTATTTTTTATGAGAATTAAAATTTGAATAATTAATATTGGTATATAGACTACCAGGAAATCACCCTAAGGAAATTTTAAGTTAATTATTTTTTAAATAACAAGAGCATTATTAAATAATGACTTATAATTCCTGTGTAAAAAAAAATACTATTTCATGAGAAAAAGTGTAAGTTTTGTTTGAGTACCTTTTACACATAGATTTTGCTAAACTCGGTTTTCAAAGGTTCAACAATTCCAAATATTTATGGGAATTAAAACAAATTAGATGTTCCAATGTAAATATAGCTTTTAAATTCAAGAGCTTGAATACTGGATTAAAGACACGCTTTCTAAAAACGAGATTTCTGATTTTTGTTCTTTTTGCATACTGACTTCAAGTTAGTTTCTTATTTTAACATTTGGTCGCTAGTCATTAAGCAGTACCAACAAAACCAACCAATTTCATAATACAAAAAAAAACCATAATTGCTACTCCTAAAAAAGCCTGGATTTATTTCTCTTGGTAAATGTCATTCCATGATAAATAATTGACCAATAATTTGTATCTATTAAAATGAATGCAGGTACTTAACATCCCTCACCAAAACTTTCATTTCACAGCCATTGAAAATGAAATAGACAATAAAACTATAATTTTACTTAATCTCTTGCTCATTATTTCTTTAGACTCATAAAATTAAAAATGCATATAATGATCTGTATTTATATGATTATATGAGAAATTACTTGCCAACACTCCATTTAGTTACCATTTATTGCATAGTCAAGGTTGGTATTTAACAACACATATGCAAGAAATTTTAAAGTGTATATTCTGTTATGGATGTGGATAATGTACTCCTCTGTACAACAATGTCTACACTTAGACACAGCTCCACTTAAGCAAACATTAAAAATGTTATGGTATTTATTCTCCTCTATAGCTTCTGAAAAGAAAACAACTAACTGAAATAACTGAGTATCTTTGCTTCTTGGTAATGCACCTGTTGTAGAGCTTTTTCCTATAATAAGATATGCTTAAGCTAAATTTTAGAGAGAAATATGTTCCACTAAAGTTTACACACACAAATGGACTCAACTCTTAGACTTCTACTGTTTTGAATTTTATATTCAACAACATAACATCTAATTACACTAAATGTATAACTTATTGGTCTCTAGTGCTTAGCCAAGCACATTCAGGTAGTTAACATATACTATTCTAGACCAGGATCAAGTAAATCCTTTTCTGTTATCTTATTAAGTACTATGTAAGCAGCTAAAATGTCAAGTCTTAGATAACAAAAGCAAAACAGAAAAACAATTCCAAATTTTTTTTTAAATCTTAATACTTTTTCAAGCAAAATTATGCCTTTAAGAATGAAGTCCAAAGTACATTGTTTCAAATTACCAGATCAATATAATCCCAATATATGTAATTAAACACTTAAATTTTCCAAATTTAATTTTAATAGTCATTTTAATGTCTAACCGTATACCTTTCAGAGAAAATTTATAATTATCGAAAAATTTGTTATTAATTTTAAGTTTCGAAAGCTCTCATTTTTCAGTACCTGTGAGGCTGTCCTGATTCTCAAGGGGAATTTCACACCTTGGAAGTTCAACAGAACATGGAAGACTGCAGAAGAACTAGAAATTTAATGCTACTTCTTGGTAAATCTTCACAACTATATGCTATGTAGAGAAATATTGGTGCTCTGATTTTGTTGAAATTATTCTTAAAATGACAGGCTATATTTTGTTAGACTCTATAATTTTATTTCATTTGAATGTGTATAAACCAATACCCATGTTGTAAATCTGTAATAAAAATTTAAAAATGTTTTTGTCTAAATATCTATAACCTATGAAATCTTAATGAAACTAGAATATTAGTTCTATATTTTCAAATTTATGTTCTTGATTGGCTATATTAAGCTAGAAAAAGATTAAATTCAATTAGCCATAAAATAATTATATAAGTATTAAAATATGCATGTTTTGCTATATGAACTCTCATAAGTATCAAATCCATAAAAATCATGTTTATCTAATTCACTAAATATCACTGTTCAATTATAACTATCACTACTCAACTATTCAACTATCACTATTTCAAAATTACCTAAATATCATTACTCAACATACTTACTCAACGAGATTTAGAATTAAGTCTTCAATGTCACATCATCAAATTGTAATTAGTAATAAGTTATTAAATGCTAAGATAACCATGTAGCTACTACTAGTGACTTCTATGCACATCTACTTGAGCAATCAAATTTGGATAGCCAAATTGCCATTACTGAATTATTATAAAATATCATAAAGACATTGTTCATTCTAGAATGACAGCATCTAATAAAAGAGTTTCCATTTAAACTCTTCAGCTGGACAAAACAAAAACAAATTTTCCTGTAAGTTTGAACCCTGGGGCAGAGGTAGGTGATATGGCTGACAGGTGGTCCTGACAAATAGCATTTAAAATGATAATCTCAAGCCAGGTGTGGTGGCGCACGCTTATAATCCCAGCATTTGGGAGGCTGAGACAGGAGGATCGAGGTTCAAAAAAAGCCTCAGCTACTTAGTGAGGCCCCTTTGCAACTCAATAAGACCCTGTTTCAAAATAAAAAATACAAAATAGGGCTAGAGATGTAGCTTACAGGTAGAATGCCCCTGGGCTCTATCCCTAGTACCAAAAAGAAAATAATAATAATAATAATTTCACAAAAGATTTCTGAGAGTCAAATAACTTTGTAAACATAAAAAATTTAATAATTTAAATAAGATTAAATATAAATTCACACATATCTATGAACATATTTTTGGTTTTTCAGGTTTCTCTTTACCCACACCTCCCATCTTGGTGTTCTTTGGACTTATATATTTTTTCTGATAAGGCACACGGACTATAGGGCAATCTCTGAAATAACAAGACTGCTTTCACTCACTTACAAATCTGTAATGTCAGCCCTGACAACTCTACCACTCAATGTCCTTTAGATGCATGTTTCTGGCTGTCCGTTTGTAAGTGACTGTTATGTAAGCTCTTCAGATTCATTAAAATATAACTGAATGATTTGATTTTTCACTCTCATTAGAATTGTTTGATCTTCAAACTCATTAGAATATAACTGGATTATTCAATGTTTGTATCATCTACCATGCTCACTGCCTCCCATAAGTTGTGAAGCTCAGAAGATTCTGCTCAAAAAGACAAGAGATTCAGTCTGTCCAGCTGATTTTAGGTCCATGCTGTTCATCGCTTTCTCTCATCCATCTGGTAAATCTCTATGATAATGGATGGCATGATATATTTATCTGAGAAAATGGGTCATAGGAGAAACTCTAGACAAAGACAGAGACTCTATAGATGAGCAAATAAGGTGACCTGAGAGAATAGGGGAGGGGATTCTCTAATTCACATGATGTACTTTAACAAACATATCGATGTCAATCACTAAGCCAGACATGAGAAGGAGGGAGAGGGAGGGAATGGGGTGGGAACTGGGTAAGGGCTAATTGGATGATGTGTGCATGTATGTCTCCACCATTTTGAATCCCATTAAGATATATAAATACAATACAAAATGAACATTTTTAAAAGAAGTTCTTTGGGCATTTTTATAATTTTCAAATCAAAAACAGGAATATCTTTTAGTTCTGTGATCATGAAGACACCTTGTGCTAGCTATTACTGCCATAACAAAATACTATGGAGTGGTAGTTTTAAACAAGGACTTATTTTCTCATAGTTCTGAAATCATAAGTTCACGATCAAAATTTCAGCTGATTGGGCATTTAGTGAGGGCGCTTTTCCTGGACTACACACTGCTGCCTTCTTTCACGAACCTCCCATGGTCTTTCCTCAATGCAATAAAGACAGAAAGATCAGTGATGTCTTCTGTAAGCTAATAACCCTATCAGAGCAGAGCCCCAGCATCATCACCTCATTTAACCTAAACCTTTTCTTAGACACTCTGTCTTTAAGTACAGTTACAATGTATGTTAGAACATCAACACATTAACTTGGTGAGAAGACAAATATTCAGTCCATAACACATATCACAACTTTTTTATAATATACTACTCACTACAATCAAAATTCAATATCTTTTTTTATAATTCAGGAGCCATTAAAAAAATCCACATATTGCCCGATTATCCACTATCCCTGAGAAGTCATTGAATCACGTTTTGGATTATGTTCTCTTATTCTGAAAGTTCCTTATTAACCTAGTCATCTATTTAGATTGTGAAGTCCAACAGAATTACCATGAGCTCTTGTCAAGCTTTCTCTGACTTTCTTGGGTGATGAGTTATACTCTCCTCAGTGATCTAGCAAGTTTATGTTAAAGAATTTTCACATTTTATTACAAATATTGATTTCAAAAATACATCTGCCTCTGGGCGTAGTGGCACACACTTGTAAAACCCGTGTTTGGGAGGCAGAGACAGGAGGATCACACAGGTGCAAAGCTAGCCGCGCTGGCTTAAGAGACCCTGTTTCAAAAAAAAAAAAAAAATAGGTCTGGGAGTGTGGCCTGGAGGTAGAGGGGCTTCCAGGAACCCCAGTACCACCAAAAAACAAAAAACAAAAAACAAAAACAAACAAAATGTACCTTCCTAAGGAGTCCTACAGGGCAGAGATCATATTTTAGTTTTGTACATAAGGACAAAAGAAAACAATAAACAAAATGAAGGGATATATGTATACACATATGTGTATGCACACAAATATATCTGTAGGGAATAGATTCTATAATTTTAACATATTTTTGGAAATAAAAGAAATATTATAATATATTTAAAACATGATACTTAAAAATTTTAACTCCCAATAATGAAAAAAACGTCTTCCTGACATTTAAAAATTACTATAAGAAACACTTGAAGCTTATTTATGGACTTAGGCAAAACTATGCTTTGACTTCTGCAAATGTATGCATGGTTTCCATCAGCATTTTTCTTTAGATAAAGAGTGAAAATAAATGGCTTATGCTATCTAAATTTATAGTAAAGAAGAGTGTTTACACAGTTTTAAAGTCTTTGTTAACTTAGGTTGGTATCTCTGGTTCCTCACAGACATTGCAATACTGAAAAGGACTATATGAACTTCTCCACCATTTCCCCTCTGATAACATTTATGACCACTCTTTCCTTCCTCCTTGCTTCACTGGCTTCTCATTTTACCCTGAATATGCCAATACATTCCTGCCATAAAACTTTTCTGAATAATAACAAACAATAACCTTGAGTATAAGAGCTTTTGTGAATTCTGCGAGTGTTTTCAGAAAATCATCAAAACTCTCGGTGTCCCTTGGTATATACCATTATCACAAAAACAGAAGAGGGAATTTTGTGACATTGGGTTATTCAACATGATACCAAAAGTCTGAATTGGAAAGGAAGAGAAAACACAAATTGGATTTTATAAAAATTTAAATCATTTTGCTTTGAAAGAAAACTTTAAGAGAATGAAAGGGTTATAAAGAGAAAGAAAATATTTGCAAATTGCATATCTGAAAATATTTGCAAATAGAATATCTAAATGTACAAAAAACTTTATAACAATAGAAAACAAGAAACAATTCAGTTAAAGATGGAGAAATTATTTGAAGAGACATTGTTTCAAAGAAGGAAAATAAATGGCTAATAAACACAGAAAAAAGTATTCAAGTCATTTGTCATTAGGAAAATGCAAATTAAAGATACAATGAGATATCACTGGCTATAATAAAGGAGACAACACTAAGCTTTATTGAGGATGTGGTGAAACTGGGATCCACATACATTATTGATAGAAACAAAATGGCATGCATTATTCAAGATACCTTCAACCACAAAACAATCTGAGTGCCTATTGACTGGCACTGGATTTCCAAAATGTGATATATGTGTGCAATAGAGTACTGTTTTAAAATAAAAAAGGAACAGCCAGGCATGGTGGCACACGCTTGTAATCCCCGTGCTTGGGAGGCGGAGACAGGAGGATCGCACAGGTTCCCAGCCAGTTGTGCTGGCTTAAGAGACCCTGTTTAAAAAAAAAAAAAAAAAAAAATATATATATATATATATATATATATACATACACACACACACAGAGAGAGAGAGAGAGAGAGAGAGAGAGAGAGAGAGAGAGAGAGAGAGAGAGAGAGAGAGAGAGAGACTGGGAATGTAGCCCGGAGGTAGAAGGGCTTCCAGGAACGCCAGTACCACCAAAAAATTAATTAATTAATTAAAATAAAATAAAAAAGGAACAAGATACTGACACATAAGTTAGAAGAACCACCAAAACCTGTTAAGTGAAAAAGAGGCAACAGATAATATTTTCTGACTACAAAGTGGTGAACACACTCTCTGATGAGCTGGTGATAGTATTATTTCTTCAGTAATTTCCTGTAATTATACAATTACAAATAAGTCTGATGCTGAATACTTTGAATTGGTAATAAGTTCAGTTCCAACCATAATAAATACAACATTGTGTCATGGTATCAGGAGAAAAAATTAGGTGATATAATAAAGAATCTCAAAGCACACAAATATTTAAATAATAAGATATCTTTCTTATTCTACCACATGTTCAAAACAAGTGGATGAAGACAAGATTTATACTCATTGTAGTCACTTAGCATCACATAGCAACCCAGTCTGGTGAAGGTTCAATTTTTACACAGTCTATGAGGATAGAATATGTTAAATTATGCACTGGTCCATTAAGTATATTCCCCCAAATTATAACTCTTTTACTTCTGCTCTCCTTAGATTTGCCAGTATGTCACATCACCATAAAAGGATTAAGAAATGCAATCCTACCCTGTTCTCAAAGAAGAAGAAAAGAGAAATAAATGTTTCAGTTTGTTTCTTGGTTGTAAACTTTTCTTCCAAAGATTTTAAGATGACAACATAGCATGGATAATTTTTTTCTATAATATATGTTATGGTTACTCAGAGCTTTAACCCAAGAGAGACTTCTGGTGGTAATTTTATTATACTTTGGCAGAGATCCTAAAAGTGGGCTACATATTTTATATGGTATTATAAGATATGAAGTAAGGATAAAATATTGGAACTTTAATTTATACTAATTTCTACATAACGAAATATGACAATTAAACTATACCAATATTTAACATAAAGGTTTACTAATATTTCACTTTAAACTCACTGGTATTTAATATAAAAATTGCATCCATTATCCTCATATCAGAAAGTCATAGGATATATATATAATATATATAATAGGTTGGAATTTCCAAAACATGGGAGTTAAAATAATTATTCTCATTCATTTCTATATACTACTATTTTATGGAGTTCATATGTATTGAGTTGATTTAAGAATCATAATACTATAATTTTATTAATATGGGCTCTCACAAAGTAGACAAGGACTTTGCTAGAGGCCCACAAAGCCACCTGAGGCTGACAGATTGCTAAGAACTTTGAGAAAAGCCGAGCAGCATGTCTACTAATACAAACCCATCGTCAACTGCACACAATCGCTGTTTGATAAAATCGCCAAAGTCAAAGTAATTGCTTCACAGATAGATTGATATCCACAAATACTAATAATAGACATACTCTTTAAGTAAGACTTTATATGGTATATTTTGGGCCCTTATGAAGTATCTTTCATAGCTGCCATTCAAAAGAAGTATTGAAATAAATTAAATTAGAACCAGTTAAATCACTGCTTTACGTAATATTTAATCAACATTTTTGTAACTAACTTTTTTTTTTTTTGGCAGTACTGGAGTTGGAACCCAGGGGCATTCTATCCCTGAGCTATACCCCAGCCGTATATTTTATTCTTTATTTTGAAACAGGGTCTCACTGAGTTGCAAAGGGCCTCACTATGTAGCTGAGGCTGTCAATGAACCCAGATCCTCCTGTCTCAACCTTCCAAGTACTGGGATTACAAGCGTGCACCGCCACTCCCGGCTTGTAACAGTAAATATTTTAGTAATTATTATTGATTTTTTACTATCAGTTGTTAATATCCTAATAAAGTTTGCAGATTTAATGAGAAAAAATGAGTTCTTATTATGGATTAAAAATTAGAAATGTTTAAAATATTGTTAATTTTATTTTATCCTTTTCATCTTTATTATTATTTTTTCAGAATAAACATAAATACCAATAGAAAAATGTTTATGTAAAGGATACATTCTCTTTTGCCTAATCAATGAGATTTTTAATCAAATAAAGTCCAGATCAGTTAGGCCATAGATGGAGCACTACAGTCATGAATGAACTCCCTCTATGACCAAAACTGCCTTTTTAATTGTCTGCTTAAAATTTTCACTTGGAAAAATATTAGATATTTATGTTTAACCTGTCTAAAACATAACTTTTGCTATTTTCACCAAGCTTCCTCTTTCCCTGGTCTTTACCATTCTATAAAATATACAAATATTTATCTAGCAGTTTAAGTCAAATTATCCATGTCTTCTCATTTCCTCACACCTATATCAAGACTATTAGCATGTCTTGATATTTCTACCTCCAAAGCATATCCTGAACCGTTCTTTCCCCTTAAACCTAAATCAAGACAACATCAGCTCTCTTCTGGATTTTAGTATCATCTCCTAATGTGCCTGATGTTTGCTGCCCTCTCATCTGTTCTCCCTACAGTAGCCAGTGATCCTAAAAAATCAATCTGCCAGGGGTAGTGGTGTACAGCCTGCAATCCCAGTCCTTGGGAAGCTGAGACAGGAGTACAGCAGCTTCAAGGCTAGCCTCAGCAACTTAGCCAGGCCCTTCACAACTGAGTGAGATCCAGCTTCAAAATAAAAAATGGAATAGGGTTGGGGGTCTAGCTTGGAAGTAGAATGTCCCTGGGTTCAATTCCCAGTAACACACACACACACACACACACACACACACACACACACACACACACTCAGCTCCTTTCCATCCACAAATTGTTTACTGGTATTAATTTCTCATCAAAAAATAAACTCTGACAGGTACAGTGGTGCGTGCCTGTAATCCCAGTACTTGGGAGGCTGTGACTGGAGTATTACAGATGTGAAGCCAGCCTCGAATTAGCAAGACTGTCAGCAATTTAGCAAGAGATGAATGGATTGCAAAATTATGGGAAATACACACAATGGAATTCTACTCAGCAATATAAAAGAACAAAATCATGTCTTTCGCAAGAAGACGGAAAGACCTGGAGAACATTATGTTAAGTGAGATTAGCCAAGCACAGAAAGAGAAGAGACATATGTTTAGTGTACTCAAGCTAGGGAGTATTAGGGATATCAGAGGGACTCCAGATAATTGAGGGGAACTCTCAGCAAAGCCAGAAAGGAAGGAGAGGGGAGGAAGAAGGCTGGGGTTAGTTAATGGAAGAGCTATATTTGAACATGCATACACATGTGAATATAACATTGTTAACTTGGACACTCAGTATTGGGAAGGAGGGAAATAACAAGAAGGGGGGAGGGCACCGAGTACTGTGTGAATGTATGCCATTGTCAACATGATCCACATTATGATGGCAGACTATAGTGCACCAATAATCAAAAGAAAACAAGAAGTAATAAGGAGTATGGTGGAGCGTGGAGATAGAATGTCCTTGAGCTCAATCCCAGGTAAAAATCAAAAGCACCAGCCTGCTTGCAATGCTCTCACCCCTTCCTTAAACCTTTTCTCCCACGACTTTCCTTCCTGTTTCCTACGTGCTTGATGTACAGAGGCACTTTGGCTCTTCCTCAGATAGACTAAGCTCCGTTAGGTCTCCAGATGTTTGCTGTATCTATTCATTCTGGAACACTTACTTTCCAGATAGTTTCTTGGCTGTTTCTTCTTAAAATTCAGGTCTTTGTTCCCCAATCAGCTCTTCTGAGGGGCCTCCCAGGCCCACCTTATCTCCCAGCTCCACCCACTTCGCAGCTCCTCTGGGCCAGGCCTCAGCCTTCAAGGCCTCGCTCCAGCCCGGCGCCGCGCCTCTTAGTTGGGCTTCAGCCTCTGGTTTTCTCCCTGTTTCCTAATCACATGGAGGAAATTTCAAAAGGTCTGTCCTTCTCTCTTCTCAGCTAAATGTTCTTCCAGATGTTTGCGAGACTCATTTCCTCAGTTTATTCAGACCCCTGCTCAAATTTTATCTCATCAGAGATATCATAGCTCAGAAGAGAGATGAGAGGTGATGCTGCCTTAAGGCTTAAGAGAGACGAACAGCTCAGAGTGTGTGTCAGAGGATGTCAGCACCAGCTACCATGTGTGAGAAAACTGAAGGATGAACCCCGGGCATCCCATGCAAGGATCACTCCCTTCTGTGTGTGTGTGTGTGTGTGTGTGTGTGTGTGTTTCCCTCTCTATTAGTTACATATATGTGTGTATATACATACATATATGTATTTCTGTTAGTTACATATATATATATATTTGTGAGTGTATGTGTGTATTACTATTAATTGCATATATGTGTGTATATATTAGTTACACTTATGTATGTGGTATATATATATTAGTTACATTTAGTTATATATTAGTTTTGTATATATATTAGTTACATATATATACATGTATATGTGTATGTGTGTGTGTATATATATATATATATATATATATATATATATATAGTGTGTGTGTGTGTGTGTGTGTGTGTGTGTGTGTGTGTATGGGTGTTACTGAAAACTGAGCCCAGGGGCATTCTACCTCTGACCTACACCCCAGCTACATTTTTTTTTTTTTTTTTGAAACAGGGTCTCACTAAGTTGCCAAGGCTGGCCTCAAACATGGAATCCTCCTGTCTCAGCCTCCCAAGTACTGAGATTATAGACTTGTGCCACCACCCCTAGCTCACTTACATGTATTTAATCTATTATTTATTAATCATTTGTCCTATCCACTGTAATATAAACTCAAAATGGGGAGGGGTTTTGTGGTTTTTCAAAGGATAATACTAACCCTGTAAACAATGTCTAATAATGTATTACAGGAATTTATATAAGTGATAACATACTGAAGTTTGGAAAACATACTTGTATACACATTTTCATACAATTATTATTTTTGCTTTTTATAATTATATTTTAAATTTAATGTCTAGAGGTCAGATATTTTTGCACATTTGACATGTTAATGCAGTTACACAGTTGCTACCTGAAAAATCTGACACAGTTTGTACACCCACCTCCTGGGCTTCGCCCTGTTTCTGTTCATCCATGCCTATGTTGGGTTTTATGAATAATTTTTACACCCCTGATTCTTAAAAGATAAATAATAATTTAGCATTTTATTAACATTTTTGTTCATGGAAATTTTATGACTAATGAACTGCCTTTTACATTTCTGGCTGATTTTTAAATTTCATGCTCCCTTTTATCTAATGTTACATAATAATTAAAATATTTACATTATGCCTGCTGTATATATTCTGAATAGTTTTATAGTTTGTAAGTTTTTCCCACATTTATCTGTTTGGGATTTTTTGCAGTAAGAAAATTTTCCATTTTATAAATGTATCTGTTTTTCATTTTTTAAGTTTAAAGTTTAATAGTTTTTGCATGTTTTTATAATCAATATTTTAATTTTATTATCTCTTCTATATTTAATTTATTTTGGTGTATGAAGGAATAAAACATTTTAAATTATTTTTGTTTTACTTGTAAGATACGTTTTTTCACTTTTCCTTATCATATAGCAATATATATTTAGTTAATAATAACTTATGATTTACTAGAAGTCACTATGGCCAATTATTTTGTTAAATGCTTCACACACAATATTTATATCAACCTCGGTGTATGATGGAACAGAAGAATTCAAATTACTTTTGTTTTACTTTTAAGAAAAGTTTTTTCATAACATATCCCAATATTTAGTTAATAATCCCTTTATGATTTACCTGAAGTTACTGTGATGCAATCATTTTGCTAAGTACCTTATACACAATTAATCTTTACATCAACCCCCTGGGTTAGGATAGAGCCTACTTTTCTTAACAAGGCCAAAGCAAATGTCGACTGTCTTAAGTAGACCATAGAATCATTTCTCATTTGCAACTCACTCAGGCAGCAGAGTTCTGAGTTCTTTCTATTCTTTACAACATAAGGAAAACTTACTTTCCTAAAATAGTGAGTATTTGGATAACATGTTAATAAAAATAACATGTTCCTCTCATTTCCATGGTTGTCAGTTGGGACTATTCAATTCAATACTACTGAATCTCACATTACTTGATTTCAGTTGTATTCAGCTTTCCTCAAACCTCAAAGTAGGACATAGTTCATATCACATGATAAGGAAAAACTCAATCGATTCCAAAATTACACATTTATAGTACACTCTATTATTTTCCAAGAATAAAAACAATAAAATTATTAATTAAAAAAGAATAACTAAATAAAACCTGCTATGGCAAATTAATAAATATAATAGCTACTGAACTTAGAAGAAAATAAATTATTATTAGAACAGAGTAATAATAAGAATGCTACATGACAAACATTGTGGGAAGGAGTTGAAAAAGTATTTAGAAAAAATTTAATTATAATATAATTATCAAGAAGCAAAATATGTTCTAAAGATGAATATTGATTTAAACATAGGAAGCTGGAAAAGAAGCAAAAATAATGAACAGAAAAAAAAAACAAGGAAGATTAGGTAAAAAAATGAGTTAAAACAAAACAATAAAAACATTAACAAATCAAAATGTTTTATCTTCAAAAATTTCATATTCAGTAGTTCTTTGGAGAGTTTTATCAAATTTTAAGGAAAAACAAAATGAATTTTTGAAAAACTACCTTAGAAAATAAGAAAACAAATCTATGTAGCTCCTTTGAGAAAGTGAATGTTATCTTAAATCTAAAACAAATATATTGATTTTAATTATGATTAAATGCAAAAATCATAAATATAGTAACAAATGCTTGTATTATATTTCAAAATGTGTGTGTGTGTGTGTGTGTGTGTGTGTGTGTGTGTGTAGCTCAGAGGTAGAAGGCTCCTAGTACTACCAAAAAATGTTTGCAAGATAGCCACAAAAAATTATGACATTATTGACAGAAATGAAAGGAGACGAAAATAGAGAGCTATACACAGTTCATGGATAAGAAGACGTGATATAAAAGGATGTTAATGTTCTCCAAACCAATGCCCTGCTAATCAGAATTTCAGAAGGACTTTTGCAGGAGTTGATAAATCAATTCTAAAATGTATATGAAAAATTCAAAAAGCCAAACTTGAAGGAGAATAATAAATATGAAAGCTTATTCTACATTATTAGTTCATAAATTTGACTGCATTTTATAATAATCAGGGAGGTTTCCTGATAGTGACACTTTCCCTTTCTCATAATTAAAACCTTATCTCTTAAGGCAATAACTAGGCATCTCTATTTTAAAAACAGCTCAGGTGTTTCAAATATGCAATGAACTTTGAGAACCAAGACTCTGCAGCATATTGTCATACATAATATAAATTACATGTTATATATTGTTGCAGAGCTACAATAATTAAGACAGGGTAAAAATCTGTGTAAAGACAGCAATTAGAAGCTTGAACAAGACAGAAGCTGTTGAAGGAGTCTCAGGCATGTGTACACACTGTTATGACTAAGAAAACACAGTAAATCATTACAAAAAAGACAGTTTTCAGTGTCATTGTACCAATTGCCTCTATAGCAGAAAAATGTAAATCTTGACCTCAACTTTAATCCATGTACAAATAATCAATTCTACAGATCTGCAGGTAGAATTTCTAGAATATGGCATCGTTTTGTAAACTTGAGATACAGAAAAATTTTCTTGACAATGCACAAAAAGGAATAAAATCATAAATTGACCATACTAACTCTAAAATTAAAAATCTCAGCCCACTAAAAGATACTATTCAGCTGGGCGTGGTGGCTCATGCTTATAATCCCAGTACTTGGGAGGCTAAGACAGGATGATCTCTGGTTCATGGCCAGCCTCAGCTACTTAGTGAGGCCCTCTGCAACTTAGTGAGATCCTGTTTCAAAATAAAGAATAAAAAATAGGACTAGGGGTGTAGCTCAGATGAAGAATGCCCCTGGGTTCAATCTCTATTACTGCAAAAAATAAAAATAAAAAAGTTACTATTCACTACTTATGAGGTTGTAAATCAGAATAACCACTATGAAAGTCAGTTGGGGGGTTCCTCTGAAGGAGGAATAGAACCACATGACTCAGCTAAACCACTTCTCAATATTTATCCAAATGACTAAAGTTAGCAAACTAGAACAATTCATGCATAGCCATGTTTATAGTAATGTACTTCACAACAGCCAAGTGATGGGGTCATTCCAGATTTGGTCGACAGATGAAGAGATGGAGGAAATGTGGTATATATACAAATTGAATTTTACAGTGCCATAAAAACAAAATTATGTCATCTGTGGAAAAATGAATGGACTTGAGAACATCATGTTAAATGAAAAAAAAGCCATATTTAGAAAGCCAAAAACTGAATGTTTTCTGTAATTTGTGGAAGATAGAGGTAAAAACAGGATGAGGATGGAGAAGGCAAAAAGGGTAGGTGCTGGGCTATGAATGTGACTAAATTATGTGTATATATGAATATGTCACAATAAACTCCACTATTTTGTATAATTACAGTGCACAAATAAAATGAAAATAAATGCATAAAGACTAGAAAATATATCATTAGGAAAATGAAATGTTGCTGGGCGTGGTTGTGCACACTTGTAATACCAGCATTCTGGAGGTTGAGAATGGAGGATGGTGGTTCGCAGACAGCCTCAGCTACTTAATGAGGCCCTTCCCAACCCAGTGAGACCCTGTTTCAAAAAATAGATTGAAAAATAGGTCTGGGAGTTCAGCTCAGAGGTAGAGTGTCCCGGGATTCCATCCACAGTACCACCAAAACAAACATACAAAAATGAAAGATAGAGAGAGAGAGAGAGAGAGAGAGAGAGAGAGAGAGAGAGAGAGAAAGAAAGAAAGAGGAAAGAAAAGAAATGTTAAGCTGCATACTGACAGAGGACATTTGTAACACAGATAACTGACAAGTCAGTTTTATTTCATTAAATGAGTAATAAAAGAGCAAGAGAGATGAATGATGTCATTAGAGAATCTTCAAAGAGCCAAAAAAATCATAGAAAAACATGCTCAATCCTATTTGACATAATGGAGATGTAAACGAAATTCATGAATCACTACTATACACTCACCAGAATGACTAAAATTAAAGAAGACCATATATTGTTACCAAGCATATGGATTAATTGGAACTGTTGTTGTAGACTGCTGGTAGGACTATAATTGTAACAACTACTTAGAAAATGTTTTATAACATACTAAGTATGAACATACTCATATCCATTGTATGACATAGCTATTCTACTTATTTTTATATCAAATTGAATGCATATACAGGTGATTGTGCATGTAACAGGAATATTCATGACAATAGTGCCGGCAACAACTTTAAACTAGAATAATACAAAAGTCCGTTAGCAGTAGAATGTGTAAATAGTTTTATATTCATCCCATAGATTATAATCTACATTGAAAATGAATTAATGATATAGAATAGCATAGATTAATTTTACTAATATAATGTGACTCACATATGACAACTTGAATATGTATGTAACTTTCTTTTTACATAAAGTTCATAAGTAGACAAAAGTCGAGATTGTGGCTGATTTACAGAAGATGCCAGATAACATTGAAAAGGAGCATAAGGTGGGGATTTTAGAATACTTGAAGTTTTCTTTCTTTCTTTCTTTTTATTTATTTATTTATTTATTTATTTATTTATTTATTTATTTATTGCAGTACTAGAGATGGAACCCAGGGACTTTCTACCTCCAAGCTACCTAGAAAATGATTCTTGTGTGCTACATATATTCAACTGAGCACTTAAATATTCTAGAATTTATATTGGAAATTTTAATAATCTTTTTACCTATACATTATAAGTTACACTAAAACTCACCAACATATTACTTAATTGTTTTATTTGAACTCTGACTTTTCATTAATTTTTCTTAATTACCTTGTGCTTAATACACATTAGGTTTGTTTGGTTTGGTTTGGTTTTTTATTGGCCTCAAACTCATGATTCTCCTGCCTCAGCCTTCCAAGCAGCTGAAATTATGGGCAGATACCACTGTGCCCAGCAACAGATACCAATTTCTAAAATTTGAAGTAAAAGTTGCCATTATTAAAGGAATTAGGAGTGAGGCTGCTATAGATATAGTGAGAATCATTGATGAAAGCCACACTTAGTAGTTAAGAGTTTGGGGAACATTTTTTTCTAAACAGTGTGCTTTGATAGCTGCTTTTGTTTCGTTATTGATATTCATTTTAAATTTTAGAACCAAATGTCAATAACTTTAAACTTTTCACCCGTGATTACTACCAATTTCAAAGAACAGACAGAATTAATTCACCATTCATGTCGAACTATTGAATGTCTACAAAAAGCTCAAAAAGCTTCACATAATTTCTTAACCATATCCACCCCAGAGACCTATCTAGTTTCTCCCTTCTTCAAAACAATTGGCTCCTGATCATCCATTAGCTAATAGCTTTCTCTTTTTTACACTTGCTTCTTTTTCATAACTCATATATCCTTCATTAAAACTTTCCCCCAAGTCCTCACCAATGTATAAGTATTTTCTAGCCAGCCCAGAAAATGGGGGATGCTTACCTTCAGAATAGATGCCTGACTGGATTTCTAGGACCCTAGGGAGGGTCCTGAGGTCAAGGGAATGGACAAATTCCTCCAAGGATAATGCCATTGTCCTGGCCGAGGATGGTGTATAGACCCAGTTCTTACCCAAACTGTGGCTTCTGGGTGTTACTTTCTGCAATAGCTGTCCTTGCTCATAATTCCTCCCTCAGGCAGACAGGATGTCGCACCAGAGCCAACCAGGGTGAAGCAGCTCTATCAAGGGAGGCACTTGCCACCAGTAGCTATCCTTGCTCATCATTTCTCCTGGATCAGGCAGGAGGGATGTCACACTAGAGCCAAACCAAGGTAGAGTGATCTATGTGAGGAGGAGAATGAGGAGGAAGGGAGGAGGCAGGAGACAAGAAATGTCATAGCTCTCTTTGTTCTCCTGTGGCTTTATTTCCTTCTGACACTGAAGTAGAACAGGATGGGGGTGGGGTGAGTATCTAAACGAGAGAGAGAGAGAGAGAGAGAGAGAGAGAGAGAGAGAGAGAGAGAGAGAGAGAAGAGAGAGAGAGAGAGAGATTGGTAAGTAGCTCACAGAGAGAGATTGGTAAGTAGCTCACTCTGTCTGTTGCTGGCCCAGGTGTGCATCCACAGTGGTGGCAGGACTGTTGGGGGTTATGGTTGCTTGTTGGTGGTCCACTAAAAAAAAAAAAAAAACAGAAATGGAGGACTGAAGTCTAATATTAAAAATGTCATCACATTAATTTTTTATCTTTCTAATTCGTTTCTAAAGTTTGGCTTTGTGCCTATTTGCATGCACTTAGTGCTTTTATATTAAATTTGGTTACAAAAGTGCTTTGTGTCAGCTCTTTTTAGAATCTGATGCTCTGGAGAGACTATCGAAACCACTTTTGATTTTTTTCACATTAAAAATTTTGCTGAATCTTAAAAGAGTGGGGGAGGGCATAATATGCAAAGTGACACAGTAATTAGTATAGTAAGATAATATGAAATTTGTAGTGCCACTGTAGTGGAAAATATTTGGAATTATTAGTAAGCCTGGGTTTCCTGAGCATAGCTCTGCTTTTGATTTATAGGTAGTCTTTGGCCTTCTCCTTTCTGATCCTCATTTGTCACATTTATTAAATGCAAATAATGTAGAAGGTGTAAAACAAATTGCGCAATTTCTTCCAAGGACAAAATTCGACAATTTTAATCTTGTGGTCCAAATTTAGATTTGAAAATGCCCACAGTCAAGGCAAACAAGAGGAGCTTCATGAAATCCAACCTTTTAAAACTCATCTTCTCTTGTCTTTGTATTTGATTCAAACAGTATTTTAGAGCTAAAGTATACAATTCAAAGTGGTACTTTCTAAAGGGTTTAAGAGTATATAAAGGAAAATGAGTTGTATAGAAGCAGCTGACAGATGGAAGTAAGCTGCAGATTCTCCTTATAAACTGGACTCCATGCTCCCCATCTATGGACTGTTTGGGTCTTAGGATGCAGGGTGCACCTTTAGATGGAGAAGGTTGGGGTCTGTCAAGTCCCATGTCCTTCATGAGAAGACTTGGAAGAAAAATACGACCTGATTATACTACAGAGATTATCAAACTCTTCCAGGTCCTCATAATTATATTGAACATCTAGAATAATTTGCTGGCTTTCCTACTTTCTGTAGGAAAAAAAAAAAAACAAAACACCAAAAAAACAAAAACTTACTACAGATTTTTCATCAATACCTTTGACTTCTTCTCTTGAAACATTTTTGCCCTCAATCTCCCAAACTTAATTAGGCTGTCTTCTGCCTTTGTTCTCCAATGTTTAGGCTCCTCCATCAACCACAAACATTATTTACAGCTCAACAGCCTATTTCATGTGCTTGAATATATGAAACGGGTTGCTGTGGACTATTTCTTAAATATAATGCATTCATTAAAATCGGTGACAAAAGGCCAGGCATGGTGGTGCATGCCTGTAATTCTTGTACCTGGGAGGCCAAGACAGGAGAATTACAGGTTCTAGGACAGCCTCCGCAAGTTGAAAGACTCTCACCGATCTAGCAAAAGACCATGTTTCAAAATAAGAAATAAAATAAACAAGCTGGGGCTGTAGCCCAACAGTAGAATATCTCTGGGTTCAATCCCCAGTACTATACACACAAAAAGAAAAAAATTAAATAGTGCCACAACAAATTTTACTTGATCTCTAATCCAAACTGCATTTTTACCTGAGTTTTTTTTTTTTTTACTTCCCCAGTCAAGTTTCTATTCTACTAGCTAAAACTAGTAATATTTCACATTACCACCAATCTTTTTCAATTATGTATGTGACCCCTGCTTTGGTTCTTTCGGCAGATGATGCTTATCCTCCGTCACGATCTGTTTTTCTTGTATTTCCAATCTAAGTTAATGACACTACTCTTCTACCCTTCTCTCAATGCTGCAGGCCAGAAGGCTGACTCACGTGAGACGTCATCATTTCTCCAGCCTCCCAATCCTTCCAGCCCCATAATGACCATGCTCAATAACGATTCCCCCATCCTTGTCCTGTGTCCTCATGGTACCACTTTGGTCCAGATTTTAATCACTTCTAACACTATATGCAAAGGCATCCTGATATGAGCCAGGCATACTGGTACACACCCAGTACTTGGGAAGCTGAGACAGGAGGATAGCATTTTCAGGGCAGCCTCAGCGATGTAGTGAGACCCTTTTTCAAAATATAAAAAATAAAAAGGGTTGGGGGTGTAGGTCAGAGGTAGAATGCCCCTGAGTTTTATCCCAGTACAAAAAAAAAATCTTGATGTGAACAGCCACCATAAAATTGATAAGGAAGAGTCCAACAGGTAATCTAACTGCCAGGTTAGAAAAAGGAATAAATTAATTATTAAAGTTTAATCATCAAGAAGCAGATCATATATATGCTACCAGTAGACTCAAGAGAGTTCAGGAAGAAACCAGACTCTATATAATAATTTACCATATGGAAAATAATTCCAAAGTAATAAGGAAGACTCTTTTATTCAACAAATTATTATTAAATGATTGAAAAAATTAACTGTGTAGCATGCCATGCAACCAAATTAAATACAGATATATTTTAAATTTAAAATAAACCAAAGGGAGTGAGGAATGCCTTGAAGAGGACAAAAAAGACTTTTTATTTCTTTTTCTTTTTTGGTATTAGGAATTGAACCTAGGACCATTTTTTTTTTTTTTTTTTTTTTTGGTGGTACTGGGGTTCCTGGAAACCCTTACACCTCCGGTCTACACTCCCAGACCTACTTTTTATATTTTTATTTTGGAAACAGGGTCTCTTAAACCAGCAAGGCTAGCTTCGAACCTGTGTGATCCTCCTGTCTCCGCCTACCAAGCACGGGGATTACAAGCGTGCGCCACCACACCCGGCTGAACCTAGAAACATTCTACCTTCAAAATACATCCCTAGCCATTTAAAAAAGTTTTTTTAAACAGGGTCTTGTTCAGATGCTGAGAGTCTCAATACATACTGAAGCTGTCCTCCAAACTGCAATTCTCCTGTCTCAGTCTAACAGGACTTAAAGTACAGGCATACATCACAATGCCCAGCTTAAAAGATCTATTTTTAAGTATTAAAATTTGAAGTTTGATAGGAAAATACAAGTAGATGTAACAACAACCCTATGATATATCTCTGTATTTCAAAAAGAAGTTTTAAGAAAATAGGGGGGAAAGGTACATAGTTCAAATAAAAATTTAATGTCCTAGATTTTCTAGAAAGATTACTTATTAATCCACCTTCAAAATAAAGAATTTCTGCTCTGGCTATAAGCTTATATCTCTCCAAATCAAAGGCACTTAGAAAAGCGAGGTGATGTTTTTAGAAGCTGTTTAAGGAGAAATGTCAGGGAAGTTGGGTTGGGAGAGGCCAAGATCCTGGAAAGAAGATCATCACAGTGAAGAAGCCCAATATTCTGCACTTCTCCCTAAAGACAATCGAAGACTGATGATTTGCACCAACAGAGGCTGAGAAGCAGAACAAACACGATGCTTAAGGAGGAGGGAAGCGATATCAAAGTTTTAGCAGCTCATGATAACTACAGAGCACAAATATTGGGATTTAGGGCTAGCAAGGCATCTAGAAAAACTCAGAGAAATGTTTTGTTCATCCCCATGTTTCCCCTTCAGGAATTTTGCCCACTCTAAAGCAACACAGTGTTGATAGTAGGAGACAGAATTAGAAAGTGATCGGTAAGAAGCAGAGGAAGCCAAACAACACTTGCAGCAATCTTCCAGAATGCGAAGACAGGGCCTGCCATGGAAGAGGGGGAGCCCCTACAAATAGCAGCCTCTCAGGGCCTCTAAGGCTAATAGATTGGAGCAAGAGTAAACACTCCCATTGAGGAAAAGCAGTTTCGAATATATTTTTAAACGCATCTAAAATTGAATTAAAAAGAAAACAATAGGGATGCCAGAAAACACAATAAAGACGAATAAGGGAAAATGCAAGTGAAACTGAATTCTGCTACCTGCCCCAATTTACCAAATCAAATACTCGGGGCAAGCCTTTGGGAAGAAGAAAAAAGAAATGTATTGATTTTCTAGCAAAGCAAAGAACCAAACAACATAAGAGTTCAGAATAAACAACATAGGAGTTCAGAATCAAACCCTGGATTTTTCCCAAAGAAAGGAATCAAGTCCCTTTTAAGAGTTAGTTTTTGCTGGGCGTGGTGGTGCACTCTTGTAATTCCAGCATTCTGGAGGCTGAGATGGAGGATCTCAGTTTGCCGACAGCCTCAGCCATTTAGTGAGGCCCTTTGCAGCCCAGTGAGACCCTGTTTCAAAATGAAGAATAAAAGAAAATAGGGCTGGGGGTGTAGCTTGGAGGTAGAATGCCCCAGGGTTCCAGCCCCAGTACTGTTAAAACAAAGAAGTTAGCTCTTCAGGGTCACTTGGGCTTGTCAGAAGGGCCATAATTCCCAAGTCATCCATGAATTGGTTCCTTTTCAGTCTCACTGGTGCCCACTGTTCTATCTTTACTTCCTGATACTTGTTAACAAGGGGAGAAAGAAAGGAGCAGGAGGAAAAATGTCAATTTTGAAACACACCATCTGTTAGCTGCCAGAGTAAGAGTCAAGCCCCAACACCCTTACATTTTTCCCACTGTCAATATCTACCTTTTATATCCATGAAATGGGCATTTAGAGGGATTTTTAGAATGATAGGTTTTTATCTATTGCCATTTTTTCTTTTGGACCTCTAGGGGTTTGGTTATGAATTTACAAAGAAAACATTACAGCAGAGAAGACAAGAGAAAGGACACATACCCAAGGGCAATAATATGTTGGAATCTTCTTTTAGTGTCTGGTGGTTTGGGACCTGAAAAACCTTCAGAATAACAGGTTTAAATCTATAGCATTTTATAAGGCCTTAACTGGAGAGACATTTTGGAAACTGGTGTCATATCTTACTTCTTTTGTGAGTGTGAAGGTAGAAGTATTATTATAAATGGCTTTTATATGACTCCTTTTGTTGTTATTGTTTTGTTTTGATACTCTTAAAATAGCACATTTACCTCTGGCTATAGTGTTTTGTTATGTGTTCAAGACCAATCAAGTAGACCTATATTGGGCAAACAAACATTTTTATAATACTATTTTTGTTGTAAACATCAGGAAAGGCTTCTCAGGGTTACTCTTAGAAACTTTGTGAGACTTCTCCTCTACTAGTTGTGAATCTGACAGGACAGTTTATGGTCTTGCTGACCATTTGGCTTCCCTTGGACCATAGGGGACATCTTCACTGATTGTTTCAGGAGAGCTGGTCCTCAGAGAACAAGACAGAGGGCAGAGTAGGATAAAGCAGGACTCTTTATCCACAAGGCCCACTGAGCAAAATCTCCAGATCTGAGCTTCAAATGGTGTCATCATAGAGATTATATAGCCCCAGAGACATGTTTGATCAATAATAGGCAGGGATACCAATACTGTTTCATTTTCACTTCTTGAGCTAGGTATTTTTTTTATTAGCTTCTACATAGCTGGGACTAGATGGTGCTATCTTGGGCTCTATGTGGTTGAGGCTGGGTGGCATCATCTTGAATGCCACATGGTTTAGACTGGATGGTGTCATCCTTATCTTTCAGTTAGCTGCAGGGAAAGTCCCTACTTTGTTTACCTCAGAGGGGTGGGACCTGAGAAGAAAGATAGGAGAAGTCCTATCTTTTCCCTAGACTTTTAGACAATAATTGTGTTCAAGAACATAGCTGGACTCTTGCCTCAGGATGCCTCTCTTTTTTATACAATATGTACTGTTGGCTCCCAATGTTCAGGGCCTTTATGATCTCCCTTGTCTGGGAGGTCAGACGACTTACTAGAGTTGTGGGGCCCTTACTGAGGTCTCATGTCTTCTGAGTCCTATTTGACCTTGGTGGGAAAAGGACAAAATACTGGCTGTTCTTTCTTAGCCTTTTCTTTCCTGATTGTCCTTTAAGTCTCAGTTGTTGAACACCCAGAAGGTCAGTCTTACCAATCTTTTTATGCTGTCTTGCAAGTGACGGCTATCATCTTAAAACACTGAGTGTTGGACTTTGGTTAAATGTTCATAGATAAGAGTTATAGTTTTATAAGAAAAACACAAAACAGAATTATCAAGAATAAAACAAATTCCATTTTTACCTTTTCATAGAGAATATTATCATGATATAATTAGCAATACACAAATATAAACCTGAAGAGGTTATTACTATTACCAATTTTTGTTTAGATGCCATTAGATTGATACAGTGCTCTCTTAAGTTTTGTATTTTTGAAATTCTGTATACTTTGGAAATATAAATAACTCTAACACATAAAATAGTTAACACTAGTTAACATCACAGCCACAAAGAAGTTATACATATATTGAATTAGCTTTTACATTTTAACTGAAATTTAGAATTCATAGCTTAGTAAGATAACTATAATTATAGGATTATGTAGATAAACAATATTGATAAAAATCAAATAGCTCTAGATCTCTAATAAGTTTAAGAAATAGTACTAGTCATCAGAAATAGGCTTATTATCTGATAGAAATTGTATTTCTCTTACACAATAATAATATATTTATTTATTCAAAGAAAACAGATGTAAACCAAGTCAAATGACAGATCTTTTTTCTTTTTTCTTTTAAATGTTACTAAACATATAGATGACAACTTTAATAACTTTTTTAACCTTTATGTGAATATATTGAACCTAAATATCTTTAACTTTATAAACTTCTATATAACATTGAGATAAAGTTTAGATTCATAGCATATTTAGACTTTATATGTATGTATCTCTAGTTACAGACATATAGGATGTCATATACACTGTAATAATGCAAAATAATAGTTGTTCATTCAGCCTGAATTATAAAGTGGTCATTTAACAGTCTGCAAAACCCACAGGCCTTTAACCCCCAACTCCGTTAAGACTCAAGCTTAAGTAACCAAAAGCATGAAAAAGTAAACATAAGAGATTATCTCAATAAAACACAATTTTTAACCCTTTAAGTAGCATTTGGAAATGCTACTAAGAGCAGAAAATATTTTTTTCAAATAGAGACGAAAAAGACAGTAGTAAAGTATTTTAATAAATGCAGTTTTTGTGTGATTTTTCTCTAGGTCAGTTTCTGTAAAATGTGTATCAAAAGTAAATCAGTATCTTTGGAAAACATAAAACAATGCATTGTATTGGAATTCTAGAAAATCCTTTAATTTTTTAAATTTTAACCAACTTTATTACACATATAAAATTTTTATAAGTCTTATTCTTTGCAAATCTTTTGTAACGTCTTCAAACACTCTACAACTTGTTTAACATTCTGTCTTTTTGTTCAGCTGCAAGATAGTGTTATCTGTTACATTTCCTACTGGTGGCCATGCTCCCTATCCTTAATTAGGCTTTTATTTAACAGAGCAGGGGAATTATTAAATACCTGGGATAAAATAGCCCAGCAAAACTTGGAGGTTATTAGGGTTCTGTCACTTAAAAGGGAACAACTGAAATCTCCTTTTCATTGGGATTTGGAAGAATACATTTTTAAAGTCTATTACTATAAATCAGCCATAATTACCTGATATGAGTCAGGAGGACACAGGGACATGGGCAAAGCTGAATCAATCCGTATTTTAAAATCTGCACAGAAGAGCCTGAATCTCTGCTAATTTTTTCCTAATGATGTATTATGTCTTCTTGCAATAGACTCTTTCTTTCTTAAGTAAAGACTTGTTTGGGGTAGTGTTGACCATCCTTTCCAGAGTCCCATTGGCTCATATAGCCCTATTTACCTACTTCCCCCCGCCCAAGACTTCCCGCAAAGTAGTTTCTCTTTTCTGGTTGGTAAACAAAAGCCAAGACCATAATTAATTTTCCAGTGGTACTTGCAAATAAAATCACTGCTTCTTATGTGAAAAGGTTAGGTGAACATTTAACTTGGACAACAAGTTTTATCTTTTAAGAGGGATCGAAAAGTCTCCACTGTCAATTTTGTTTCTTTAGGATACTTTTTCAGAGGCAATCAACAAACACATGTTGGTTTTAGTGTTGTCCAGGCATTACATTCCTCATAAATAAACTGTGAGGCTAACTTTTTCCCCTTTTCTCACTGAAACCTTTTTTCCTTAATGTTCATGTTCTCTGTTCAATCAAAGCTTTTTTTAAGCAGCTCTAAATGTCTGTAAATTTGCTCTAAATATCTGGAACATTTTCATAACTCTCAGAAAAGTTTAAGAGTCATGTTTTCCTATCCACTCTTTTATTATTGAACATCCCTCTCTCGGCGATGCTAACAGGACCAAGAGGTAGGTGTTTGCACAGGCAAAGAATGCTAGAATGCCTGAAGGCCCTTTGTTTTTCTGTGATCACAGAGGCAAAATGTAGAGCCCCAGCTAGAAATCAAAGGCTATGGAGTGCACTTCAAGGGGAACTTCCCAGGTGGCCAAGGCTGTCACAACCTACCATCTTCAGTTTCCTTTCTCCAAAATCAATCCAAATGGCAGAGCAAGCTGTACCCACTCAGAGAGAGGAAAGTAAGAATTCCTCAAAGTGAAAAAGAACCTTCGCAGCTTCCAGGAAGTCCTTGAAGTCCCCTGCCCCTCATGAGAAAGCCCTCCTGTCCAAACAGTTCTTACCCGAGGCAGCCTTCCTTGGCTTCCGAATCTAGATTGGCCAGCTTTCTACAAATCATCCCACCTCACCTTCTCTGCACAGTAAGAATACCTGGCCTACAGGAAACTGGGAGCAAGGAGGGCACTCGGATCCTGCTGCACTTGCCAAGTTGAAACTGAATTCCAGTACTTGCCCAAATTTGCCAAATCAAAGAACTTGGACAATGCGTGGTGGCGCATGCTTGTAAATAAATAAATAAATAAATAAATAAATAAATAAATAAATAACCATGCCAAGATAGGGAGTAACTGGGATACAAGAGGGACTCCAGATAATGGAGGAGAAACCTCAGTGGAGCCAGGGAGGAGGTCTAAGGGAAGGGGAGGAGGAAGACTCAGGTTCATTAATGGAAATACTACCATTGACTATGTGTATATATGTGAATATACCAATGTCAGTCTCAGTACTCTGTATTGGAAAGGGGGGAAATGAGGGAGGGGGAATCACCAAGTGATACACGTACATCATTGTCAACATGATTGACATTATGATGTGAGCATATAATGCACAAATAAAAGCACTTTAAAAAATAAAATAAAGTAGTCTTGCCAGGTGTACTGGTATGTGCTTGTGCCTATAGTCTCAGCTACTCAGAAGGCTGATGAAAAAGGATCTTTTATGTAGAGGAGTTTGAGGTCATCCTGGGCAACTTTGTGCCTTTCTCAAAAATTTAAAAAAAATGAATTATCTTACTTTTCATGTTTAAAACTAGATGACAAGGAGAATTTCAGAGAATTGTCATCTATAAAATTATCCAATGAAAACTCTAGAGTTAAAAATATAATAACAAGCCAGGCATGGTGGCATATGCCTATAATCCTAGTACTTAGGAAGCTAAAACAGGATGATTGCAGATTCAAAGCCAGCCTCAACAACTTAGTGAGGCTATCAGCAACTTAGTGAGACCTTGTTTCCAAGTAAAAAATAAAATAGGGTTGGAGGTGTAACTCAAAGGTAGAATGCTCCTGGGTTCAATCCCCAGCACACCACACACACACACACACACACATACACACACACACACACACACACACACACACACACACACTCTAATACATACATAAATATTAAGAATAAAATTAAGAATCCAGTAGTAGATGGAGTTTAATAACAGATGGGACATATAGTAAGAAAATTGTTACTAGGAGAGTAGAAAATAACTACCTTTAACAGAAATATTTAAAAAGCAGATCAAGGAAAGAATATATGTTCTAAGCCTAGAGACATTGTAAAAGTAATGATTAACATTAGACTAAAATAAATAAGGATATAGTTTGTCATTTTGGGGAAACCACTAAAATATAATAAATGGAACAATAAAATCGATTTTTGTTTAATCCATAAGCAGGCAAAGAAAGAAAGAAAAAGGACCTCAAAATAGCTAGCAAATAGTAAAACTTTAGACTTAAATTCAATTATATTTTTAGTTTGAATTAGTTTAAATAAATATATAAATAAACAATTTAATAGTTCAAGTATTACATTAATATTGGCATATTGCATTTTGTGTGTGTGTGGTGCTGGGGTTCCTGGAAACCCTTCTACCTCTGGGCTACACTCCCAGACCTATTTTTTTATACTTTTTTTTAAATTTGGAAACAGGGTCTCTTAAGCCAGAGAGGCTGGCTTTGAACCTGCGCGATCCTCCTGTCTCCACCTTCCAACCGTGGGGATTATAAGCGTGAGTCACCATGCCCGGCGGCATATTGCATTTTTAAAGTATATGTTACCTTACATGTGATGTACATCATATATATTATATATTTTATACATTATATAACTATATTATATAAATACAAAGTTGAAAGAATGGGAAAAGATATACCATAAAGAATCAAGCAGCCGGGCTGGTGGCGCACGCTTGTAATCCCCGCGCTTGGGAGGCAGAGACAGGAGGATCGCGCAGGTTCGAAGCCAGCCGCGCGCGCTGGCTTAGAAGACCCTGTTTCCAAATATAAAATGTAAAAATAGGTCTGGGAGTGTAGCCCGGAGGTAGAAGGGCTTCCAGGAACCCCAGTATCACCAAAAAAAAAAAAAAAAAGAATCAAGCAACATAAATTTAATCAAACTACACTAATATCAGGTAAATTTAAAGTCAAGATGCATTACTAGATGATAAGAAGATCAATTAATAATGAAAAATTATCATTTCATGAAGAAAATTTCATAGCTTTAAATGACATAGCTTCAAAATATCTAAAGAAAAATTAGCCAAATGAAAAGAACCGTGCCCATCATTAGAGTATGAAACTTTTACAGCCTCATTCAAAAGCTGACCAAAGAAGAAGAAATTTAATTCATAAAATGCATACTGCTGAAGGTGCAGTCTTTATGTACTCACATACACTGAAAACTGGTGTGATCTACCTTAAACTCAATTTGAGGTAGCAATTTTATATTTACACATAATCAAATGCACACAAAGATTTATTTATATCTTCAATTGAAGCATTTATTACTTTAATGGTGAACAAAGAACAAAAAAGATAAAAAGATAAATGCCTCTAATATTATTTCAATAATTGAATCATGCTTGAAAAGTTTCTGTTGAAAAAAACCTAGTTCATACACTAGGATTGCTCCCCAATCTTCTACCAAATACTTCTCCTCAATACAATTACTCCTCAGTACTTGTAAAGAACAGAAATGAACCTGCCTATCAAATGATGATGGAGTTGCCATTAATATCCATCATCAATCATTTGTGCCACAGAAAATGTTGTTGAAAGAAGGAAAAATAATTTTAAAAATCTCAAGAAAAGCTCGGTCCAAGATGCATGTTCCTTTACTAAACTATAACTGCTTTCCTAAAAAGTGAAAATTGGCTGAATATGCAAAATGATCTCACAAGCAGAAAACTCAGATTTAAAATCAAAGGCTTAAAGCCGATATATAGTATCTGAATGTGAGTAATATTCCTTTGACAAAATGTAGAAATAATTACTATTATTGTCTAAACCACTTAAATTTCTAACAGTCTTTTCCTCACTGTTCATTCCTAAAGGAGTAAAAATTGGGCCTTGCTCGAAAATGGAAATCACCTCCTAATTTTGGCTTATCTAAAATGTGGCATTTATTGGTTCAAGTCATGGAAGGGTTATAAAGCATGTATACATTTGAGAAAGATCATATGGTTATGGAGATCCCTGACAGTTTCAGATTTAAATCCTCATAGATTCAAGTGCAGCAAAAGAGATAACCTTTTCCTAGTACCAGTAAGAAAAAACCCATAATGAGCTCTGAAGGATTCAACCCTGGATCACATGTTCATTTCTTAGCCAATCATTGTGTCTGAGGAAACAGAATATGTTAATTTTCCAGGTCAAGTTTATATGTTCTGCTCTATATTTTATTAGACAATTTGCCTCCGCTAAACCACAAAAACAGGATTGGGATGTGAGAGGGTTAGGAGGGTAACAATGAACTAACACCAAACCAAAAGGAATCAGTGTTTGACAGGCAAAATCATAGTATGCTAACCATAAGTGTTCTCAGTGCCACAAATGGTCCCCAGTTTGCAATACCTTCATGAGCATACTCTTCCATCTCAAATTGTACATTCTTATTTTTCAAGAAGGAATATGAACTATTTTTACAGTCCAGAATGAAAATAGAAAATAGCTATTTAAAATAAAAAAACCTTTCTTTTTCTCTGTAGTTATTTAAGGCACTGAGACTAGAAATAAGCCCTTGGAAAAGTTGTTGTATAGAAGATCATGCACACAAGGTAAAATCGTAGTCCAGTGTATTAAAGTTCAGTACAAGCCGGGTGTGCTGGCACACGCTTGTAATCCCCGCGCTTGGGAGGTTGAGACAGGAGGATTGTGCAGGTTCGAAGCCAGCCTCAGCTGGTTTAAGAGACCCTGTCTCCAAATAAAATATAAAATAGGTCTTGGATTATAGCCCGGAGGTAGAAGGCCCCTGGGTTCCATTTCCAGTACCACAAAAAAATAAAAATAAAAAAAATAAAAAAATAGAAAATAAAAAAGTTCAGTACAGAGATGAGCAGAGTACTTTATGGGAATACAGAGGAGGTCTGCTAGCTCAGGAACTTTAAAAATTAAGAAGGGATTTCCCTAGCAAGAGTCTTCCAGAGGTTAATATTAAAGGCAACAAGCAATTCGATAGATAATCCTGCTTCACCTGGTGGGGATTTTACTTAAATGGACAGATCTGTATAATATTTGCATAGGGTTCTGCCTATGGAAAGAAGGGGAATGCAAGTGAAAATGTGAATATTGCAAAGAAGAACCGTGAGGATATGATGTTATCATATGAATTCTGCCCTGACAGCTCCCCTTGCTCTAGGACTGGTCAAAAGTAATGGACCTACAAAACCATAGGACTGGTCAAAAGTAAAGCCCTTCCATTTTGAAGAGACTTTGGGGGGAGGTTAGAGATGGAACCCAGGGGGATTCTATCTTCAAGCTACACCCCCTGCCCTATTTTTTATTCTTTATTTTGAGTCAGGTTCTCACTAAGTTGAGGAGGGCCTCACTGAGTAGCTGAGGCTGTCCATGAACCACAATCCTCCTATCTCAGCCTCCCAAATGCTGGGATTACAAGCGTGTGCCACCACGCCCGGCTCACTTTGCAAAGATTTTCTAATTTCTAATTTCTCTCCCCCAATGGCAGAGGTTCTATGATATAACTCTAACACTTTCCTCTGACTTTTATATAGCATTTTTAAAAGCTCAACTGAAAGAAGTCTACAGAAAGGATACTCCCATTTCAACAGTTCATTTCTGCTTTTCACACATTTCTTGTATCTTAAATCTGAAAAAAAAAAAAACAAGAATGCCATTTGTGTTTCTCTGTGATAACATCTTAGTACTTCCAAGAAACAACTCTTATCCCAAGCAATCTCAAAAATAGTTTCAAAAAAGTTCCAACAATTTTCTCTTACAAATTAAACACTGACAATTTTCCAATTTTTTCAAAAATTGAGTTTTTTCTTTATATTTCAGAACTCAAAATAAAATATGTTAAGTATAAGTTATATTTTTGTTTCTTTGTTTTGTTTTTTGGTGGTACTGGGGTTTCTGGAAGCCCTTCTACCTCCGGGCTACACTCCCAGACCTATTTTTTATATTTTTATTTGGAAACAGGGTCTCTTAAGCCAGCGAGGCTGGCTTCGAAACTGCGTGATCCTCCTGTCTCTGCCTCCCAAGCGCAGGGATTACAAGCATGTGCCACCAAGCCCAGCATAAATTATATATATATATATATATATATATTTTTTTTTTTTTTTGGTGGCAGTGGTACTGGGGTTCCTGGAAGCCCTTCTACCTCCGGGCTACACTCCCAGACCTATTTTTACATTTTTATTTGGAAACAGGGTCTCCTAAGCCAGCGCACGTGGCTGGCTTCGAACCTGTGCAATCCTCCTGTCTCTGCCTCCCAAGCGCGGGGATTACAAGCGTGCGCCACCACGCCCGGCTAAATTATATTTTTAAATAAATAAGTGTGTGTTTGTATATTTGGTACTGGGGATTGAATCCATGGGAATTCTACCTTTGAGCTACACTCCCAGCCCTATTTTGTTCTTTTTTAATTTATAGCAGGGTCTTACTAAGTTGCGAAGGGTCTTACTAAATGTTTGAGGATAGCCACAAACCAGCAATCCTCCTGTCTCAGCCTCCCAAGTACTGGGATTACAAGCATGTGCAACCATGCCAGGCTTAAAATAAAATAATTAAACATATATTAAAACCTAATTTAATAAATGTTATTATGTATTTCTAAGTTTATTGGGCAAATAGACTCTTTGCTTAACCTGACAAACGTATATATGAAATTGTCAATTACAACATTTCAGCTGATGCCACCAGAATCAGTCTGGGAAGTACCAGGTAACTAAAGTTCTGCAATATTAACAGCATATTTGATTGTCTATGTCACGTTGATTACAAACAATGTGATAAAGATAGCAATAAAATAGTGTACAAACATAAAACCACACACATACACACACTAAAGGGAGTGTGGGGGGTGATGCAGCTTGGTCAGGATCCTTATTTTACAAGGTGTTTAAATAACTAAAAATACCTGTCTTCTTCATCTGGCATATCAGCAATGCATAGCTGAGGATGTTATTTTCTCAAATGAGTCCCTGTTTCACAAACTAAGTACACAGTGCACAATTCGACTGAGATTATCTTCAAAATGGAAAAGTCATAGACACCTGGGGCAGAAACTAACTTACCCCAAAATGCAATCTGTTGAGAAACTATTCCCCAAGTAAAAAGCTCAGAGAAAGGAACCTAAAATACGGAAACAGTACAGATTTACAGGTTCACTTTACAGAAAAATAATGACTTTAGATTTCATTACTTTCTAGTGTATCCAATTTCCTTCTTTTGGTATATACAAAATAACTACGGATAAATGAAGAAAAACCCTGCTAGAGATGATTATTTTTCACAGAGATTTATAGTCATAGTTCAAATTACCTTCCCCGTGACTATGTTTTCCAATTAAACTCTGAGAGCTTTGCAGTGAGGCTCATCATTTTTGAGCCCATTGTTTTAGAAGATGTATTTATTTTATTCTTAGGAATTCTGGGTTTATCTTCCAGAGTTTGTTATCAGGGAAGCAAATTCTTGAGGTAAACAGTAACAATCGCATTACATGAGAATTTATTTTCTGATGGCATGTATTCAAAAGCAATTTTTTTTATCCATTTTCTGTAACATTATTTCCAGGCTAAAATCACCTGAATAGAACAAGGTATTAGGGAACCTGTTCTTACTATCAACATGCCTCAGGGAAGATAATTAGAGGATTTCACATGTAAAATGGACTTTAAAAAGTAAAGCAGACATTGTTTGGAAACACATTTAATTAATTATTTAATTTCAGAGCAGATTTTAGACTCACAGAAAAATTGCAAATACAGTACAAATATTTCCTATCTATTCATACCCACATCTGTTTCCATTATCTTAACACTTTACATTAATCCTGTGCATTTGCCACAATTTAGAAACTAGTTAAAATATCATTATTAACTCAAAGTCATACTTTACTAGAATTTTACTATGTTTTTCCTTCTATCTTTTTTCTTTCTTTCTTTCTTTTTCAGCATAGGTTTTCAAGATCCCACTCAGAAAACCTCATTACATTTATCTTGTATTGCTTGTTTTCTCTGTGCTATCCCAGCTTCTCAGATAGTCCTTGTTTTTTGATGAGTTTAGCATCTGAGGAATACCATCAGGTATTTTGCAAAGACCCTCACTTGAGATTTTTCTGATGATTTTCTCATGGTTAGACTGGGTTGTAGATTTCAGCAGAAGACCATAGAATGAAGTACTATTCTCATTCTATCATAATAAGGGTTCCTGCTATCAACAGGCCATCGCTGATAATGTTATATTTGAGCATATAACTACTATTGTCAAGTGCATGTTAAGACATGAACATAGTAGCCAACTTAAAAAAATAAAAAATAATAAAAAACATCAGTAGAATAAATAAATTTGGGCCTATTCATAAGATGAAATACCATGTATAGTGAAAAATGAGTGACAACCAACTACACACATCAAACATGAATCATAATACAAATACAATTATGTTAAGTAGATAAAACTATATCTCAATAATTTATAGTAATGCAAGCAAAGGAATAACAGCACCCAAATCAGGATAGTACCGACCTCAAAGAACTTCAAAGGTAGCGAGAATGGTCTATTCTTTAAGCTTACTAGGAATATTTGAGTGTGGGGGGATATTGAAGGTTGAACCCAGAGTCATTCTACCTCTGAGCTCTATCTCCAGCCTTTTTTATTTTTATATATTTATTTATTTATTTATTTATTTATTTATTTATTTATTTGGTGGCACTGGGGTTCCTGGAAGCCCTTCTACCTCCGGGCCACACTCCCAGACCTATTTTATATTTTTGAAACAGGGTCTCTTATGCCAGTGCGGCTGGCTTCGAACCTGAGCTATCCTCCTGTCTCCGCCTCCCCAGCACGGGGATTACAAGTGTGCGCCACCACGCCCGGCCTTATTTTTAATTTTGAAACAAAGTCTTGCTAAGTTACTGAAGGATCTCGCTAAGTTGCTGACACTGACTTTGAACCTGTGGTCTTTCTGTCTCAGCCTCCAGAGTACTGGGATTACAGGCATGTGCCACCAAGTCTGGCTTTACCAGGCAATTTTAATAGTAGACATAATACTTAAACTTAATAAAAATTAAATATGTTTATGGACTCAGTTATCTATGTGAAATCATAAATTTTGAATAACCAAAGCAATTGTTGTTAGCTTTTTCAACACCATAACCAAAATACTCTACTAGAACAACTTAAAGATATGGTTTATTTGGCTCAGAGTTTCAGAGGTTCAGTCCATGGATGGCTGTCTCTAAGACAGAAACATTATGTGGCAAGATATGGTGGATCATGATCAGTGGAAATACTTCAGATCATGGTAGCCAGAAACCAGAAAAAGAGGGAGAAAGGAGCTCTTTACTTCTGGAGATTACAGATGAGTGTTTGGTCACAAGCAATGGGCACTCTAAAATTGTTTCCAAAAATAGCATGAGCTTAATGGTCATGAAAACAGTTGGTCCATTCCTTTTCTCCTTTGAAAACCAGTCTGCATCTTACTCAAATCCTGAGGCATGTATGAGGCTGAGAAGATTGAAGACTACAGAAATCATCCCATCACTTAAAAGCTTCCATATCAACCTAGACCCAAGAATTCTTTATGTTCAGAACTGGTCTAAGTTCTTTAAACTGAAACACAACCATCTTTTTCAAATCTCAAACTCTCTAATTTATACCACATCCTATTTCTATGGTCTAAATTGAGTTATCAATATACATAATATATAATTGAGGAAGGTTAATAAGTTTTTAAGCACATGTAAGAGGAGAAGCCACAATCTTCTTGATTATATAACAAATGCCATATGCTTTTTGATAGTCTATAACAGTAAATGAAATGTTTTTACCTTAAAAAGTCCAATTCACACTTGTAATCCCCATGCTTGGGAGGCGGACACAGGAGGATTGTGCAGGTTCGTAGCCAGCCTCGCTGGTTTAACAGACCCTGTTTCCAAATATAAATATAAAATGGGTCTGGGAGTGTAGCCCGAAAGTAGAAGGGTTTCCAGGAACCCCAGTACCACCACCACAAAAAAAAAAGCTCAATTCATTTAGTGTTGAAGTTAAAGTTTCCAGAATCTTCTCTGAACTTTACATGTTTCTCATGTTTCTGCCATGAATACCATTGTCTAAGCAAAATAAACGACTTGCTCTTCCATACAAATATGCCACGAGGCAGTAGAGAAAAAAGTTACCATGTGCTTTCTCAATGGTCCAACTGGGTCATGCATCCATTCCTGAACATCAGTGGCCAGAAGTAGTTTGCAGGACCATGCTGACACTGGACATGAAACAGCTGGATAAAGACTGGAGTACTAAGTGATTCCTCAGAGAAGAGCAAATAGATACTGGGAAGAGGGTGAAATGGCTCCTGATCTCATGTTAAATTCCAGCTCTAGTTACTTTACCTCCATGAAGACTTTTCTAATCCCTCAACCACTTACAAGTCTTTCTTAGAATTCCTATTATCCGAGTATCTTTATCATGTGACCTCTACATGCTTTTGTTTACTCTGCTTTTGGATTGTGACTTCCTTGCAGGGAAGTTCTGTGTTCAATTCAGTGACATGTGCTCCACAGCCTCACAATCATGTTGCCAAGAAATGTTTTCTTAAAAACAAAAGAATGGTATTTATATACATGCTGTATTTAATTGAATATTTTGAAACTGCACCAGGTTGAGTTCGCCTCTACCATCCAATTCTCTTCAAGATAACAGAGAAAAGAAGGACCAGGCCAGGACAAAGCCCATTTGCTGGGACAGATTCCTCACTGAGGAAGATTGTAAATGCAGGCTTCTAATCCCCAAAGCATGATCTAATCCGTACTTGAATTAATCGCTAGCCATATAAAGAAGATACATATTTTTCTCCTGTGTACAATTTTATAGCTCAAACCTTAAAATTCAGTCACATGTTCTCTATTCCCAGGACACCAATATTGATTGACAGTGACAATCAAGGACTTTGTACTTCTAAAGGCTCCCTGTGTGGAAAATACTGCTTTCAACCCCCATAGTGAACAGCACCAAGAAATGGTATAGACCAAGTCTTCGATTGCTGTCCTGTAAGAGCATGTCTATGAAGATACTAAACAAAACAAAATAAAACAAAACAAAATACTTAGATTCCCTTCTTTTGTCATTTTGTAAGTATCTGTAGGATGTATTTCACATGCCATATACCATTTCACCTAGTGATTGAATTTAAGGGATGAATGAAACTTTCATACATACATGAATACCATATCCCTCATTTGGTCTCCATTTTTCAGTGAAGTTACTTGATTTTTTTACATGATCAGTATGATCTCTGTAAAGTTCTATTTTTTGAAACAAACTAATATTGAAGATAAAATACCAAATGCAATATTTTATAAATTCATGTAATTTAGTTATCAGAAGAATAATTGATTTAGAATAGTTTGGCTTTATTTTATAAATTAAAAGTCAATCTGGAGAGCTACTAATTATTGATATTGAACTCTTTTTAGAATCAAATCCATATAATTTTAATTATGTTTACATTGAAGTCCTATTATAAAATAGTTCATTATGGGTGGATCAATCTCGGCCCTATCTGTAGGAAATTTACTTTTAGAAGAATCACACAAAAGCCTTTTTAAGCTTTTGTTAAGTGTGGTGTATTATATCTCCTCCATGGACAAATAAAATTCAAAACAAACATATACAAAGCAATGATGATTTTATGGTATTGTTTTGTTGTCTGTTTTGGTACAGCTTGGCTGGATAACATGTCTGCAACCACAGACTAAAATTGGAGCCTCCAACAACCACACTCTAGTCTAGAGCTTGTTATTCATAGTTGAGAGAATTGAAGTTCCAGATTTAACATTTAGGAAGATAAAGGGCCGCCATCAAAAGCTGGACTTTCTTGCCTATCTCTAGAAAACTGGTCTTGTCCCATGATTTTATTGTGCTTATTAAATAAAGGCAGGACAGGGAGTGTGGGGGCAGTAGAGTGGGAGAAAAAGAGAAACTGGGCCACACATGAGCCTTCATCCCAATCTCACCAGAAAGAGAACTTCTTAAGAGAGAGAAACAAGAAAAGAAAAAGTATGGTCAATTTTTGTTTCTAGAATATAATCTAAAAGACAAAAGTTCCTGTTTTATGAGTGATGGAAATCTGGAGAGAGTCACAAAATTAGCCCTATGTACTTAATTTAAAAACATTTTCATATTTTGAAACTACAGAAAGGGTAAAAAATCTTTTTGATGTGTTTTTTTAATTATAATTAAATACTTTTCTTTATCAAAAAAAACTGCTTAAGAGAATTACATGCATATAACATTTGTTATATATATTCAATTATAATAAAATGTATTTATTGAAAAAATTGTGGATAATCAGGTATGGTAGCACATGCCTATAATCCTAGTACTTGGGAGGCTGAGAGAGGAGAATTGCAGGTTTGAGACCTACCTGTTCAACTTAGCTAGACTTTGTCTAAAAAGAAAAGAGGAAAGGAAAGAAGACAAGAAGAAGGAAAGAAAAGAAAAAAGAAAGGAAGGATGGGAGGGAGGGAGGGAGGGAGGGAGGGAGGAAGGAAGGAAGGAAGGAAGGAAGGAAGGAAGGAAGGAAGGAAGATGAATAGTTGGATGTCTGGCTTAGTGGTAGAACACTGCTGGGTACCAAAAAAATAAAGAGGGAAAGAGATAAACAAATGAAAAAAAGCTAGTGGTGTCAACACTCAGTCTTCACCACTAATCCTATCAAACCTCAATTTCCTTTTGAGGTGCTTCATGACAGAAATGCAGCTAGGTGCTGACTGAGGAAAGATGACAGTGGTGAACAGCCTTTTCTATTCCAACCTCCATTCATGTGGGTCACATGGGAGACCTTCTGCCTAGCACCTAAGTTCGAAATCATACTTTCTATAGGAAACTAAAATGGTGAGTATAGTAAGAGAAAGAGAAACAGAAAAAAAAAATGAAGTTCATTCATTTCAGTGACTGGCAATGCTCAGACTTGGTAGTGAGTTATCTCTTGCTGAGCTGTTAGATTCTAAATCAGATACTTCAAAATTCTAACAGGACCGGCGAACTCTTCAATACCCACTAAAACTTTTTATTTCTTTTGTAAGCTGGAGTTGGCCTCTACTGCTTGCCAACAGTAACTTCAGATTATGCACTGCCAGGGTTATCTCAGGTGTCCTTGAGTCATAGAACAAGATAGAATCAGTGAGTTGATAGACCATCTAAACTTAGGTCTGTGGATAAGAAAGAAAAACTCCAAAGTCAGGACTAGAGTTTGATTCTGCAAGAGCAGTGATTTTTAAAATCTAATCTACAGAACCTAGAAAATGAAGATGGACAGAAGCAAACAACAAAAAATAAAGAAGAGTTGTTTATCCAGAGTAAACAAAGCCAGATAAAGTGTTGGTATTCAAACTCTAAAATAACCCCAATCTCATAAGGTAAAGAAAACAGTGTTCAAAAGCAGAATGTTCTCCAAAGCTACCTCTGATATGGTTTAGGAGTCAAAGTCAAGAGAGCAGAATAGAATCAGTTCTTCAGTTACATTTTGGGTTTGCAACACACAATAGATGTTTCTGGTACCAACCTGAATATCGACTAAGAGTCCCCTGGTCAAAAAAACAATACAACATTAATGATACTATATATAGAATCAGTAACATGCTGAAGATAGAACAGAAACCCAGGTGGGACATGTGGAATACCTGGGTTCTGAACCTAGTTTCCACATCAACCCCCAGATTGGCAGTTAAAAGTGGTTTTCTGTGAAAGCTCACCATGATGACCAGGATCTTAGGCGCTTGTATTTTCTCAGGCTCTGTTCAGGAGAATTCCCATTCTCTTGGGATAATCAGCTGGGGAGCCCCTCTTACCATATTTATAGCATCTGATCACTTTCAAGATTGCAGCTCATTAAGAAGGAACCCACATCTGAGATAAATTGGGCCAATTAGATTTACTTTACCAGAAATTTAGAATCTGAACTAAAAATGTGCTGAAAATTAGAAGTGTCACTCAGGATAAAAGTTTTGAAGAAATAACTACGAATTTCTGCTTCTGAAAACAATTTTCTCTGATTTCTTTATTCCAAAGCCTGATAGTTGAATATTTTTTTAATTCCATGAGGTACCATAATAGGTTTCTAATAAATTTCTCCCTTCTACTTACACCGATATCTGAGAAGACCCTGGTACATTTTCTATTAAATCCTCATTGCAAATTCTAGTATTGATTTTTAAGATTCACGAACAGTTAAACTAGCTTGGGAGGCCAAGAGTATTAGGTTTCTGTCCCTGTACACAATATCTAACATAATTAAGTTATCAGAGAAAAGAGTGATTTAGCTCATGGGTCTAAAGGTTCTGGTACATGATTGTGTGAGTTCATTGCTTTGGTCCTCCGGTGGGGGTGCCCAATAGCAATGGTGGGGAGTATGTGGTAGAGCAAGTTGATTATCTCATTAGCAAGGAAATAAAAAAAGAAGACAGACTAGGGCCACATCATCCTTTTGGAGGGCATGCCCCAATGACCTAAGAATTTCCCACTGGGCCACATGTCCTAAAGGTCCACACCCTGCCAGTAGTCCCACCAAACCTTTAACACACAGACCTTTGGGGAACCTTATTCCAAACCATATCATGAGGCTTATTTACCCATGCTCTTAGATAGGTTCTAATCCTACAACAGACTTAAAAAGCTGCTTTTGCTAAAAAGAACTTGGGCCTGCAAATATCCAACGGGGAGCAAAAAGTTGGTTAAAAAATGATATTTCTGCTTTCATTTTGTATCTGTCTCCAATGCTTTGAGTCATCCTCTCTTGCAGTAGTCAACTTGGACTCCAGGCACAGCAGGGCCTATGGTTAAACATCTTGTTGAGTTGAAACCAGCCCTCAGGCAACAGCAACTTTCTTACTGCTGCCACACACAAGCCTTCTCCTGTTAGATAACAATCAATGAGACCATTCTGACCAAGACTGCTTGACTATGTGTATTTCTGGCCTCCCTTCCATATATAATCTCAAAGCTCACAGTCCCCCTGAAGGCAGGGTTAAGGATGCTGGTCCTCTTGTTTTCCCAGCACAGCTATACTGATTAAAGTTTCTTTTTTGCCTTTCACCATGAATTTTTTTGTTTTATTTTTTTGAAGCAAGTGGCCAGATCTGATTTGTTGGGACTCTCAGCGTTGGGCTATATAACAATCCTAGTATATAAAGTGCTTCATCATTAACTCCAAGCTAAGTACTTAAGACTATAAAGGACAGACTGCCAATGTTAAGAAAAACTAAATTCAGGCACAACATATATCCTATGATTAGCATTTTAATCTTTTTTTTTTTTTTTTTTTTTTTTTGCGGGTTTGGGGATGGAACCCAGAGGCATTTGACCTCCAAGCTACACCCCCTGCCCTATTTTTTATTCTTTATTTTGAAACAGGGTCTCACTAAATTGCAGAGGGCCTCACTAAGTAGCTGAGGCTGTCCGAGAACCGCAATCCTCCAGTCTCAGCCTCCTGAATGCTGGGATTACAAGCCTAAAACACCACTCCCAGCTGCATTTTAATCTTAAAGAAGGGGAATTTAAAGGTTTTCAACCTGACCTTTCTAGTGATATTTTTTACAAAGACTTTTTTCTAGACTGGGTATCCTGTTGCTGACCACTTGAAGAAAGAAAACCCTAAGAATATACACATAGTCAGTGATGACTGTGGCCTGTGAAATCTTATGCAAAAGGTATCATCTTGCCAAAAGCTATACTATAACTTTAATCAGAGATGCTGATGTTAAAGATTATTATTGCATCGGGACAATATAATGGCTAAGGGTATCTTGCCCTCACTCACTGGCCAGAGATTAATATAAATATAAGCCTTTTAGTTGTAAATATAAACCTCCAGTACACAGAACTCCTGATTTGAGAATCTGGTATGGCTAAGGGTAGAGCTCTTAAATCTTGATTTAGTCAAACCCAGATTGGGCCAGTCTCAGTATTTCCTGCTGTGTTGACTTGCAGTAACAGCAAACAATTTCAGGTAGATTAATCATAAGATTAAAATTATTATAAAATTTCAGAATTCTTTTGTTTATTTAGGAGGTCCTGGGGATTAAACCCAGGGTCATTCTACCTCTAAACTTTATCATCAGTCCTATTTTATTTATTTTATTTTTGAAACAGGGTCTCACCAGGTTGATTACCATCTCTGTACTTGCTGAGGCTATCCTTGAACCTGTGGTCCACCTGTCTCCACCTCCCAAGTACTGGAATTACAGGCTTGTGACACCACCCGGAAGCATGCAACTAGAGATTAGGTAAAAACGGGAATGACAAATTAAAAGCCTTCTGAAATTGTGTTCGCTGTTTATATCATGAAAGAACCTAAGTAGCTTCACCTGTTCTTCCAGCTCATTTAATAAAAGAGGTGAAAATGAAATCCAAATCTTGACTGTGGGTTTGAGTAATTTATATCTCACTTTACTTTCTGTTTAGAAAGCAACTACAATAATAAGCAAATCTCTTTCTATCTTTCACTAAAGAGTAAATTGTACTAAATGAATAAGTATTAAATGAGTTGATGAATAATTTTAAGAGGTTCTATTTATTTCTATCTTCCCTCCCATATGCTTTTTTTTTCCCCCCAAGATGGTATAGTATTTAGGGTCATAGGCCATGATGTCACATATTCCTAGCTCAGCATATCACTAGACAGACCCTGGGAAAGTCATTTCTTCTCCAAGTCTTGGCTTTCTCCTATTAGAAAAAAAAAAAATGATAAGCCAGGTGTGGTGGCACACACTTGTAATCCTTGCAATCCTAGCATTTGGGAGGCTGAGACTGGAGGATCACAGTTCGCGGACAGCCTCAGCTACTTAGTGAGGTCTTTTGCAACTCAGTGAGACCCTGTTTCAAAAATAAAAAAAGACTAAAAAATGGGGCTGGGGGTGTAGCTCAGAGGTAAAATGCCCCCAGGTTCTATCTCCAGTATCACACACAAAAAAAGATAAACATGGGGGATGTATCTCTCCTTGCTATTTCTATGGAAGTTAAATGAGATGATGTACAAGCCCAGCACCCCAGAATACATCAGGAAACAGTAAACCCTTTGATGGGACCAGCTAAGGCTATCGCTATTCCCATTTCAGTTCTCCAAAGTGTCCTGTGGTCCCATTTCTATTTCTAAACACAAACTACAGCTTTGAAAATTCTTGGAACAGGATATTTATATTTATAAAAACAATCTTTCAGTGTTTTTGTGGAAGAAGATGTGAACAGATAAATTGACATTCTTTCTTGCCCTAATCCAAGTGTCAAAATCTGGTTTTCACAAGACAATGGCCAGTGTTTCTGGGCAACTGTCAAACCTCTCCGATTTACACAGGTGTCACAGCACCTGCTGAATTAACCTGTGGCATTTACCAAAGCCAACCCCTGCCAACAAAAAGATCTCCCCCTGGCATGCTGAATAAGAGACAGGGATGCATTAAACATTTACTGAGACACTTCAAGATAGGCTCAGGTAACAGGAAGTGTTTTGAGATTTATTTGGCATATTTTAAGTGCACATAAGACAGCAGGAGGCACACAGGGAATGTTCCTGGGATTATTTTTTTTCTTTTCAATCAAATTCCTCTGTGACTTTTACACTATAATTTATTTTTAAAGAGGCATCATAGTTTTCTGAGTGCCATAACAAAATCTAAAATAAATGTTTTTGCCTGCATAAGCACTATTAAAAGGAAAGGATACTGAATTCATTTAAATACATTTGCAAATGATTGATTTTCTCAAGGGAGTGTACATATCCTATTTCTTTAATTATTCTTGAAGTTTTGCCTATCAACTGACAATTTCTTACAGAAAGGAAGCCAAACAGGCTGGCTTTCCTGACAGCAAAGACTTATAATAATACTAGAATGAAAACGGGTTTGTCACTTTCCTTATCTGTTCTAATGTCTTGAGTTGCTGGGAGTCAGAAATGTAATAACCCCATGCTAGTGAATACAGTTGCACAGAATACATTAAACTGAAAGGTAAATTCAAAGTCAATTTTCTCTAGTTTTTTTTTTTTTTTTGGATCAGTATATTCACTCCTAAGTAACAAGTATAAGTTACACAGAATTGGAGTAAAATATGATATTTGCTTTATTTTTTTCCAGCTGATCACATCACCACCTGTGTATCCTTATTAAAGATGTTTTCTTTCACATGAGTTTTCACTCAGCAACAAAACTATTTACTGGATATTAGGAAGACAGTGCTTGTCCTAAAAAAGAACTGGGAGGTTCAAACAGCTCTGTTATCTCCTCTGCTTTGGGATCTGCTGAAGAGTATAGGTGTGGAAAATCTATCCTGATCAATCCAGACCATATTTCTTCACTGTATGAGGATGGTCTTACCATGCCATCCTTGCTACCAACAACAGGGTTTCTCATTAGTACATAAGCCCTAAACAAGCCTTCCCCAGCCCTACACAGAGGATAGGTCCCTAGTCCCAAATCTTCCTCCTGTCTTAGCACAGTGCCTCTTTTGGGGCTGTGATTTTTTTTTCTGTTTTTTGTTTGTTTTTGTTTTTGATTTTGCTTTTGTTTTTTGTCCATGATGATGGTTCAGGTCTTCTCAAACCTGGTCCTCCTCCCAAAAGTAATTATTTCTTTTGGAGAGTTCTAATGTTTGCATAACATTTATACTAGTGCTATTGAATTGATTGTACATCTGAAAAATAGTAAAACTGTTTATGGGATACATGTTTTATGACAAAAAAAGTTAATTATCTTTACCTTTTATTCCTAGCTGACTTAGGTCTATTCTCACTATACTCATTCCCTTCTGTTTCAAGAGATAAAATATAATATCCCTCACTTTGAAGCTCTGTGGGCTTATACACTTGAAACCAATCAAAGGTAGCAGATAGTAGGCTAGGCAAATTTCGAGGCTAGATAATCACAGGCAATTCATCTTCTTTCTTACCTGTTCAAGTTTTTACATGGGATTGCTGAACTGTAGTCCAACTGTTCTGGGGCCACCATGTTGGAAGGAAGCCCAAAGTAACTTACACAGAGGGACCAATGGAGAAGCCCTAAGAGTACAGGAAGAGAATGCAACCCTCAGCTGCTACTCCCACTTCAGTCTCTGATATAAATGGATGAGACCCTGAACCAGAATTATACATTTGAGCCCCCAAATTCCAGACCCATTAAACCAGAAGAGGCAATAACATTATTACTATTATTATCCTTTGGACTCATAAATTTATATGAAACAAAAAAAAATACCTGGAGGCAAATTTGACTCCTGTAAATTATGTAAAGTTGAGTTTGGGATCAAGTAGAAGATTAAACAGCATGGTGGAGAATAGTCATAAAAGCCTAAGCGTGTAGCTTTTGTCTAATGAGATCGATTATAAATTAAAGCACAAAATGACTACACAATTTTTTTAAATGTATCAGAAAAATTCAGAATTTAAAAAGGCCCTCAGGCTCTTGAATTTCTCAAAGAAGGCAGGGTCAGGAAACAATCAACCACAAACACAAGGGCCATTTACTGAATGGAAAGATGACTCAGCAGGTAGAAGCAAAGACCCAGGTAAAAGAAACCAGACCTCAAGGACAGCTCCCTGGAAATAGGACTGAAACCTGCTCAAAGAACGGTGCCTGGCTAGCTTTCAGAATCACTGCAGAAAATTGTGCAGCCCCTATCTGCTCGCGTTTTGAGTGGGGTGCCTGCTGAAGTACTGTATGGTATTCCACCCCATCCATTGGACGTGCAGGAAGAGAAGGCAGATACAAGGCCTCTTTAGGTCATAAGCGTTCAGACGAAAAGTAGTAATCAAGGAGCTGAACTCAACCACTTGAAGCCAGAAGACCTGATTGCAATGACGTGATCCTGCATTTGAAACGAAACCAGATGCTCTAATGGGATGAGATTTGCCGTAGGTCTTTGTAGAGGTGAGTGTATTTTGCGTGTGGGTGGGTTCAGTAGAGGTCAGGGGCACTCTGTGGCAACTGCCTTTCTCAAAAAATGACTGCAGTGTTATCTTCAATCCCATTTGTTCCCCCCATTGATAGCAGAGGTCTGAGTTCCCTCTTGTGAATCTGAGTGGGCCTCTGACTCACAGGCTTTCGTGGCAGGCTGCAGTGGTGGGGGGGCAGAAGGTTGTCAGCGTCAGTCTTGCTCACTGAGGCCGTCACTGCCACGCTGAGCCCTCTGGCAACACTAGGGTTGCAAACTGTGAGGAACCCCAAACTGTCCCACAGAGACACCACTTGAGAAGCCTATGGCTCTCTAGAGAGACAGAGAGAGGCAAGAAAAAGAGAGACACAGTCAGTCTTGCCTGCTTTACTTCCAGACATTGAACAGATTACAACCATAAAATAGACTGAGCCAGGACACCCCCATCATGAGTTCCAGTACTCACAGAAACAAGGAGGGATAAGAAAGTAACAGATGCAAGATGTGCCTTTTGGTGCTTTGTTACACGGTAACAGATACCCAGAACACCCAGCCTCTTGTTTTTCTCCTTTGCCAACAAAATGGGCGTGGTGGCGCACGATTGTAATCCCAGCATTCCGGAGGCTGAGACCTGAGGATTGTGGTTCGGGGACAGCCTCAGGTACTTAGTGAGGCTCTCCACAACTCAGTGAGACCCGGTTTCAAAATAAAGAATTAAAAAAAAAAAGAAAGAAAAGAAGGTTCAGGAGGTGTAGCTCGGAGGTCCAATTCCCCTGGATTCCATCCCCAGACTTCCAAAAAAAAACAAAAAACAAAAAAAGTTCTCTATTTTCTTCTTACTTCAAATGCAAAGCATCAGAGAGTACAGCCTTTTCTACTTCCCAAATATAAACTTAATTGTGATGCTTCTCGTTGTCCACCCTCCCTCCAGCAGTCCTAAACCAAGTCACTGTCTTTCATCTCTCTCCTTCAGGAATCTCCTATCTGCTCTCCCAGCCTTCATTCTCACCTCCTGGGAATCTATTCCTCACAGGACTGAGGGAGTAACCATCAACAGCATAACTTATAACTCTTAATCTTCCTGCAAATTCTTTGAATTCCTTGCTTCACAGTTGAAATAAAACCTTCACTCTTCCTCATAACCTAAAGGTGTTGTCAGATTTGGCCCTGAGTACCTGACCTCATCTCACATGGCTCCCTTCCTTCTGCCCTCTCAGCTAGCTTTATCAGATCGTTCCTGTTATTTTAACAAACCCTGCTCAGTGGTTTTCATTCACTTGCCCTTTGGAATGAAAAGGTCTTCCTTTAGACACTCATGTTGGTAACTTTTTCTTATCATTCAGCACTAAGTTCAAAGGTTCTTCATCTTAAAAGATCTTCCTGGACCGCATCTTTAATGCCATTTATTTGTACCTCACCCCTATTTCAGTCACTCTTTCATTTACTGTCTTATTTTCTTCATAGCAGTCACCCTAGTTTGAAGTTAATTTGTTTTCTTGGTCTGTTGTTCCCTCCTAAATTAGATTATAGGTACCACAGATGAAGAATCCTTTTGCTGTTCTGCATACCAAGTAGAATAGTGCCAGCACATAGGTGGGATCCAGCCCGTATTTATTGAGTAAAGGAAGGAATGAGTCTTGTCCTTATGACCTCTAATTATGTTATACTAAGTGTGGAGACTTGCTGATTGGCTGACCCTAAACCAATTAACAAAACTGAACTCCTTTTTTATCTTTGCACAGGTAGCCAATGTTAGGTTTAAGTCTCCACAGGTGCAGGGGGCGGGGCTGGAAGGCAGGAAGGACCCGCCTCCTTACCCAGCAGAGCTCTGTGATTCCCACGGACACCACGCCTCTCTATTTAAGGAAGACACTGCTATCTCAGAGGGGCAGACTGCTACGCTCCTGGAAGGCTCCCACGCCACCCACACCCCACCCCCCGACCCGTGACAGGGTGGTGGGGTAGGGAGCTGCCCGGGAAGAGTGCGCTGAATAAAAGCATATTGCATCTGTATCGACGGTTCCAGTATCTGTGTGTACAGAGGGACACGAGGCCGATCTTACAGCCATGTGACTCACTTCTAGACAATAAGATATAAGTAGAAAGAAAATACTGGGTAGCAATTCTTGGAAAACCACAAATTGAGGAGCATTGTACAAAATTCCTAACCACTATGCCTCAAAATTGTCAAAAACGATATCAAAAAGAAGGCAAATCGGCTGATCATGGTGGCATAGGCCTATAATCCCAGTACTTGGGAAGCTGAAACAGGAAAATCACAGGTTTGAGGCCAACCTCAGCAACTTAGTGAGGACTTATTTCAAAATAAAAATAAAATAGGGCTTTGAGTATAGCTCTGAGGTATCACGCCCCTGGGTTCAATTCCCAGTAACAAAAATAAACTAATAATAATTTTAAAAAGGCAAGTCTAAGAAATTGCCACAGCAAAAAGGAGTCTAAGAAGACACAATAAATGTTACCTGCCATCCTGAATAGATCCTGGGACAGTAAATGGACATTATAAATAGCGAATAAACTCTGGTTGAAATATGGAGTTTAGTTAATTTGGAGGTATTGGTATTTGTTTATAGTTGTGACAAATGTGTATACTAATAGAAAATATTAATAGAATTTGGATATGAGATATTGTGGCTTCCTCTATATTGTCTTTGTAATATTTCTGTAAATCTAAAACTATTCTAAAATAAAATGTTATTTAAAAGAAAATGAACCATAAAACAAAGTGGGTCTAAAAGGCGCCACAGAGTTGCTATACCAGTATTGGATTATCTTACATGGGATTTCTTATTGCATCTTGAAAATTTGTATTTTTGTATCTTTTTTTAATTTTAATTTTTTTATTTTAGGTGAAGCTATCATACATTTATTTATTTATTTTTCAAAAAAATCTATCCTGGTATGGAATATGGACTCTAGATACCCAAAACAATCTCGAAGAAGAACAAAGCTAGAAGATGTATATTTTCTGATTTCAAACCATATAAAGCTACAATAATTGAAACAGTGTAGTACTGTTCTAAAGGCAGATATATAAACGATTGGAGTTAAATAAAAGCTTAGAGATAAATTCTTCCATATATTGTCAAGTTATTTTTTACAAGGTTTCCACGAACATTTGGTGGAGGAAATAATAATCTTTTAACTAAATATTGTTGAAAAATAATAATTACATGAAAAAGAATAAAATCAGACCCTTACCTAACACCATATACAAATATTAACTCAAAATATATAAAAGACCTAAATATAAATCTTAAGACTATAAACTTTTAGAAGAAAGTCTAGGTCATAAAACCTCACAACATTGAAATTGGCAGTGATTTCTTGGATATGATTTCAATGGCACAGGCAACAGAAGAGTATACAAACTCCCTAAAAAATAAAAAATTATTGTATATCCAAAGACAATGTAAACAGAGTTAAAAGTTACTGATAGAATGGGATAAAATATTTCCAAATGCTATATCTGAAGGTATATTAATATTCCAACTAGAAATCCTAAAATTAGCAACAATAAAAGCAAATGATACAATTTAGAGATAGGTAAAAGACTAACATAAATAATGCATCTCCACAGATAACCAATCTTAGTTGTCTTTTGGATGGAAAATCTTATTGCTCTGGTTCTGGTGTGTGTTACCTATTTCTTCTTTGTAGTTAATCTCTTTGAGTATTTTCTCTAGCACTGGTTTTGAAGACATAAATTCCTTCAGTTTCTGTTTGTCATGGAAGCTTCTTATTTCCCCATCTAATTTGATAGAAAGTTTTGCTGGGTAGGAAATGTTTGGCTGGAAGTTGTTTTCTTTCAGAGTTTGGAATATGTTACTCCAAGCCCTTCTGGCTCTCATGACTTGGTTTGGGAAGTCTGGAGTGATTCTAATTGGTTTGCCTCTGAATGTCACTTGGCCCTTTGTTTTTGTTGCCTTTAAGATTCTCTGCTTGGCTTCCACATTGGTCATTTTGACAATTATGTGGCGTGGGGATCCTCTTCTCTGATCCTCTCTAACGGGGGTTCTATAAGTTTCCTGTACCTGTGTATCAACCTCTTGCTCTATGTTTGGAAAATTTTCTGCTATTATTTCCTTGAAAAGATTGTTAATCCCTTTGGTTTCACCTTCTTTTCTCTCCTATATTCCAATTATTCTTAGGTTAGCTCTCTTAAAATGGGCCCATATTTCTTCAATGTCAGATTCCTGCTGTCGGATTTTTTTTTTCTAAATTAGAAACTATGCGTTCATTTTTGAATGATCATCTTCTAGGAGCGAGATTCTATTCTCCATGTGGTCTAATCGGTTGTTTGTACCTTGAATTGAGGCCTTTACTTCATTAATTGCATCCTTTATCTCTCTTTGGCTCTCTCTGAATTCCTTTCGAAACACCTCTATTATTTCTACAGTTATTTTCCTGATTTGATCTTCTATAAATCTCTGAATTTCTGTTTTATCAGGTTCTGATGTTGTGGGGTTGTGGACATTCATTGCTCCATTGTTATTCCTCTTTCCCATGATTTCGGAAGTTTGTGCCTTCTCTGGGTTCTTCCCTGGGTCACTACGACTTCACTTAAGGTGCTGTGGATCTCGAGTCTGTGGTATCTCAGTCCCCACTACTCCTTTACTGGGTTGTATCGCAGAGTCTCAGACCCAGGGAGTCAATCGAGGCTGCTTTAGACCATGGGGGGGGTGCCAGGTTGGGCGTTCTCCTATGGTGTAATATCTCTGCCACCACCACTCCCCCACTGGGTCAATTCCCTGGGAGTACAGTACTGGGATTTCTCCTCTAGGGGCCCCAATTTGACTCACTGTTGAGTGTGCAGATGGAGCTGTAGTGGACTCGGTGAATTTGCTGCTGCTGCCGCCAGTAGCAATATGGTGCTGCTGCCACGCCCTCGGCCGTGAGGCTGGCGTATTTCTTTTCTGTTTTTGAACTCCACTCTGAGTCCCTGCAGGGTGCGCTGAGCCCAGCCCCTGGGAGCTTTAGCTGCTCCGTGCGCCACCGAGAAATCTGCCGAATCCCGCCCGGCTGTTCCGCAGCGGCTCACCTCGGCTCGCTGTCCGCCGCTCCTCTCTAGAGTTTGGTGGGCTGTTGCATGCGTTGGTCTGGTGCCGTCCGGTGAACTCGCTGCTGCCGCCAGCAGTAAGGCGCTGCTGCCGCGTTCTCGGGCGTGAGGCCGGCGTATCTCCTCTCTGGTTTCTGAGCTCTGTTATGAGTTACCTTCCTCTCTGGAGCCTGGTGCTGCAAGACAAAATGGCGCCTGCCGCTTCACGCCACGGTTCCGGCTGCAGCACTGTGGTCTGGTTTCTGGTGTCTCGTTTTTCCAGCCCTCTTTTTTCTGTCCCTTAAAATTACATTTTTTGTTTCTCTGCTGATGGTGTTTTCTGGCTATGAAAGGCGCTGATTTTGTGGTAATAGAGATTGGTTGTTAGCGGGGCTCGTAAGCCCTGTTTTGCTCCGTCGCCATCTTCCCGGAAGTCTTCTGTATCTATTTTTATTTTGATGTAATTTTCTAATTCTCCCTGACAGAGCACTGATCTATGAATGTACTGGGTCTCAGAGATGCGAGAGAGGAATGGCAGGATTGAGGAAAGGAAAAATCATAGAAAGGACAAAGATCTTTCAGAAGCATCATCATTATCTTATGGACCCAGATGCTAATATTACAACTCTGAGAGCAGCCACACTTAAAACAAACAAACAAAAAAAAAAAAAAATTGGCCGGGCATGGTGGTGCACACTTGTAATCCCACCATTCGGGAGGCTGAGACAGGAGGATCGCCATTCGAAATCAGCCTCAGCTACTTAGTGAGGCCCTTTGCAACTCAGTGAGACCCTGTTTCAAAATAAAGAATAAAAAATAGGGCTAGGGCTAGAGCTCAGAGTTAGAATGCTTTTGTGTTCAAGCCCCAGTATGGAAAAAAAAAAAAAAGAAAAGAAAAGAAAAGAAAAAGAACAATCTGAAAGAATTAATCACTTTCTGCAGTTAAAGAAAAAAAAATCTCTAATAATTCTCTAATAATTTAATTTCAATATACATATTTAGAAACATAATAATGAGAACCTAAAGACATTTGTAAATAGCAAATGAAATCTGGCAAAGAGAAAGAGAAAAAAAGCAAAGCTGAGAAAGTCACTGAGAAGAATTTTTTAAGATTTGGTATGGAAGGAGGACAGTTGGCCATCAAAGTCACTATAGCTAAGAATACCTGGTGCTACCTCTGATCCTCATAGAATTACTCTCCTCTGCCAAGTTTGAAGCTTTACTCTCTGCAGGACAAGGAGATGATAAATCCATTGGGCTCTTGTTTGATTTTGAGCTTGTGTTTATCTCTGAATAGGAGCTACAGTCTCCTGTTCACTCCTGAGTATCTCCTGAAACTCCCTGGAAAGGGCTGGGCGTCTCTTGTTAACTGAATGATCAACAAAGGTCAAATATGCCACATTCAAATCATCAAGAAAAGGGGCAAAGAATTAGACTTAGGATTCAAACTTATATACCTGTATTTGAGGGAAAGTAAAAGTAGCAAAATAGAAATACAATAAGATCCAAAGCAGAAGAGCATAATTTGATAACCAAACCAAAGGCAAACCCCAGCGAGGGTGCAGTAAGAAAGAGGAAAGGGTTCCTGAGATGAAAGACCCCAAAACAGGCCACTGCAAAGAGGAGCTAATGTCTGTTTGCTTTCAAACAGATTATGCCTGTGAAGGTCACACACACACACACACACACACACACACACACACACACCTTTGTAGTCCCAAATTTTGACAGTCTGGGAATGGAAGGGGTTCCAGAGAAAAAGATTGCATTTTACTTCCTTTTGAGAGATCCCTGTGTCTCATTTTATAAATTAAAACCTTGGCATGATACATTTAATTGTAATTTCTTCCTCGGCCTATGCAAAGTTCAATCTGAAACAATTTCAGAGCGTTTCATTTTAATGACTGAAATGTGTATTCAATTCCTATAAAAATCCAAAGCTCCATTCCAAATGCAGTTGACATTCTCCAGCACATCATTTAAATTTCTCTTAGTAATTTTCTGCCTTCTGTGAGACAGTGATATTACATTGCCTCGAGGCATTTTGCATATTTCGTGGATTTTAACATTTAAAGTCCTGGTGGTTTTTACTCTCGCTTTATGCCCCTGCTCATGTCCCATATTTCCCTCCACTCCTCTCCAGGAACAATGACAAAGTTTAAATAATTTGAATAAATTTAAAAAGCAATTTCTCCAAGATGGGCAAAAATGAGGGTTTGAGACAGAAGAATAGATGAAGATATCGGGAGTCAAGAAAGCATTTTGGGTATAAAGGTTAAAAGAATAATAGAATAGAAGTTTTTGCATACGATGTCAAGTCCTAAAAATAAAAAGCTGAGGACTAGAATCATTTTCAGCATAAATTTTTTTAGATAAATTTTAAAAAATACTATATTATTTTGTACCTTTAGGTAACATAATAGAAAAGGCGTGCAGAAAAAAATAATAAAGTATTCTGTTTCTAACTTTTCACAGGTGAACTTTGTTGAATAGAGGAAAAATACTTAAATAAAAAAAGAAGAGAATGGGACCACCTCATCAAAAGATGTTGCCAAGAGCCATTATGTCTAGTAAGGTTTTCTAGAGAATTCTGTTCCAATGTGCCAGTGTAAAAAGGATGCTGCCTTAAGTTTACTGTTACTGCCATATATGCTGCATAATTTGTTTATATGTTTTACACCAAATATCTAGACTATGACACATATTCTTAGGTACATATTTTTAAATGGTACTATTCCTCATAATTATTTAATGCTTATTCATATATAAGTAACCAATTTAATTTTATCTATTATTTTTACTTATCAGCATTTTTTGTCTAGATAATTTTTATTTACATAGCCTTCCATCAATTACTTGTTGAGAAATACTATTATGGTAGATTCAAGATGGCAGCAAATTTTTTAAATTAACGTTGAGAGCTGGGGGTCTATTTCCATTTATTGTTGATCTATGTGGACTCGGCAATGGCTCTGTACTATTGGAATAATCGACTAAGAAGACTATCATTTCTTTCTTTCTCTTTTTTTCTTTATTTAAGTAGGCTTTAAGAGACTGGGAGCTTCTGCTTTCTCTTCCTTAGAATACTTGTTCTGTGGAAGCCAGCCACGAACATGCAGTTCAATGGCCCTGAGTTTTCCAAGGTATGACAAAGCCCGAGGCAATCATTTGCAGAGGCCAAAAGGAGGAAAATGGTAAAGTAGTCCTGGTGACAGACATGTGGATAAAACTTCCTGACTGAAACTATGTAAGAGACCTCAAGAAAGAATTAACCACTGAGCCTGTCCTCACTCAGGAGAGATAAAATATAAATTATTTTAAGCAACTATTTGGGGTGGCTTGTTATATATCAATACGTAGGCAGAGAAAATAGACCAAGGATTGGATAGGTACATAGAAAAATACAAACACGGCATTCCACCCCAAGGAAAGTAGAAAAGAGCTTTTACTAACATTATGATAAATATTTTTAAATAGTGTGACTCAATCTATAAAACAGAGAAATAAAGGTTTAGTTGTTCCTTAAGTAAGACTTTAACCCATATCTGGCTAATTCAAAACCTCATTTTGTTTTTCAACTATGTCACTGCTTTTTCAAAAAATAAAATTTAACTTAAGCAGGAATTAACACATTTTCCTACTTTATTAAGGTGTCAAATTTAGGAAAGTAAAAATGGAAATTACTCATAATTAACCTGAAATTCACTTGTAAGTGGATACCTTGTTTTACCTGGCAAAACTTGGTTTGACATCTCTTTAGCTGTTAAACCTAAAAACATTTTTGCTTTTTTAATAAATAACTACTCATTAGGAGTCTCGTATTTTGGTCTCATATTTCATTTTTTAGATAAAATCTCATTGAGGAAGAGAGCATATTCTCATATTTAAAATCTCCAAGTCATAGACTCACAGATTATTACCAAGTAGATTAGAAATTCTTATTGAAAATAAGGAATCTTACTCATGTTTGTTTCTCCCGATAACATACATAATATATATAGCACTTCTGTATTACTCAGCTTTTCATTGCTGTAACCAAAATACCCATTACAGACCTAAAATGCTCACAGTTTCAGAGGTTTCAGTCAATGGCTCCAATGCTTTGGGCTTGAGAGGAGGCAGAACATCCTGGTGAAAAGACTTGGCAAGTGAAAGCTACAGGGCATGGGGCAGCTGGGAAGCAGACTGAGATAAGGGGCCAGGAACTATCCCTGTCCTCAGGGTACACTCTTTGTGACCTACTTTCTCCAATTAGGCCTCACCACCTACAGTTTCCACCATCAATAATGCCAGCAATATGAAGGCCTCAGGATATGAACCCACTGATGCACTCAGAGGTCCGTAATCCAATCATGTCTCCAAATCCCCACCTCTAAACAATGCTACACTGGGGACCAAGGCACATGAATCTTTGAGGATATTCCAGGCCCAAACCATAGCAGGCACTAGAAAAAAATGCCCATGGAATAAAAAAAAAAAAAAAAGTCCAGAATTTTAGGAGTTTTCCCGCAGAAAAGATGAGAAAATGTTTAGCAAAGGGCTTGTGCAGCAAATAAGAGAAAGTAGTAACTTCATGCTGTTCTTTGGCAACATTAAATTAACCCTTTGCTTTTTCCTACAGCCAGAAGATACTTCAAATCCACTTATCTGTGCCTTAGGTAAGTAGTTTGAACATGCTCTTACTCATATTGAAGCTCTAAACAGAATAGATTGATACCAGAGTAACTAGATTATTAAAAACAGTGGCTCAAAATCCAATTCAAAGCTACATTATAAGCAGGAAGAAGTCCACTGCCATTGTGGTCATCAAAATCACCTCCTCCATCACCACGTTCCCTCTGTCTGAACACTGCATCATCTTTGGAATTCAAAAACAGAAACAGAAACAAAAACAAAACAAAACAAACAAACAAACAAAAAAACATGGAAATGTCTTGAAAAAGTCCAGGGCATCCCTGACTAAAGTTTATTTACAAGAATGGGCAATGGGAAAAGCCAGTCATGGGGATGCACTCTTGTAATCCCAGAATTTGGGATGCTGCTACAGGAGAATCGGTTTGCAGATAGTCTCAGCTACTTAGTGAGGTCCTTTGCAACTCTATGAGACCTTGTTTCAAAACAAAGAATAAAAAATAGGGCTGGGAGTGTAGCTCAGAGGTAGAATGCCCCTGTGTTCTATCCCCAATTCTAGAAGGAAGGAAGAAAGGAAGGAAGGAAGGAAGGAAGGAAGGAAGGAAGGAAGGAAGGAAGGGAGAAAGGAAGGAAGGAAGGAAGGAAGGAAGGAAGGAAGGAAGGGAGGAAGGAAGGAAGGAAGGAAGGAAGGAAGGAAGGAAGGAAGGAAGGAAGGGGAAAAAAGAAAAAAGAATGGGCAATGGAGTCTCTAATACAAAATGATGACAAGACAGCAGCAATGAATCAGCATAGATGGGAAAAAAACTTTTCGATTGATGGAAAAGTTGAAAGTTTGAGAAGAAAAACTAGCCCACAACAGACCAGTGCCCCAGGAAAGCAAGTGCAAGTTAACGAGCTGTAGCCCAGAACCCTGTCCAGCTTTGCATGGTGCTCTCTTGACAGAACTTCTCTGAGGAGGTGGGGTTACCTCCTTTGACCTGGCCAGGAATCTCTACTAGCAGCCATTTGAATAGCAGGAAAATCATACGATCAAACTTCTCTGAACGTGATCATTAGGTGTGGCACTTAGTTACTATGGACCAGTCCTCTGCCTTATATACATAAGTCTTATACAACTTCCTTAACATCTCTGGGATCCCATTTCTCACCTATAAAATTGAGTTAGTTTTGGCACATCTATCATGTCTATGTATGAGCAAAGGTACTTAATAAATTGTCATGGATAGTTTTACCTCTTTCATTATAGGCACTATATTATATAATGGTCATGCTTTATTATTATGAAAGAATCTATAGCCTTGGGAATCCAAAATAGTTTTGATCCTGAACTTTCTTGTCTATGTACTGGGAGAATAAAAAGGAAGTTCCCTCTTTGAGAGCCCTTGTGCTATGGGCAGTAGGAGGAAACACTGATTTTTTTTCAACTTTTCCCTCTATCTCTGACACCAATCTTCAGGCCTAGCACTATATCAGTGTATCACATCACCTCAGAAAACCCACAGTGTGGTAGGCACCACACTGAGCATTTTCTATGTCAGAGCAAGGCACCAGGGAGTCAGTACCAACTCTTGAGATTCAGAGTGAACAGGACTGGCTACCCTAGACTTTGCTGACCACAAGGATTCCTAGACAGGTAAGGGGCTGAAGGGGTCCCTGATGATGGCAGCCATCTGACATTTATGTTTTATCACACCCCAAAACGTGATACTCCTTACACAATTATCCAGGCACAGAAACATAATTAGCACCATATATTTATTATGGAAGGAGCAGAAATGCTTTTGTTGAAAGGATAAAATATGAATTTTTCAGGAGTAAAGAAAGAAATAATATGTATTCTTTTGTAGGCAACTGACAAACACCTCTTGTATTTTCCATTCTCATCAAGGAAGAAAGGACACAGCTCTTATGTCTGATATCTTATACCATATCCAATGTTTCAGTTTATTTTTATTTCTTTATTCATGCAACATAATGTGCTTTAAGCTTTCTGCAACTGCTAAATATGGATGGAATTAAAAATTTAATAACAGTAGAGTGTGGCATTTGACTTTAGAAATGTAGAGAAAAATTTTTCTTATGCTTTGAGTAGATTTTATTTGTTTAAACTTCATAGAATTTCTTTGGAAAAATGCAAAGCCAGAAGGAAAAAATAATAATACTGTTTCTGTTATTTTCCTCCTCTTGATGAGTCATCTCGTTTCATTCTGCCGACTCATTATTTCTATGAGTGTTGTGATCCTAAGGCAACTAAAACATTTAATGTTGTTGACGATGTCTTCTAAACTCACAGCCTCCTGGATAAAGCACATTCACAGCTGTTTATTTTCATCTTTGCCCTTATCGGTTCTCAATGCAAGTACAGTTATTACAATTCATAAAATGACAGTATACACTGATCTTTTCAACACTTTGGGGAATACATTTAGTGATATGTTTGTGGATAGCAAAACGATGTCAACACATTTAGCCATCTGTCTTTCAACTAAATCGTAGATCAACTCAGAGTATTTGATGATCATGTGGCTTATAAGTGCTGTCCTCAACACTTCTGAAAGTGGGTTATAACAAAAGTTATTTGCAGAAACTCATGATACTTTATTTAGAGTGGGAACTCTAAGGACTTTGGAAGAGTGTAATTCTATGTTGATTTTCCCATGGAAGAGATATAATCTTCAAAGATTAGTATGGCTAGAATTTTATCTCCAAACAAACAGAATAGTAAAAGCTCTCCTTTTTTCAATAAAGCTCTTGTAAGTTTTCCTAGGAACAGATGAATAAGAACTCATAATGTCTACCTTTGTCTATGATACTATAGATTAGGATGGACTAACTTCTTCACTGAGAACTAAAACAGCCTCAATTATATAAATGAATAAATAAGTATTTTTTAGGACTTTGGAGAAGTGTTGAGCCATACAGAATTTGAGGATCTACGGTATTGAAGAGACTGAAATCAGATTTTTCCTTTTAGTGCAATTGTCCATTTTCTGGGAACAGTGAGAGGATGACCAGGATGAAGCACACAATCTAGAGAAGCTTTGTAAATACTAAGATGCTAGAGAGACAAAACTTGGTGTTCATGATGGCTATGCCAGCAATACTTATAATTAGCAGATGCATTTTAATTTGTTATCAATTGCTCTTTTCACAAAACGAAGGCTAAACTTGAAAAGGACAGACAATATCAAGTACTGGTGGGCATGGGGCCTAACTGAAAGCCTCTTCCACAACTCAAGACAGCTGGAGGTCTTCTAGTGACTTCACACCTATGTCCAGTACTCAGCATTTGCTATCAGCAAACACATATATTCCGCACTTAGGAATATGCATAGATGTACAGTTAGCAACAATGACTGCTATATGTTCACAAAAAAGCATGTACCTAGTACTATACTTTTAATAGAAAAAGAGGAGACAAGCAAAAATGCTCAACACAGTAGAATGGGTAATGATATTCAGACAATGAAATATTATGCAGAATTGAGGATGGAAAAACTACTTCTAGATTCAATAACACAGCTTTAATCTACCAATATGTTGATTGAAAGAAGCCAGACACAAAGGAGACTTTTCTGTTTGATTCTATTTATGCAAAGCTCAAAAATAGGCAGAAGTAACCTATGCTTTTAAAAATAAGGACTCCCGTTGCCTTGGAGATGGTAGTGACGAGATGCCGTCGTTGTGAGGAAGGTTCTGAGATGCTGCCAATGTTCCATTTCTTGTTCAGCTTGCTGATTATTTCTCCTTGTGAAAATTTATCAAGGTGTACATTTATGATTTTTGTATACATGTATCTAGGCTGTAATTTTTATTTTTCATTTACTTACTTATTTATTTTTCTTTTGCGAGTCTGGGGATGGAACCTAGGGGCATTTGACCTCCGAGCTACGTTTCTAGTCCTATTTTTTATTCTTCATTTTGAAACCAGGTCTCACTGAGTTGCAAAGGGCCTCACTAAGTAGCTGATTTTGTCCGCGAACCGCGATCCTCAGGTCTCAGCCTCCCAAATGCTGGGATTACAAGCATGCGCCACCATGCCCAGCATCTAAGCTATATTTTTATAAGCAATTGGTTTTTTTTAGAAAAGGATATTTTCCTATATTCCATGGGTTTTATCTCCAGGAACCTAAATGGGCTTTCACAGTGAAGAGCAAAGAACTATTCCCTCTTGGCTCTAACAGAGTGAGGAAAAAGTCCGTTTGAAATACATTTATATTATTCTCCATAACAAGCACCTGCTCTGTAGTGGAAAAGACTTCTTGGAGACTCATTCCAGCTCAAAGAAGGAAATTTGCCCAACTTAAATTCCCTGTAGCCCTCCTGTCTCACAGAAGGGGTTAGGATGGGGTGGAAGAAAGCTAAGAAATGCATGTGAAAGCCAAAGCCCAGGGGCTGAGGCTGACTAAAAGGTTGAGATTTATTCAGAAGATTAGAAATGGCTTACCATCCACAAAAACAGAACGCCAGTATAGTAGCAACTGATTACAGCTCAAAGAGTGGCAATGTGCAGACTCTATGGAAAGAGGGGGTGCTGGGGTAGCCCCAAGCAGCAGAAGCACAAAGACAAAACCCTCAATGCATCTACAGCTACAGCCAGCATTAGATATAGCCCAGCTGCTAGCCAGGTTCATGTAGAATCCCAGGCTAGAAGCCAATTTACCTCAGTTACAATGGTCTCATATCTATTAAACAAAAAAGCATAAAGGGTATTAGAAGACAAGGAAAAAGAAGATCTTCATTGCTGTGGTGGTACACACCTGTAATCCCAGTATTTGGGAATCTGAGACAGGAGGATCATAGGTTTGAGGCTGGCTTCAGTAATATAGCCAGTCCATCAGCAGTTAGCAAGAGCCTGTTTCAAAATAAAAAATAAAAAAGGGCTGAGGGTATAGCTGGGAGGTAAAATGGCTCTGCGTAGGTCAAAATACAATTTTTACATATGGTGTAAACTGTTTCCTGAAAATCTGAATTAACCCACTTAAGGTAATTTTTCTACATTGCCTCTAAGGCTTAGTTACCTGCTAGGCTTAAAATAGTAAACTTTTGGAGATTGCAATACTGAATTTAATTAACAGATTTCCTGCTAGCATGTGGATTCCTTGCATCAGAGCACCAGTGAGTCCTTCCATCACTTAAAATAACAGCACTTTCCCACCCTCCTCCTCTGCTCTCTGTTTTGTTTTTTTTTCTGCATAACACATTTGTCTGATACATTATATTATTACTCAATTTTTTATTAGTTGTCTTCCAGCACTAAAATGTGAGTTTTATGGCAGGGATCAGTTTTGTTCATTACTCCTCCCAAAGTGCCTACAACAATTAAGTGTTTTGTAAATATATCTTGGATAAATGAATACACATTCATACCTCAACAGTTATTAATAGTTAAATGAATACACATTCCATATTACATAATGGTTTCTAACATTAACTAATTATTTTTTAAAAAGCACTGAAGATTGAACCCAGGGCATTCTTCCTCTGAGCTATAGCCCCAGCCCTATTTTTTATTCTCTATTTTGAAACAGGCCATAAACCTGTGATCTTCTTGTCTTGGCCTCCAAAGTTCTGGGATTATAGCGTGTGCCACGGTGCCCAGTTTAACTAAATTCTTACTGTGTGAAAAGAACTGTACTCTTGGGCACCATGCCAATAATCCCAGTACTTGGAAGGCTGAGACAGGAGAATTCCAGGTTCACAGCCAGCCTCAACCACTTAGATCCTATTTTAAAATAAAATAATAAAATAGGGCTCAGTGCAGGGGTGTAGCTCAGAGGTAGAATTCCTCTGGGTTCATTCCCCAGCACTATAAACTAACAAAACTCTAGTAAGCTGCTGTGGGGTTTGCTTGAATTACCTTATTTAAGCTTCAGAGTAACTCTGAAAGTAAGCACTATTATTGTTTACTTAGTCCGAAATTAATAAAACTGAAGAACAAAGAGATTAAGTAAATTATCCAATGTCTCTCTATATAAATTGGGCTTTTCTTGATCTTTTATAATTTTGGCAAAATTACCAACTATATAAGTTCTAGGAATTCAGTCCAACAAAAACCAATTTACACACTTGAGTAGGACATTTTCAAGGATAAATCAAACAATTCTACCATCATCAGATCATCGTTCATGTTTAAAGCATATAGAGAGAAGTCTAAGCCAGGCATGGTGTCACACGCTTGTAATACCAGCACTTGGGGGGCTGAGACAAAGCATCGCAGTTTGTAGACAGCCTCCCAACGTAGTGAAGCTCTTTGCAATTCAATGAACACAGTTTCAAAATAAAGAGTAAAAAATAGGACTGGGGATATAGCTCAGAGGTAGAATACCCCTGGGTTCTGTCCCCAGTACTGCAGAGAGAGAGGGAGAGAGAGAGAGAGAGAGAGAGAGAGAGAGAGAGAGAGAGAGAGAGAGAGAGAGAGAGAGGCTCTCTAAACCAGGTGTGATGATGTACATTTTTAATCCATATACTTGGGAGGCTGACACAGGAGGATCACAGGGTCACAGCTCACCCCAGCAAGTTAGGAAGGTCCTCTTTCAAAATAAAATATAAATAAAGTATAAATAAATAAATAAAAACATACTACACATTTTTGTAAGGTGTCTCACAGAAGTGAGGCAGTCTTTTTAGTTAGTCAGTAGTAGAGTAATGGACAGGGCTCTGTCTTTTCTCATCTGACTACACTGCCCAAGAAAATAATCCAGAGATGATCTCCTTGTCATCCATCCTGAGCTTCAGAAATGCACAGACATTCCAGCTCACAGCCTCAAGGTAAGAAGCAGGAAAAGAGTTCTTAGTAGATCAAGCAGTGTCCTCTGGAGTTTGGAATCACAGAAACAGAATCAGAGACTTGCCTCTCATGTGTGTAATAGGAGAGTTCTACCGCTGAAGCAGCCCCCGATGGCAGGGCCTGGACACAGGGAACCATACACTGCCACTATGTTCAGCCACTTTGAGGGTTCCACTAAGTCACTAAGCTGCACCTCTGGGTTAGCAGGTTAACAGTTAACAACAGGATATACACCCACCAGAAGGAAGCCAGAAATGACTTTGCCCATATTAGGAAAGAACACAGTACAGGAGTCCCCAGAAGTTCTCCAAGGGACTGAATTCAGTACAGACTAGCATTTTGAGTGTCTGTCCCAATGCAGGCACAGACATCCTATTTGTCAATGGTAGGCAAAAGAAAACAAAATTGCAGGACCAAAAAAGAAAAAATATCCGTAAAAAGTTCTAACTATTTTTCCTGATTCTCTCTCTCTTTCACTATGCTACTTCAGGTTTTCTTTATGTCAGGTAATGAAAAAGTGTCTTCGCCAATGCAAGTGCCCTGAGTCCTAGAGTCAGCATGAAATGAGATAGGAAAGGATTAAGATTTATGTTCTGTTGTAGTTTGGTTTGAAAATTATAAACTTATTTTTATTATTTCTTCTAATTGAAAGTTATTGGAAATCTATAACATTTGTCTGTCTTAGATATCATCAAGAAATGAGGAAGGTAAGACCAAACAAAATGTGTTGGAAGCAATCATGGAGAAAAATTAAATATTCCTGCTTGGAACCTAGAGAGGCTGGGTTATTCTCTAAATAAATTACAATGATAATGTTGATACTATACTATATTGAGCCTTAATATACACAGAAGTAAATTATTATAAAGGAATATAAAATAATACTCAGAGAGAAAAATACTTTCATATTGTAAACTCTGAGCTAGGAATCCCAGTTTTCTAACTTGATACCAAGAGTTTAGATTTTAGGGTCAGTCCTGGCATAAATGAGCTGTCTTTGACACAAACCTCACATTTAATCTCAGTCAGCCCTTTTTGCCTCTGCGTCAATGGTCAGATGTAGAATCTGAAATACACTTCAAGGAACATTCAATAGAAAAGACACAGTTAACATCATATATAACTGCTAAAAAAATCAGACTATCAATACTAGGTATCAGAACATCTTCTTAGATGAAAGAATAATAATCACCATCACTGATTGAATTATGAAAGTCATTATGCCAGATATTTATTTAATTATCATAACCAACTTGTAAGATAAGTGTATTATTATTATTACCACTTTACAGATGAGAAATTTGAAGAAATGTGTTTTTCACCCAGCTAGTAGGTGGCAGGCAGAATCTGAACCCAAGCAGTCTAGATTCAGTCTACATTTCCTCTAATATTTACATAAAGGAGATATCTCAAATGGCAAAACGGAACCAACCAAAATTCTTCAAAATCAGTTAAGATGAAATTATGAGAGTTGATCCCCCTGTGTTTCCTAAGAACCCAGAACTCTTAATGCCAGAGGTGTCAGTTTTGAAAAATTTCCTCTGCCCAAAGTTGATTATAACATTATTATAAAATTCTCAGTACCTATCTCTTCAGGGTCTTCAAACTTGGTATGGTGGGCAGGGATTTCTTTAAAGTCAAATTTAGCTGGAGGGAAAATATTAATCATTAAAGTTGTACTGGCCCCAAAGGCATAATGTTTCTGTTCTTTTATCTTTGCGCTTACTTCTTGTAATACAAATATTACAAGATTATGTATTTCTGCATATTTTTCTCTTTTAAGAGTCTGAATATATATTGGCTTCATATGTTCATTATGACTTTAGTAACACCCCAATTGAAATGAATATTAATTGTTCAGAGTAAGTACATGAATTCCTCAGCTGCTACGAGTGTTATAGCTGATAGCTCTCAGTGAGTTTATTTCTAGGAACGGTCCTTTACTGAAAGAAATTGCTTTAGTCAAGATTTAGATGCTTCTTTGAGAGATGCTTGAATTTAATGAGTAGTCAAAGTTGTGGCACAAAAATCTTTATCCCTTTGTTCTATTGAGACAATTCTGAAGGGCTGATTTAGTTCTAGAAAACTTCATAAGATCCAGTGAGGCCTCTTTTGCATTTTATATCAGCTTAATTTCATACTCTCCTTACTCTGCCTTCCTCGTCCCTCATTTGTGCTATGGCCCAAAGAAATTTCTCCCAGTAAAATTCACAGGAGTCTCAGAGAACTGTTTTGGAGTCTGTTTCCTGGGAGACTCAACTTACCTTAGTCAGCTATTTTTGCTGTAACAAAATACCCAAGAGAATCAGCTTAAAAGGAGGAAAGATGCCGGGCGTGGTGGCGCACGTTTGTAATCTCCACGCTTGGGAAGCAGAGACAGGAGGATCGCGCAGGATCAAAGCCAGCCTCACTGGCTTAAGAGACCCTGTTTCCAAATAAAAATATAATAGGTCTGGGAGTGTATCCCAGAGGTAGAAGGGTTTCCAGGAACCCTGGTACCACCAAAAAAAATAAATTAATAAATAAATAAAAGGAGGAAAGATTGTGCTCGTGGTTTCAGTCCATGGTTGGATGGCTCCATTGTTTTTGGTCAAAGCTACTCACCTTATGGTGGCCTGGAAACAGGGAGAGGGAAGAAGGCACTGGGGTCAGGTCCCAGTATAACTTTGAAGGGCACATCCTTAGTGACTAACTATGCCCAAATTCCTACATTTCTACCACTTCCTAACAGTACCATCAGTTGCAGACCAAGACTTCAACAGATGAGATTTGGGGGGACATTTAAGATCCATAACACTACCTAAGCGAGTTGATAATGGACTGATCCTAGGAGGTGCACTGAGAAATGTATTATAAAGCTAAATCTACTACTCACCATGTAGCCATAAGACAGGGTCGCTAGAGATTGGTAGGGCACTCACAGCCCCTGGAAATGCACTTTTAGTTCAATTCCTGGAACTTTAACCATTGCTGACCTGGGATGAGATATTGGTAAAATGAAGTGTACTGGCAGATGCTGGATCCTAGGATCTTGAGAGGTTTGCTTTTGTTTTATTGCAGTAATAGGGATTGAACCCGAAAGCACTTGACCACTAAGCTATGTCCCCAACCTTTTTAAAATTTTTTATATTGTGACAGGGTCTCAGTTGCCCAGGCTGACCTCAAATTCGCAAACCTTCTGCATCAGCTTTCATAGTTGCTGAGGTTATAGGTAGATGTCCCTGTGCCCAGCAGAGTGGTAATAATTATGCCAGTATTCAGTGGTTACTTATGGTATAAATGACATATTAAAAAGATAATAAAAAGCTAAAAATGGCTTTATATCATCAATATAAAGGCCAGAGAATCTCGTTGATACCATAGAGAAACTCATTTCCTTCAGCTAAGGCATAAAATAGGCTGAGGATCAGACCCAGTATTTAATTATAAAAGAACCTGCCCATAGCAGCTGTCTTCTTAAACCTGGGAGACTTGTAACACACAGGTTAGAGTGCTAAGTGAGGAAGAGTGGTACCCTGTGACTGAAACCCCAGCATCCTCTTAGATTGTAAGCTATAGAAACATATTATTCCTTGCCCTTAATGATCATTACTCTCCCCTTGCTTAAAGACAAAGCATAAATTCTGACATAATAACAGCAGATTAACTGCTCAAGAGATAGCCCCATTTTTTTCTACTGACTGCTAGAAAAAATAGCTAGTATTGAATTACAACATAAACAATCCAGGAAAGTGCCGGGCCTACTTATAGAAGAAAGGAGCTGTATACCAAGGGCGCTGAAGAACCTAGGCAACATATGTGGGTGGGAGTTGGGAAAGCATACATGAGATTCATTAATTCTCTAAAGAAGAGGGAAGAAATACATAGTTGGTAAGGATGTGCTTAACAATATGGAATCACTCTCTTATGTCAGATTTATTTATTTATTTATTTTTGTGGTACTAGGGGTGGAACCTAGGAGCTTTTCTACCTCTGGGCTATACTCCCAGGCTTATTTTATACTTTATTTAGAAACATCTCACTAAGTTGCTGAGAGCCTCACTGAGTAGCTGAGGCTGGTTTCGAACCTGTGCGATCCTCCTGCCTCAGCCCCCCAAGCTCGGGGATTATAAGCGTGCGCCACCATGCCTGGTTTATTATGTCAGATTTAATACACTGGTAAGAACCCAAGGAGATGGTATGTTTATACTATCAGATTGTTTCCAGAATATTTGGTAAAAGAGGAGGCTCATGCTAGTAAGGTGTGAACAACACACTTTTCAGCCCAAATGATGAATGAAAGAACCAAGGAGCTCAGAGATGCATTGTTAGGGTTGACAGACTACCCAAATGACAAGTTTCTATTAACTGTTCATTTGTGCTGTGCCAGACTGGGGCTACTCCTTACACCTGAAACTCACTGAGTGTAGGAGAGGCTGGTTAACTATGAGAAAGTAACCTGCAGCACTACTGCAGGCATATCATTAGTAACTTCCCAGCCCTTCTTCCAAAAGTAACAATGACAATTTTGTCAATAACTGTACACTGGAAATGAGGAAATATTATAACATTCAGAGAACTGTTGAAAATCATTCCTCATCCCCATTTGATTAGAGACATGAGAAGGGATAAATGTAGTCTTGGCACAGGTGCAACTCACAGTGACTTTACTTTTCCCACAGACACACTTGGTAGTCATTTTTCCAGACTCCACATGTTTAACTCAAATCTTGGTAGTTGGCTGTATCTCCATATTAGTTCTTAGATCTGTGAGGGAAGATCTATTGCTGTAGAGAGAGAGAAAAACAAAGAGGAATTCTCTGAAAATTTCTGTAGAAATATACTTTCTTACTGTAAGAGAGTATATTAAAATCAATATTGCCCAATCCAGCCACAGAGGCACATACCTGTAATCCCAGTACTTGGGAGGCTGAAACAGGAAAATTACAGGTTCAAGGTCAATTGCAGTAACATAACAAAATCATGTCTCAAAAAAAAAAAAAAAAAATATATATATATATATATATATATATATATATATATATATATATATATGACTGTGGATGTATCTCAGAGGTAGAATGCCCCTGGATTTAACCCCAGTACCACACAAACAGAAATATAAATAAATAATATTACCCAATTGTGTGAGTATACTAAAAACATTGAGTTGTGCAGTTTAAATGAACCATTTGACATGTTAATTATATCTCAACAAAACTCTTAAACCGCTTTCATTCAAGAAAATGACATACATAAATGTCACCCTTAAATACCCAGACTCCTCTTCAGGGCCCATGCACTCATCACCCAGGAGCCAGAAGTGTTGACTGTAGACAGCTCTTAGGTGAATGGATGCCTTTCCAGCATTCACCTTTGGTTTGTGGAAACTCCCTCAACTGAAGTTAAGCCCCTAGCCTCTAAATAGCCTGCAGCCAGTAACTGGTAGATACAAGGCTACAAAGACCTGCGCTCATTGCCTAAATTAGGACAATACTGAAGGACCACCCCAGCTCTGTTACACCTGCATCCTAGTCATCCCTCCCTCTGCCCAGTCCTGCTTCCACCTGTCAAGTGTGTTGTTCTCCAAGGAGCTACCTGCATGCTGATCTTCATTTCTGGATTTAATTATAGTAAAATTGATTTGCAATACTTACTTACCTTTATTAGAAATATGTTTCCCTTTTCTTACCTAGGCCCCTAAAAATGTGTACGGATTTATATTGGTGATGTGTTCCCCTTTCTAAGATAATGAATAGTACTTCTAAACTTACACATATATGAGCCTTTCATGTCCCCATGGCCTGGTGTCACTTGTCATGTAGTTTCTTTCCCTGTCTTCTTGTAGGCTCACCAGACCTGGCTCACTGCAGACACAGCCAAAGGACTGGGCCTTTATTCACTCACTGTTCAAAAGCTTCTCTGCTGCTATCACGATGGTATAAAGAAAAACCTTGCAACCATTTTTTTAAAATATAAAACAACTTAGTAGTTTCATATGAAACAACTTCACCAAAGCCACCAATTTCCTGTATCTTTGAGCTTCTGTCTCACTTCGAGAACCACAAAACCTTCTCATTAACAAAAGCCAATAGTACTTCTTAGCCTTAATTGAAATTCAAGTTTTCAGTTTAAATTTCTCTCTCTCTCTCTCTCTCTCTCTCTCTCTCTCTCTCTCTCTCTCTCTCTCTCTCTCTCCAGAAAAGTGCCTTTTGGGCTGCTTGGATAAATATTCATTGACAATAAATAACAAGTAAAAATATAAATAAATGAAATCCCCAATTCTTGCCTGGTCATGATGCCCCCACATTGTCTTTAAAGTAATCTTCACTTTGCTGTGCCCCCGCTAAACAAATCACTTAGCCATCCTGTACTTTTTTTTTTTTTGTCTTGCCTTCCTCTCTTACAACTCTCCCACCCATTAGTCAAACTACAACTCTTATGTCATCTGTGATAAAGTTTTCATGACCAACAAAGGGAAAAAAATGTCATTGTTCATGGAAAAAGGCCATAATCTCCAAGAAAGCAGAGAAGGTCCTGTGTTCTACAGCCTCGCTCCATTTCCAG